>NC_133151.1:14555562-14874834 GCF_048418815.1 Hemitrygon akajei | reverse complement strand
CAGCGTCAGATGTTTGCAAAGGAACGTCTATACAAGCCTGATGCGTTTTGGAAATAAGTCCTGTGCGCTGATAAATTAAGATAGATCTTTTCGGCAGATATGAGCTAAAGTATGTTTGGAGAAAAAAGGAAGCAGAGTTCATGAAAAGAAAACCTCTCCAACTGTTAAGCACGGGGTGGATCGATCATGCTTTAGGCTTTTGTTGCAGCCAGTGGAAAGAAGAGCATTTCACTGCTAAAGGAAAGAATGTACTGACCATGCAGGGTGCCCAAACTTTTGCTTTTGCTCTTTTTTTATTTTGAAACTGTAAAAGATGGAAGTAAGACAACAATCTTGCATAAAATATTAAAGAAATGTGTCTTATTTAACATAATGCCTTTTCGAAATAAGGTCACCATTTATTCGGTCAGCTATTCACATTAACAGAAATGCTGATCAGTGGTGCCCAAACATTTGCATGCCACTGTAGTTTGGCTATTAAATTGAAGATCCTTTTACCTGGAAGGGGCTGTTTATGCCTCTGTCTTGAAACCGGATTCCCCACACTAGATTTCTAGTCCTCTGTTGGTTTCCGGCTATTGTAATTTTCTGTCATTTTTCCAGCTGTAATATTTTTTTGACGTTTCAGAAAAGTCAGGTCGGGAGGCAAAATATATAGGGGCGTGGCACTGTAGATCAGAGATAGTGTAACAGCTGCGGTAAAGGTGGACGCCATGTAGGGATTTTTTATGGAGTGTCTTCCTGGGTATTTTTATAGGTTGCCAAATTTGAACAAGGATATCGAGCAGCAGATAGGGAAACAAATCCTGGAAAGGTTTAATAACAACAGAGTTGTCGTGACGGAAGATGTTAATTTCCAAATATAGATTGGCATCTCCCTATAAAAAGGGGTTTAGATAGGGTGGAGTTTGTTACGTGTGTTGAGGAAGGTTTCTTGACACAATATGTCGCTAATTTTACAGGGGGAGAGGATGTACTTAATTTGGTATTGGGAAATGAACCTGGTCAGGTGTCAGATATCTCAGTGGGAGAACATTTTGGAGATAGTGATCATAATTTTATCTCTTTTACAACAGCATTGGAGAGAGATAGGAGCAGACAAGTTAGAGAAGTGTTTAATTGGAATAACGGGAATTATGAGGCTATCAGGCAGGAAATTGGAAGCTGAAATTGGAAACAGATGCTCTCAGGGAAAAGTACCGAAGAAATGTGCCAAATGTCCACGCGATATTTCTGTGGAGTTCTCCACAGGCACGTTCCAATGAGACAGAGAAGTTATGGTAGAATACATGAACCGTGGTGTACAAAGTCAGTAATAAATCTAGTCAAGAGAAAAAGAAAATCTTACAGAAGTTTCAGCGAGCTAGGCAATGTTAGAGATCCAGAAGATTATAAAGCTAATAGGTAGGAGTTTAAGAAGGAAACTAGCAGAGCCAGAAGGGGCCATGAGGAGGCCTTGACGGTCATGATTAAGGAAAACCTCAAGGCATTCTACAAGTATGTGAACAGCAAGGGGATAAGATGTGAAAGATTCGGAGCTATCAAGTGTGACAGTGGGCAATAGTGTATGGAACCGGAGAAAATAGCAGAGGTACTTAATGAGTACTTCACTTCAGCATTCAATACGGAAAAGAATCTTGGCGTTTGTAGGGATGTCTTACAGCGGACTGAAAAGCTTGAACATATAACAATTAAGAAAGATGGTGTGCTGGAATTTTAGGGCAGCAACAAGTTGGATAAGTCAGCGGGACCGGACCAGACTACTCGGGGAGACGAAGGAGGAGACTGCTGAGTCTCTGGCGATGAACTTTGCATTATCAATGGGGTCGGGACCGGTTCCGGAGTATTGGAGTATTGCAGATGTTATCCCTTATTCCAGAAAGGGAGTAGAGATAGTCCAGGAAATTATAGACCAGTCAGTCTTACTTCGGTGTCTGGTAAGTTAATGTAAAGTATCCTGAGAGGCAGGATTTATGAACATTTGAAGAGGCATAATATGATTAGGAATAATCAGCATGGCTCTGTCAAAGGTAGATGGTGATTTACGAGCCTGATTGTCTTTTATGAGGAGGTGACTAAAAGCACTGATGAACGCAGAGCAGTAGATGTAGTGTATATGGATTTCAGAAAGGCATTTGCTAAGGTATCCCATGCAAGGCTTATTGAGAAGGTAAGGAGTCATTGAACTCCTCAGTTCAAGGCGGCATTGCTTTGTAAATCAAGAGTTGGCTTGCCCACAGAAGATAGACAGACATATTTTATTGATCCCGAGGGAAATTGGGTTTCATTACAGCCGCACCAAGAATAGTGAAGACATATAGCAGTATAAAACCATAAATAATTCAGTAATAATAAGTTAATCATGCCTAGTAGACCAGGACCAGCCTATTGGCTCAGGTATCTGTGACACTCCGAGGGAGGAGTTGTAAAGTTTGATGGCCACAGGTAGGAATGACTTCCTATGCCGCTCAGTGTTACATCTCGGTGGAATAAGTCTCTGGCTGACTGTACTCCTGTGCCTAACCAGTACATTATGGAGTGGATGGGAGACATTGCCATTGGGAGTCAAAGAGTGGTTGTAGACGGGTTACTTTGTGAATGGAAGTTGGTGACCAGTGGTGTGCCTGAGGGATCTGCTCGGGGCCCATTACTCTTCGCAATATTTACAGAAATGACAGGAACGAGGAAGTGGAAGGATGGTTTAGTAAATTGGTTGATGACACAGAGGTTGGGGCTGTTGTTGATAGCGTGGAGGGCTGTCAATCGAATACAGTAGGACGTTGATAGGATGCAAAACTGGGCTGAGAAGTGGCAAATTGCGTTCAACCCAGCCAAATGTCAAGTGGTTCGTTTTGATAAGTCAAATATGGGGGCAGAAATTAGTATTGATGGTAAAGCTCTAGGCAGTGTGTAGGACCAGCGGGATCTTGGGGTCTGAGTTCATAGAACACTCAAAGCAGCTGCACAGGTTGACTCAGTGACTAAGAAGACATTGACAGTCCTCAATCGTGGGATTGAGTTTAGAAGCCGAGAGGTAATGTTGCAGCTATATAGGACCCTGGTCAAATCCCACTTGGAGTAATGTGCTCAGTTCTGGTCGCCTCACGACAGGAAGGATGTGAAATCATAGAAAGACTCTAGAGGTTTGATGTTGCCTAAATTGGGGAGGACAGGTTGAGTGAACTTAGACCTCCCTCTTTGGAGCGACGAAGGATGAGAGGGGACCTGATTGTGGTGCATAAGACGATGAGAGGCATTGATCTTGTCTATTGTCAGAGAGGTTTTTTTTTTCTAGGGCTCAAATGGCCGGCACGAGAGGGCACTGTTTTAAGGTGCTTGGAGGTAGGTACAGAGAAGATGACAGGGGTATGATTTTTTTTCCCGCAGCGAGTGGTGATTTTACAGCGACGGATAAGATAGGGTCTATAAGAGACTCCTGGATAGGTGCATGGAGCCTAGAAAAAGTGGATGGCTATGAGTAAACCAAGGTAATTTCTAAAGTAAGATCATGTTCGGCACAGCTTTGTCGGCCAAACGACCTGCAATGTGCTGTAGGTTTTCTATATTTCTATGTTTCTATTTTTAAGCTGTCCCATCCTCTGACCTTAATGCTGTCACTCTTGTAACCCGGGATAACGATGCTCACTCTGATCCTATCTACACCTCTCATGTGCTGTAAAATTCTATCAGGCTTGCCCAGTACCCGCTAACCACAAGGAAAACAGTCCCTACCCATCCAATCTTTCCTTGCATCTCAAGCCCTCCAGTCCTGGCAAAATCCATGTCTCCAGGTTAATTATATCCTTCTTACGGTCTGTTGACTACAATGCCAGACTGTGATCCAAAAGAGACTGAATTAAGCATTTGCACAGCCATAACACTGTATTTCAACGCCTCAAACACCTCTATGCTGTAGGCAAATATATGGAGCACCTGCATCTAAATGTGGTCTACGTGGCACAGAACAGAGGATCGTCCCTTCTGAAAAGAGATGACGAAGGAACTCTCAAGCCCGCTGAATCTCTGGTATTCATTGTCACAAAGGTTTGCTTGAGTGGAGCATTTCTGCAGGTGATCAGATTTGTTGAACTTCCTGTCATGATCAATTGTTCATTAACGCGAAAATAAAACATTTTCTTTAAAAACGGACAGCTAAATATGATAGACATGAGATAATGAGTAAATATTTTTAATACTGCCTGTTTGTTCAGTGGATTGTGTCTAATATGACCAACGGGAGCACTCCCTGATTTAACCGTCTTTTCGTCTGTGGTATAAGACCTCCTCAAGATAGAGCATGAAGGCAGTTGCGACAATTTGCACAACTGATCGCGAGTACTAGTAAAAATGGGATATTCTGTAATTTACAACATCGTCAGAATTTACTACCCGGTGCTTGCAGCACTCGGTGTTCCAGGTAGTGTTACATCTTAAAATTATTCATGTAGCATCGCAGATTAATTGTATCTTGATGCAAAAGTGCACATCCTGTCCAATGCATTTTTCTGTTATTGTTAGATGGAGGGAAACCTTAGTTATTGATATAGCTTTTCATGTTATTTAATGGTTTAATTTTACATGGAAATATGATAGAAGAATTTGATACGCGTGTGTGTGTGTGTATGTATAGAGTGGCATGCAAAAGTTTGGCACCCCTGATCAAAATTTATTTTCTTATGAATAGTTAAGTGAGTCGAAGATGAACTGATCTCCGAAAGTCATAAAGTTAAAGATGAAACATTCCGATAGAACTGCTCGGAGGATTGCTGGAAATGCAAATCAAAACCTCCGTTTGACTGCAAAAGATTTTCAGGAAGATTTAGCAGACTCTGGGGTGATGGTGCACTGTTCTACTGTGCAGCAACATGTACATAAACATAACCTTCATGGAAGAATCATCAGAAGAAAACCTTACCTGCGTCCTCACCAGAAGATTCAGCGTCAGCGGTTTGCAAAGGAACATCTAAACAAACCTGATGCATTTTGGAAACAAGTCCTGTGGACTGATGAAGTTAAAATAGAACTTTTTGGCCGCAATGAGCAAAGGTATGTTTGGAGAAAAAAGGGTGCAGAATTTCATGAAAATAACACCTCTCCTACTGTTAAGCACGGGGCTGGATCGATTATGCTTTGGACTTGTGTTGCAGCCAGTGGCATGGGGAACATTTCGCTGGTAGAGGGAAGAATGAATTCAATTAAATACCAGAAAATTCTGGAAGCAAACATCACACCGTCTGTAAAAATGCTGAATCTGAAAAGAGGATGGCTTCTACAACAGGATAATGATCCTAAACACACCTCAGAATCCAGAATGGACTACTTGAAGAGCCGCAAGCTGAAGGTTTTGCCATGGCCCGCACAGTCCCCCGACCTAAACATCATCAAAAATCTGTATATAGACCTCGAAAGAGCAGTGCATGCAAGACGGCCCAACAATATCACAGAACTAGAAACCTTTTGCAAGGAAGAATGGGCGAAAATCTCCCAAACAAGAATTAAAAGACCCTTAGCTCGATACAGAAAGCGTTTACAAGCTGTGATACTTTCCAAAGGGGGTGTTACTAAGTACTGACCATGCAGGGTGCCCAAACTTTTGTTCGGGCCCTTTTCCTGTTTGGTTATTTTGAAACTGTAAACGATGGAAATAAAAGAAAAAGTAATCTTGCTTAAAATATTAATGAAACGTGTCATCTTTATGTCTTTTGGAAATCAGGTCATCTTTTACTCGCTTAGCTATTCACCATAACAGAACTTTTGACCAGTGTGCCCCAACTATTTGTGTGTGTGTGTGTGTGTGTGTGTGTGTGTGTGTGTGTGTGTGTGTGTGTGTGTGTGTGTGTGTGTGTGTGTGTGTGTGTGTGTGTGTGTGTGTGTGTGTGTGTGTGTGTGTGTATGTATGTATATGTGAGTGTATTAATGTATTGTTACACTTTGTTTAAATTACCACGCTGTACTATTGGTAACACAAATACCAAAGATATTTAAATACGCTTACAAAACGCAAACAGTAACATACCACGCAGATTACTGCTGGTGGATTTCAGTAGATCGGGAAGTACCTATGGAGAGGAATAAATATTCGACGTTTCGCGTCGAGATCCCTCACGAGGACTACATGAGGACAGGTTGCAAAGATAGTGCTTTACGTACTCTCCTGACTGTGACAGAAATGACTCATCAGCCCCGGTCACCGTTAGTCTGCTCTATGCCGGGGTATCTCTCTCTCTGAACTCGGGCAATCCTGGCACCTTTCCACTCAGAATACCGTGCAAGTTTATTGTGGAGTAATGGAGACTAGAAAACACTAACTGATTTACAAATATATTGTCTCTCAGTGATCCATGTGGTTTAGGATTAAGTTGCAAACTGATTCCGTGCAGTGTCAAGCAGTGAAATACATAAACGTTAACATCGTTTCATGCTGTTTGATAATTGTAACTAAGTTATATAAAAATGTGTCCAACCTTTACAGGTAGCTTGAGAATGGATATTTCTGTTGAGTTATCTTGCTATCTTCCATTTGATGTGCAATCAACAAACTTGACTTTTTCTCATGTGTGCTTCCTGATAGCCGAGAAAACGGAGTCATATAATTGAAATATGAGTGTACAGGGTCGTTTATCTGTCAATTATTGATCTATGTTTGTCCATACAAAATAGGTTCGTCTTCAAACGATTACTACTACTCCATTACTTGACCGTCTGTTGAAGGGGGAGTACAGTGTGTGTCCTGTTCTACTCGATGATCTTTGGCTGCAGGGGAGAATGGGGAGGTGATAGACTTGAACTACAGGGAGGTAGTCACCCCTAGATTGCAGGAGACAGGTAACTGGCTGACATTCAGGAGAAGGCAAGATGCACGGCCAGTGAAGAGTACCCTTGTGAACGTACCTTCAGCAATAATTATACAACTTTAGATAGAATTACCAGGTACCTTTCATTGCGCCTGGTACTAGGGCGAACAAAAGAAGAGTGTTGAAGAGGACTGCAGCATTGATAGGAGATTCCTTATTCGAGGAACAACGATGAGGTTCTGTAGACGCTATAGATGCACGTTGATCGTATGTTGCCTCTCTGGTGTAATTGATTTGTCCCAGCGCATTCTCAAGGATGAGAGTGAGGATCCTGAAGTCTTGGTACGTATTGGCACCAGTGACGTAGCTAGACAATGCAAGGAGGAAGAGAGATATAAGGAAGCTCGGTAAAAGGATTAGAAACAGGACTTCTTAGAAATGTAATCTCAGAATTGCTGCCGAGGCCACACACCAGTGAGGCGAAGAATAGAATGATTTGGCAGGTGACTGCGTGGTTGGGGAACTTGTACAGGAGGATTGGTTACACATGTATTCAAAGGGTCCAATTTCCTTGCGGGCAGATTGGCTCGAGATCTTCGGATAGGGTTAAACAAGTTAACAGGGCGAAGGGAACCAGAGTGACTGTACTGAAGTTTAAGTATTTTGTTTCTGCAAACCGAGACAATGTATAGTGAGACTCCTAACGGGAAGAGGCTGATAGCAAAAGTTCAGTCACCATGATTATTTGCAACACAAAAGATGGACAAAATCAGAAACGGCGAATGCAGATTTCGAGCTGTTACATTTGAAAGCACGTAGCATACGGAAAAAAGTTTAGTGAACTTTAAGAACAATTACAGATTGGCATGTACAATATTATATTCATCACTAAATCATGGCTCAAAGAAGATTATAGCTGGAAGCTTAATGGCCAAGGATTCCCATTGTTTCGAAAAAGAAGGATGAACTGCCAGTGTTGCTCTTTGCTAAGAATGAAATCAAATTATGCGAAAGAGGTGGCACAGGGTGGAATGGTGTTGAATCACAGTGGATAAATCGAAGGAACAGCAAGAGTAACAGTGACCCGAGGAATTTGTACACAGACCTCTAAATAGTAGTAAGGATCTGCAGCACACCCCCAGCATACTGGAGGAACTCCGCATGACTGGCAGCATCTATGGAGAGAAAACAAACATTAATAGTCATAGAAAGAAGATGGGGCGAGTGGGTGAAGGAACCCGATGTTAGCTGAAGCAGTTTTGGAGAACTGAGAGATCCGATAGGAGAGCACAAAAAACGGTGGACGAAAGTAAAGGGGCGAGGAGCTCCAGTGGGTGGTTCTCTGATGTGATGAGCTCCTCCAGTATTGTTTGTGTGTTGGTTGGATTTCCAACATCTGATTACATTCTCTTCTTTGCGTCAGTATCTGGTCTGCAAATTGCAACGGGTGATAGATAATGCATGTCAAAAGGTCAAAATTATAACAGTCATGAGGGATTCAATATGCAGGTAGATTGGGAAAAACAGGTTGGTACTGCATTCCAAAAGCAGGAATTCCAGAATGCCTCCGAGATTCCTTTGTGGAGCAGCTCATTTTTGAGCCTATTAGGGGAAAACTTATTCTGTGTTGGGTGTTGTGCCATTAGTCTGAACAGACTGGAGAGTTTATTCTAGAAGTATCCATCGTGTAAAGTGATCATAATGAGTTCTAGTTCACCAGGATGGCGGTAGAACAGCGATGGCGGGAATGCTGGAAGCAAATGAGAAGGCACAGGGTGCATGCATCCTAACTAGGAACATGTTTTCTAAAGGAAAGAATACAGGACCATGGTTAAGATGAAGTTTCAAAGCCAACATATAAGCCAACGTGAGAAAATATAATTACGCAGTTTATACTAGGAAGATAGAGCATTGGGAAGTGTTTAAATACCAGCAGAAATCAAGTACAAAAGTCATTAAGAAATTAAAGATGGAACGCGGTAGTAAGCTGGTCAGTGATAATACAGAGGAAACCAGATACATGAAATACAAAACAGAAGCTATAGTGGAGATCAGACTGGACCAGACGGTGTACACAAATGTTATTAGTAATGATCTTTGAATCATCACAAGAATCGGGAATGGTTCCAGAAGACTGTCAAATAACGAAAGAAGCAGAAGACAGAAAATTTTAGTCCAGTTAGTCCAACCTCTGTGGTTGGGAAGATGTTGGAAGTATTTGTTAAGGATAAAGCTCCCGTGTACTTGGAGGAAAATGATAAAATACAACGCGGCTTCCGTAACAGCCTGGTTTCCTCAAGGGGAAATCTTGTCTGACAAATCTGTTGGAATTCTTTGAATAAATAATAAGCAGGATAGACATAGGAGAATCTGTTAAAGCTTTGTATATGGATTTTCAAAAGGCCTTTGACAAGATGCCATAAATGAGGCTGATATATGGAGCTTAGAAATATAGAGGGCTGTGGGTAAGCCTACGTAGTTCTAAAGTAAGGACATGTACGGCACAGCTTTGTGGGCCGAAGGGCCTGTATTGTGCTGTAGGTTTTCTATGTTACTATGTTAACAAACCACGAGCCCATAGTATTAGAGGACAGTTTCTAGCATGAAGAAAATAGTGGTTGATTAGCAGGAAGCAAAGTTTGGAATTCAGGGAGCCTTTTCTGATTGACTGCCGGTGACTCGTGGCGTTTAACTTTGATCTGTGTTAGGGGTGAATCAGTTAGCGTTATCTGTCACTGAATTGTTTCATGGAATTGATTGTTCTGTTGCAAAAATTTCTCACCGTCCGATGGTAGATGTAGGGGCAGGTAGTTTGGGGAGGTTGAGAGGACACTGGAAAGACTTAGATGAATGTGAAGAATAGGCAAAGGAAATAACTGGAGAGACGTTATATACCATTTCCTAAAAGTTGATTTGCAGGCTGAGTCTGTGGTGAGGAAGCAAAATGTGATGTTAGCATTCATTTCAAGAAGACGAAATATGTCAGCAAAATGAAATGTTGAGACTTTATCAAGCACAGGTCGGATCTGCTTTGGAGGATTCAGAACATTGTTGGTCCCGTTATATTTGCATGGATGTTTTGAAACTGGAGAGTGCTCAAAGGGTGTTCAGAAATTACTCCAGGATTGAACGACATGATATATTTGAAGAGGTTTGGTTGCTCTGGGCCTGCATTCACCGGAATTCAGAAAAATGAAGGGTTGACCTATTTAAAACCGATGGAATAGTGATAGGCCATGATAGATTGGATGTGGAAAGGATTTTTCCGATCGTGGGAGAATGTAGATACGATGATACAGCCTCAGAATAAAGTGGTGTTTTTTTTTTTCAGAACGGAGTTAACGAGGAATTACTTCAGCTGGAGAGTAATGAATATGTGGATCTCCAGGCCACAGTTTGCTATGGTAGTTGGAGTTGGTGGAGTCTTTACGTATATTTCAGGCAAATGTTGACTTTCTTGATTGATAAGGGCATGAAGAGATCCGGAAGAAGGGACTAGATTGGGGCTCAGGAGGATAATTCATGGATCAGCCATGACGAAATGGCGGAGAAGACTGTATGGACCAAATAGCCTATTACTGTTCCTATGTCTTATGATCTTATTGTTAATTAAAGTGACACCACAGCTCGTTAGTTGCACCCTTTTTTAATCTCAGCTGTATATTATTATCCAACCAACTATCTATTGAACGTCTGGAACTTTGTATCGGGGCATTTTGTTTTTACAAAATCGTATTGACTTTTCTATGAGCATGTTGATTTCCCACCAATGTGTCACGGCCGGGCTTAACTTTCAGCTATAATGCATTCGCAAGTTTGTCGTTTCGCTCTTTGTACGGTCCCCAACAGATAGTTCGGCTCACTGGCATCTCCATTGTCCTCGAGTTTGATGATCTGTTTCCCTGAGACAAATATCCAGTCTCTCAGAGTTAGCCCTGCAAGCCGTTTCACATCCTATGCGGTGAGAAGGCGAACCCGTTGTCTCCAAATATCGCCCGATTGCCAATGAAATACACTCATGGCATTTTTATTGATATAATTATCAAATTATTTCATTTTAAATGGAAGCAAAGTAAATAAACATTTAACGAAACATAATAACGTCATTTACCCTGAAATTCAAAAATAAAAAATTCTTACACTAGCTTTCTCGGCAAGAGACCCTCCGATTCGGGAGAACCCTGGACAAGCTTCCCTTTGAGGGGTTAGTATCGGGTCTAATTCCCTACTTAACAGCAGCGCCTGAGGCTGTGCTGTCAACTTCCAGTAGTCCTGCTGCTGAGTATCTTAAGGACGGGAAACTAGCGAGATATAAATGATGATAACCTAGGATCACTTTGATGATTGGGTCATGCGCATCCTACGTGGGTCATCGCAGGTGAACTGTTGAACTAAGAGAAACTCCACACAATGGAACGGTTGACTATCATTGACATTACGCTATAAATTCACACTAAACATTCTGCGCTGATAGTAATTGTTTCTTTATACCTTATTTCAGTTAACTTAACAGCGATTGTGATCCTGTCCCGCGGGAAATGCGGTCTGTCCAAATGCATCTCTCTCTACCTGGTGGCCATGGCGGTATCTGATCTGATGGTGGTTATCGTTGTTTTTATATTACAGAAGATAAATTATATCTATTTGTTTGCTAATATTTTGCTCGAAACTCCGGCGTGTTCTGTGTTACTTGTTCTGAGTCTCGCAGGCTGGGCCTGTTCAGTTTGGTTGACGGTTGCTTTCACTTTCGATCGCTGCGTCGCCATCTGCTGTGAGAAGCTGCGGACCAGATATTGCACCGAGAGAACAGCGTCTGTGGTGATAGCTACAGTGACTGCAGCGTGTTGTGCCCACGCTCTTCCATTTTACTTTGCAGTGGACCGCCGGCGTTGTGTCACCGTAGATACGTACTTCACGTCACCCCTATGGAAAGCCTACCAGCTGTTAAACACCATCACGGCGGCATTATTACCAATATGTTTAATTCTGCTCTTTAATGTTGCAACCGTCAAACGCATTATAGCGACAAACAGAGTTCGTCAGTTACTTCGAAAAAGCAGCGAAAATCAGAATGATCCAGAGGTGGCAAACCGGAAAAAGTCAATGGTTCTGTTGCTCGCTCTGTCAGCCAATTTTATATTATTTTGGATGCCCTATGTCGTATTTTCTGTGAACTGGCAAGTCGAAAACTATTTCTACACTGACAGACATTTCAGCAAACCGACCTACATCCTGCAGGAATGTGGGTACATGTTGTCGTCTGTCAGTACCTGCACCAACACGTGTATCTATGGACTGACTCAGAGAAAATTCAGACAGGAGATGAAAAATGGACTGAAGTACCTGTATGAAGCAACGGGGAAGATTTGCAAATAAAATGCAAACACAAAATATTGCTTCTTACAAATTCAAAACAATTATTTGAAAGACTAATTGAATTGATCGACAGTATAAGCGACCACTATTTCAGGATCTCACGATGCCTCCTGTCAGAGGGGATAAAGCTACAGGGATGAAGTTATTATTATCTTAATGGAACGATTATTGACCGGGATATCATTAGATTTGCGTCTATGACTTATTACAGGGTATCTGAGCATTTGAAACAGAATTAAAATAACTTTGAAATCGCACTGTTGACAAAATCTCTGTATGGTATAAAAAGATATAGAATATATATATACGAAATAAATCCATCTATGATCCGAAATCATAATTTTGAATCTGTTTTATGGCTTTTCTGTAGTTTATTATTTCAGCCTGTCAGCTAACATTACACTTGCCTTCCTCATTACCGACCCAACCTGCGACTTAATCCTTCAGCTGCTTTGATTCAAGGCCCTTTGCATCTCATATGTTTGGCTTTTCTCCCCATTTAGAAAATAGTCTGCACTTTTATTTCTTCTACCAAAGTGTATGACCATGCATTTTACATCATTTGGTATTCACTTTCCCATTCTCCCAATCTGCCTAAGTCCTTCTCAAGCCCTCCTGTTTCTTCAAACTACCTGCCCCCCACCAGTCTTCGCATTATCTGCAAACTTGCAAATAATCCACCTACGCCATCATCCAAATCACTGAGATACAGCATAAAAGAAGCGCTCCCAATGCCGACACCTGCGGAAGACCGCTAGACACCGACAGCCGACTAGAGAGTACAACCTGTATCCCATCTCCTTGCTTCCTGCACATGAGCCAGTACCTTTATCCATGCCAGAAACTTTTCCGTAATACATGGAATCATAGACAATTGAGCTGCCTCATGAGCGGCACCTTGTCAAAAGCATTCTGAAAATCCATCTACACAACATCAACCGATTCACCTTGGTCTACACTGCTCGTTATTCCACAAAAGTGCTAAAGAATTTGTTGGGCAAGATTTTCACTAGTGAAAACCCTGACTACGGACTACTTTATCATGTGCCTCCATCTACCCTGAGATCAAGTGATACATGAACGACCTTTTCATCCACCTCTTTCAGAAAACTGGGGTGTAAGCCATCTGGTCCAAGTAACTTACATACCTTCCTATGCACACAGGAAGATAACACAAGAATAATTAAGCAATCCCCTTGACAGGTTGGAATGCTAATCACATTACAAATCAGAAACCAATGCGAAAGGGCGATCTGGTAATCGGATGTTCCGGTACAGGCGGGGGCGGGGCCGTTCAAAGAATCACTCCGACGTTTGTAGGTTAAGCAAAAGCGACACTCAATAGACCATAGTACCATAGAACTTTACAGCACAGAAGGAAGCCTTTTGGCCCTTCTTGGCTGTGCCGAACCATTCTTCTGCCTAGTCCCACTGACCTGCACCTGGCCCCTATCCCTCCATGCACCTCTCATACATGTACCTGTCCGAGTTTTTCTTAAATGTTAAAAGTGAGCCCGCATTTACCACTGCATCTGGCAGCCCATTCCAAACTCCCACCACTCTCTGTGTGAAGAAGCTCCCCCCCCAAAATGTTCCTTTTAAACTTTTTCCCCTTCATCCTTATCCCATGTCCTCTGATTTTTTTTTCTCCTCTAACCTCAGTGGAAAAAGCCTGCTTGCATTCACACTATCTATACCCATCATTCTCCCACCGATCTCCCCTCATTCTTCTACACTCCAGGGAATAAAGTCTTAATTTATTCAACCTTTCTCTGTAACTCAGTTTTTTCAAGTCCCGGCAACATCCTTGTAAACCTTTTCTGCACTCTTTCAACCTGATTAATATACTTCCTGTAATCCGGTGACCAAAACTGCACACAATACTCCAAATTCGGCCTCAACAATGATTTATACAACCTCATCATAACATTCAAAACATTATAATCAATACTTTGAAGCATAAAGGCTAATGAACCAAAAGCTCTCTTTACTATCCTATCTACCTATGACGCCACTTTTAGGGAATTTTGTATCTGTATTCCCAGATCCCTCGGTGCTACTGCACTCCTCAGTGCCCTACCATTTACCTTGTATGTTCTACCCTGCTTTTTGTTTTCCTTCAAAAGTGCAATACCTCGCACTTGGCTGTATTAATCATCAGCAAATTTGCTGATCCAATTTACCACATTATCATCCAGATCTTTGATATAGATGACAAAGAACAATGGATCCAGCACTGATCACTGTGGCACACAACTAGTCACAGGCCTCCACTCAGAGAAGCAATTCCGCTATCACTCTCTGACTACTCCCATTGAGCCAATGTCTAATCCAATTTATTACCTCACCATGTATACCTAGCGACTGAATCTTCCTGACTAACCTCCCATGCGTGACTTTGTCAAAGTCCTTACTGGTCCATGTAGACAACATCCACTGCCTTCCCTTCATCCACATTCCGTGTAACCTCCTCGAAAAACACTGATAGATTTGTTAAACATGACCTACCACGCACAAAGCCGCGTTGACTCTCCCTAATAAGTCCCTGTCTATCTAAATACTTGCAGGTCCAATTTCTTAGTACTCCGTCCAATAATTTACCTACTACCGACGTCAAATTTACCGGCCTATAATTTCCCGGATTACTTTTAGAGCCTTTTTTAAACAATGGAACGACATGAGCTATCCTTCAATACTCCGGCATCTCACCTGTAGATAGTAGTATTTTAAATATATCTGCCAGGGCCCCTGCAATTTCAATACGAGTCTTTTTCAAGGTCCGAGGGAACATTCTGTCAGGTCCTGGGGATTCATTTACTCTGACCTGCCTCAAGATAGCAAACACTTCCTCCTCTTCAATCTGCTTAGGTTCGATGACCTCACTACCTGCTTGCCTTATTTCCATTGACTCCATGCCAGTTTCCTTAGTAAATACAGACTCAAAAAAACCCATTTAAGATCTGCCCTATTTCTTTTGGTTCCATACACAGCCGTCCACTCTGATCTTCAAGAGGACCAATTTTATCCCTTACTATCCTTTTGCTCTTAATATACCTGCAGAAGCTCTTTGGATTATCCTTCACCTTGACTGCCAAAGCTACCTCATATCTTCTTTTAGCCCTCCTGATTTCTTTCTTAAGTATTCTTTTGCACTTTTTATACTCCTCAGGCACCTTATTTGCTATCTGCTGCCTATACATGTCATGCATCTTCTTTATCAGAGTTCCAATATCCCTAGAGAACCAAGGTTCCTTATTCTTGTTCACTTTGCCTTTAATCCTGACAGGAACATACAAACTCTGCACTCTCAAAATTTCTCCTTTGAAGGCCTCCCACTTACCAACGACATCCTTGCCAGAGAACAAGCTGTCCCATTTCACGCTTTTTAGACCATTTCTCATTTCTTTAAAATTGGCCTTTTTTCAGTTTACAACCTCAACCCGAGGACCAGATCTATCTTTATCCATGATGAAGTTGACATTAATGGTGTTATAATCACTGGAACCAAACTGCTCCCCTACGCACACTTCCGTCACTTGTCCTAACTCGTTTCCTGATAGGAAATCTAACATTGCATCCCCTCTGGTCGGTACCTCTATATATTGATTTAGAAAACTTTCCTGAACAGATTTTACAAACTCTAACCCGTCTTTAACAGTGTAGGAGTCCCAATCATTGATTGCGTCCCAAAGATTGCAGAGAAACATTGATAGGATGCAGAAGTGGGCTGACAGGTGGCGGATGGAGTTCAACCCGGAGAAGTGCGTGGTGGCACACCTTGGAAGGACAAACTCCAAGACAGAGTACAAAATAAATGGCAGGACACTTGGTAGAGTGGAGGAGCAGAGGGATCTGGGGGTACATGTTCACAGAATCCTGAAAGTTTCCTCACAGGTAGATAGGGTAGTTAAGAAAGCTTATGGGTGTTAGCTTTCATCAGTCGAGGGATATAGTTTAAGATTTGCGATGTAATGATACAGCTCTATAAAACTTTGGTTAGGCCACACGTGGAGTACAATGTGGAAGCATTGGAAAGGGTACAGGGGAGATTTACCAGGATGCTGCCTGGTTTAGAGAATATGGATTATGATCAGAGATTAAGAGAGCAAGGGTTTTGCTCTTTGGAGAGAAGGGGGATGAGAGGAGACATGATAGAGGTGTACAAGATATTAAGAGGAATTGATAGGGTGGATAGCCAGTGCCTCTTCCCCAGGGCACCACTGCTCAGTACAAGAGGTCAGGGCTTTACAGTAAGGGGAGGGAAGTTCAAGGGGGATATTAGAGGAATGTTTTTCACTCAAAGAGCGGTTGGTGCGTGAAAGAACTGCCTGAGTCAGTGGTGGAGGCAGATAGACTGGTGAAGTTGAAGAGACTACTAGACAGGTATATGAAGAAATTTAAGTTGGGGGTTATATGGGACACAGGGTTTGAGGGTCAGCACAACATTGTGGGCCGGAGGGCCTGTAACGTGCTGTAGTATTCTATGTTCTATATGGTCCAAGTCTGTTGATTTTCTCTGAAAGTGTCGTCTCATCATTATGCGGTGGGTAACGGGTTTTATTGGTAAAGGTGCTGAGCTGAAGAATCAGGAAGTCATGCTGCAGCTTTATAAATCTCTGGTTAGTCTGCATCTGAAATATTCCAATGATTCTATTTACCCCCAATATAGCACAGAACTGGAGGTTTTGGAGAGGGAGCAGCAGTGGTTTGGAAGGACGCTGCGGGATGAGAGGGATGCTAAACAGGATTATTGCTGTCACATGAACTGAAGTACACGGAAGAAACTTGACTTGTTTTCTCTGGAGCAGGGAAGGCTGGGGAAGTCACCTAATCCCAGTTATACAGATTTAGGAGAGTCAGTCATAGCTGGGGCCGCGAAAGGTGCTGTTCTCCTCGGGCTGAAAGGTATAATATCAGAAGCTATGAATTTAAGGTAAGAGAGGCAACTTCAAAGGACAAGTGTGGGGCTCGAATGGTGTCCCGAGGAAAATAAAAGACGCCTCTGCAGCCATTTCGATGTTTTTCTGTATTTTCATGCACTGTTTACATTCTGGTTCCAATGTTTCTCGTTAGCATTTGGCTCCAATACAGCCCCATTACAGTCATGAATTATCGCGCAATACATTGCTGGCCCTTCCGTCCGTGAAGGATAACTGCTGTCTGTAACATTGGTTCCCAGCACCATGCCACACATTTTTAATCTCTCCCAAGTTTTGCTCTCTCTCTCTCTCTCTCACACACACACACACACACACACACACACACACACACACACACACACACACACACACACACACACACACACACACACACACACACACACACACACACACACACACACACACACACACACACACACACACACACACTTCCAAGACCCACAGCATGTCCAATTTCAGGATAGCCTCGTCATGTGCAAAATGATCTTCACTTTTATTAATACTATCAAATCTCATGACATTTTCTGCCCCTATACTGTATTCAATCTGCAACGTATTAGGCTAACGATCTCGAGAAATGTCCTTAGACATATGGAGAAGAAGGATGCTTATATGAGAATTCTGTGCTTGGTCTACAGTTAGGCATTCAACACCATAATTCCATCCAGGCTCGACAGGAATCTCAGGGACCTCGTCCTTGACCCTGCCTTCTGGACTACCATTCTGGACTTCCTGTCAGATCGCTAACAGATAGTAAGAGTGGTCTCTCTCATCTTCAACCCTCTGACTCTCAATACAAGAGCCCCTCAGGGCTGCATACTGAGCCCCTCCTTTACTCGCTGTCTACCCATGACTGTATCGCCACCTACAGCACCAATCTGCTAATTAAATTTGCCTACGCTACTACATTGATTGGCCTTATCTCAAACAATAACGAGGTGGCCTACAGGGAAGAAGTCATCTCTCTGACACGGTACTGTGAAGAAAACTACCTCTCCCTTAATCTCGCAAAAGCAAAGGAAATGATTGTGGATTACAGGAGGAATGGAAGCAGGCAAACCCTTGCTGACATCAATGCATGTGGGGCTGACAGGGTAAATAACTTTAAGTTCCTCGGCATCCATATCACCGAAGACCTCACGAAACACTAAATCTGTATTGAAAAGGGTACAACAGCACCTCTTTCATCTCAGACGGTTGAGGCAGTTTTGTATGGTCTCACAAATCCTAAGAATTTTCAACAGGGACGCAAATGAGAGCGTCATGACTGGCTGCATCGGTGTCTGGTATGGGAACTGAGCCACCATTAATCGCAGAATTCTGCAGAGAGTGGTGCGAACAGCCGAGAGCATCTCTAGCTGTGAACTTCCCATGATTTGAGACGTTTTCAAAGGCACGTGTAAGAAGAGGACGGGAAGGATCAGTGGGGACCCGAGTCACCCCAAACACAGTCCAATCCAGCTGCTACCATCCGGGAAGCAGGAGCTCAGCGTAATAGCCATAACCAAAAGGCTCCGGGATAGCTTGCTCAACCATTGCATCAGACTGATTAACTCACACAGATTTCAGTGTATTACTTTGCTATATTGACTGCTCTATTTATTATAAATTATAAATTACCATGATTGCACATTGCACATTTAGCCGGAGACGTAACGTAAAGATTTTACTCCTGATCTATGTGAATGATGTAAGAAATAATTCAATTCAATTCAATATTCTCCCAATCTACCCACGTACTTCTGCAGATTCATTGCTTTCTCGTCATCTGCTGTCCTCCACCTGTCTTTGCATCGCACGAAATCTTTGGCTCAAAGCCATTAATTCCAGCTGGATCTTTTTCGTCACGTAAAATGTATCACTACATCAAATGAACCCGATGAAACACCACTAGTCTGCCAGTAAAATCCGCCTTCCTTCCCACTATTTATATTTTGCCAGTCTTCTGGCTATGCTAGTATCTTTCTTGCATTCCTGCTTACAAACCCTGTATGCAGACTGACAAAGGCTTTCTGAAATTACAAATTACAGACTGAGTTCTGACCAGCCAGCGAAAATCTGATAGAATTTTCTGTGAGAGTTCTGAAGGACAGAGGAATCATCATTACAAAGGCACACCGTTCGCTTCTAGGTTTCCGAGAAACTTCCCCATTGAATTCAGGGAACATGTTTGATTGTATATATTCTCTGTGGAGGTCTGTGACTTGCATGAAAGCATGGATGGTGTAATTCTGTCATGACGAGAGGTCACTGCGCAAAACTTCGACTATGGTTTTCTTTTCCATAGATGCTGCCTGACCTGCTGACATCCTCCAGCATTTTATGTATGTTGTTTAGTATTTCCAGCATCAGCAAATATTCTCGTGTCGTGTATGTGTTTTAATTCTTGGCTTGTGCATGGCACAAAGTTTGGTGATATTGTGGATAATTTAAAAGTATACAGCACGATGTACCTTATTTGGAGATATAGGCAGAGAATCTCGAGAGGGGTTTTAGTCTATAGCTTCCTGAAAATGGCTGCCCAAGTTGAAGAGGTGATTAAGAAATAATTTGCCATGATGTTTGCCCCATTGTATCACAGATGTGGAGACTTTGGAAAGGGTGCAGTAGTAGTTTGTAGAATGCAGCGGGATGAGAGGGGATATGCTCCTTTGTTGAAATGGTTTATATAAGACCACAAGACAATAAAGCTGAATTTGATCATCCACACATGGAGTCTGCTCCGGTATTCCATCATGACTGATTCCGGATTCCACTCAATCCCATGCACTTGCTTTCTCGCCATATGATGCCGTGACCGATAAGAAAACGATCAATGTCCGCCTTTAATATACCTACAGACTTGGCCTTCAACGCATTCTTGGTCAGAGCACTGCACAGATTCACTACACTCTGGCTGAGATAGAAAGAAAAATGCCTTACCTCTGTTCTAAAAGGGCGACTTCAGTTTTAAGGAGTTGCCCTCTAGTTCTTGGTCCCCCATCACTGGAAACGACCTCTCCACATTCACCCTATCCACTACTTCCATAATTAGGTGCGTTTACTGATGTACACTGAAGTAACCTGACTTGTTTACTCTGGAACAACAAAAGGCTGAGGAAGTCACCTGATCCCAGTTTATAAGACTATGAGATTTATTGATAGGGTCACGAACAGGTGTCATTGTCCTAGGGCTGAAATGCCTCATATAAAGTGCTGGGGTCCACGCGGTTGTTAATGTAGACAGGAGTGCGCGTGCAGGTCTGAGTGTTCATTGTTCTTAGAGATAATCCTGATCTTCTGCGCAGGGTAGTATGTATGCCTGTGTGTGTGGTGTGGGATGAGGTACGGTTGGGGGTTATTTAGAGATATATCCAACTCCCCGACTCACTGATGCTGTAGCAGTCTGTTTCCACGCAGTACCAGGTTTGGTTTCTACTTGCGCACCACCAGGCTGTGGAGAGCTGGAACTCAACAAAGCGGACTCTTTAAAAATAAACTGGTTTTTGTAGATCTGTGTACTCCCCGTGTTGAGCAGCAAGGTAAATCTTCCTGTCTACATTCGCTGACACGTGGTCTTAGTTCGGCTGGCTGCGAGTTCTCAGTACAAAGTGGGTTCTCTCTCTCTCTCTCTCTCTCTCTCTCTCTCTCTCTCTCTCTCTCTCTCTGACTCTCTCTGTCTCTCTGACTCTCTCTCTCTTACTCTCTCTCTCACTCTCTCTCTCACCCCCTCTCTCTCTCTATCTTTCTCTCTCTCCAGCCCCTCTTGGTTAACATCACTTCTGCTCGCCGAGAGTACCGAAGATTATAGCCGGTCTTGTAGAAATCATGAGATATTCTGACACGCAAACAAATTACACTTTGAAAATTTATTTAGCTGATGCTGTGGTCTGAAGCACTAAAAGCAGTGGAATGACAAGACGGCGAGTAAACTGGCACCTCCTTGGAAGGCTCAGAGGAAATTAAAACCCCATTGAACTCACTTCATCTTATTGTTACACCCGATGCTGACAATCTTATAATAGATCGGTAACTGAAAGGGATTGTTTTTGTTTTCATGAAAGGAAAGAAGAATATGATGATGAATAGTATGTTTAATGATTCAAGCATTGCGAAGCAGAATTGCACTGACTTTGTTCACAGAACATAGTTGGAATAAATATTAAATGAAGAGCTTTCTCATTCTCTTTGATGACTAAATAAAATTACAATTAAATATTTGGCACTTTGTTTTTTTTCAGTGGACTGTGTCTAATGTGCCCAATGGGAGCACTCACTGATTTAATTGTAGTTCCCATTGGTGTATAAAACTCCTTGAGTGAGTGAATGCACGCAGGTAGTTGGAACAATCTGTACAGCGGATTACTGCTTCAGGTAGAAAATGGGATATTCCGCAATTTACAACATCGTCAGAATTTACTGTCCGGTGCTTGCAGCAGTTGGTATCCCAGGTAATATTATGACTTTGTAATACGCTCGGGGCATCGTAGATTAAGGTGCTGATACTGTCCAGCCCATCTGTTATGTTATTGGATGATGAAAATAAACCTTTGCCATCAATTTAGATTCAAAAATTTACTTTTGCATGGGGATATGATTGAGGCGATCGATACAATTATACTTAATAATGTCGCATTATCGGAAACATCCATGACTACGCTATACTATTGTTTGCACAAGTGTGTGGAGAAATGATGAAAGATTCAATCAAAACGCCGATACAGGGACGATATCACAGACACAGAGCTACCGGAATTCAACAGGGCAGGGGAAATGCATGGAGAATATTCGACGCTTTGCGTCGAGACCCTTCACAAGAACTCCATCAGGACAGGTTGCAAAGATACTGCTTCACCTAACCTCCTAGCAGTAACAGCAATAATCAGCAGGCCCAATCTCCACTGAGTCCGCTCTGCGCCGAGTTATCTCTTTCCGACCTCCGGCGGTGTCGGCACAATTCCACTCACAATACCGTGAAAGTTTACTGTAGAGTCGAGGAGACTTGAAATCTCGCAGGTATTGTTGAAGTCCCAAACTATCATTTGCCGTACCCTACACTCTTCACGTAAATTGATTCCTCCTCTGGTGTCATCACAAGCTGAGGGAATTAAAATAATATATCGTCTCGATGCGATCTATGTGGCTCCGATTTCAGGTACAAAGCAGTAGGTAAATTTTGCATTGTTATTCAGTCAAAGAAATAAATGGTAATATCGTTTCACGGAGTTTTATAATTGCAATTAGATTACATAAACATGTGGCCATCCTTCCGACTCATCTCGAAAATGAATACATTCGATAATTTAGCTTGTATCTGCCATTTGATGTTCAAGCAATAAAAATGCCTCCTTCTCATGTGTGCTCCCCGATAGCGGAAGCAATGCAGTCATGAGAATGAAATATGATTTTCTTTCTCCAAACAAGTGTAAGTTTGTCTTCAAATCAATGGCTGAGGCCATTATTCCATTGTTTTTCTTTTAGAGAGGACCGTCTGCTGAAACGAGGAGTATAATGTCTTTCCTATTCTGCACGATGAGCTTCGATTCAGACAGCAGAATGAGGAGGTGATATACAGGAGCTATAGGGAGGTAGCCACACTTAGATTGCAGGAAACAAGCAACTGGTTTGTTAGGAGAAGGAAGAACAATACACAGCCAGTGCAGTATGCACCTGTGGCCGTTCGCCTCAAATATAGTGATACAACTCTAGACATTAGTGTAACTCATGGTGACCGTGTCTCTGGCACTGAGTCTGCTGCTGTGGCTGAGTAGAGCAGAGTGTTGAAGAGCACTGAAGTGTTAATAGAAGATACCTTAGTCAGAGGAATAGAGAGGAGGTCCTCTGGGTGCGATAGATACAGACTGATATTGTCTCCCTGGTGCTAGGAGCAGGAATGCTTCCGATCTGTGACATGGCACTCACAAGGGCGAGGGTAAACAGCCAACAGTCCTGATTAATAATGATAAAGGTGGACAAGGTGAGGAGCAGCTGAAGAGGATTTTAGGGAGTAAAGTAGAAAGTTGGGGGGCAGGAATTTCAGGGTAGTAATCTCTGAATTTCCCCCTGTGTAACGTACTTGTGAGGTCGAGAATAGGTTGATTTAGTAGGTGAATGATTGGCTGAGGATCTGTTCAAATGGGTATGTGTTCAGAATTACGCATTATGCATCCCTTCCGGGGTATGTACGACTTGTACTAAAGAGACAGTTTACACTTCAACCGGAAGGGTACCAATATGCTCGCGGGCAGGCTGCTTATAGCCGTTCGTTTGTGTATAAGCTGATTTAGCAGGGGGTTGGCAACCAGATTGATGGTGCTGAAGATGAATTAGGTCGTTTCTAAACAGAGGAAATGTGTACTGATATCCTAGAAAGAACAGACTGATCTTGGGCAAGACTGCAATCGACAGGATAGTTTGCAATGTAAAACCTGATCAAAATCCAGACAGCAGAACATTGGACTGAATGTGCTGAATGTGAAAGTGCGCAGTATACAAAATAAGGTAGACGAACTTTTAGCACAGTTATAGATTGGCATATATGTTGTCGTAGTCATCACTGAATAATGGTTGAAAGAAGTTAATAACTGGGAGATTAATGCCCAAAGATACACATTTAATGGAAAGGACATGCAGGATGGCAGAGTGGTTGGCGTTGCTCTGTTGCTGAAAATGAAATCAAATCAATAGAAAGAGGTGACATTGGGTCGGATGGAGTTGTATCATATTGGACACGGTCAAAGAGAAAGTGATCGAGAAAATCAGGCTGCTGCTGGATTCCAAGAGGGATATTTTGGAGAAAGTCTACGAGATGGTTTTTGAGAGCATCTCGTGGTCGAATCAACTTGGGGATTAGTTTTTTCTGTCCGAGGTGTTATTCAATGAATCGGGTTTGATAGGAACTCTTGGGGTAAACGAGACCAAAGGGGATTATGATCCAATTCACACTGAAATTGGAGGAGTCGCTAAATTCAGCTATATCAGTGAAGTAAGGTGAATTAAAGAGGCATGAGAGAGGAGTTGGCCAAAATTGATGGGAAAAGGCCCATGACAGGGATGGAGCATAACAGCAGTGGTTGGAGTTTCTGGGAGCTATATACATCCGACAGAGAAAGTAGCATTCTAAAAGGCCAGATGACGCAATCATCTCTAACGAGAGACGTCAAAGCTACCATTTAAAAAAAAACAAAGAAAGGACATATAATAGAGCAAAAATTAATGGGACTTCAGAGGACTGGGAAGGTTTTAAAAAACAACAGACAACAACTAAAACAATCATGAAGAATATAAAGGTAGAATAAAAATGTAAATTAGCCAACAATTTTAAAGGGAAAAAAACAGGAGTTTCATCATATATATAAAGTGTAAAAGAGAGGCGAAATGGATATCGGCCCGCTGAAAACAATGCTGTTGAGTAACTAATGGGGGATAAGTAAATAGTGAATGAATTGAATAGGTATTTTGCATCAGTGTTCACTGTATGCTTGAAGCTCCAGGATTTCAGTGGTCAAGACATTTCTGAAGTCGCCATTGCTCGGGAGAAGATCCTAGGTAAACCGAAAGTCCTAAAGCCAGATGAGTCACCTCGACCAGACAGTGTGTTCCGAAAGAAGTGGCCGAAGAAATTGTGGAGGTATTAGTTACGATCTTTCTAAAATTACTCGATTCTGGAATGTTCTCAGAGGACTGTAAATCGCAAATGTCACTGCATTCTTCAAGAATGAAGAGAGGCAAAAGAAGTGAAAGTCCTGCCACACAAATCTGCTGGAATTCTTTGAAAAAATAACAGAGGTTACACAAAGGAGGATCGGTCGATGTTGTGTACAGTACACGGATTTTTAGAATGCCTTTGACAAGGTGCCATGCATGAGGCTGCCTAACAAGCTGCGAGTTCATGGTATTACAGAAAAGACCCTAACATGTTGCTGAGTATCGGGAGGCAAAGAGGGCTAGTAAAAGGAGCCTTCCTGGCTAGCTGTAGGTATCTAGTGTTGTTTCCACGAAAAAATAAACAAATCCTTTCATTCTCACTGGCTGAATGCAACCAATCAGATAATGCTCTATCCATGCCAGGAACATGGGCTCTTAACTTGGTAATCAGCCTCATGTGTGGCACTTTGTCAAAGGCTTGCTGAAAAACCAAATAAACAACATCCACTGCATTCGCTTTATCTTTCCTACTTTTAATCTTCTCGAGTAATTCCAACAGGCTCGCAAATCAAGATGTTCCCTGAGGGAAACCATGCTTACTTTGACCTAGCTTGTCCTGTGTTACCAATTACTCCATAACTTCAAACTTAAGAAGTGACTCCAAAGTCTTGCCAACCACTGAGGTAGGCTAACTGGTGTATCACTTTTTTTTGCTACTTCCCTCCTTTGATAAAGTGCTGAGTGACATTTGCAATCTTCCATACCTCCGGAACCATGCCAGAGAACAATACATTTTGAAAGATCATTACTAATGCCTTCACAACCTTTACCGCTACGTCTTCCAGAACCTTATGACGCAATTCCTCTGTTCCAGGTGACTTACGTACCCTTAGTTCTTTCAGCTTTTTAAATACTTTCTCCCTGGTAATAGTAGCTGCAATCACTTATCGTCTGCATCTGGTGCAGTGCTGGTGTCTTCTGCAGCGAAGCCTGATGCAAAATACTCATTTCATTCATCATCCATCTTCTTGTCCCTCGTTATTATTTCTCGGTCCTCGTTTACCAGCTGTCCTATATCCACTCTTGTCTCACTTCTTTCTCACATTCGAAAAATTAAAATTGGTAGCTACTGTGAAATTGCTTCCTAGTTTCAGTCATGTTTCATCTATTCCCTCTAATGATTCGCTAATTTTGTTTAGCGAACATCTCTGTCATGCCACTATAATTTCCTGAACTCCACGGGAATACTGCTATGTCAGACTTTACTTTCCCCTTTTCAATTTTCAAATCGAAGTTAATCATGATGTGATTAATGTTTCCTTAGGTTCGTTTTCCTTTAAGCTCCCCAATCGCCTCCAGTACATTCCATGACACCCAATCCAATATAGTAGATTCCCTAGTAAGCTCAACGACAAACCTTTCTTCTCGTATGCATTCACCAAACTCACTCTTTTGAGATCCATTACCAACCTGATTATTTTCTTAGTTCACCTTCGTAATGAAACCTCCCATTACTATGAAACATTGCCTTTCTGACACTCTTTTTCTATTTCAGTTGTAATCTATAGTCCAAATCCCAGCTAGTGTTATCAGAGCTGTATTAAACTGTCATCAGGGTCCGTTTACCTTGCAGTTAATTAACTCAACCCACAAGTTTTCAACACATTTCTGTTAATTTCACATCTTTAACTGAAAGAGCCACTTGCATCCTCTGCCTACCCTACTAACCCTCCGATACAACATGCAATCTTAAATATTCATCTCCCAACTTTAATCAGACTTACACCATGATTCAGTGATAGTTATATATTTCATATCATATTTACACTTTCTGTAATAGTGCAACAGGATCATGCACCTTAATTCCTATAATCCTTACCTTGACGTATTATAATTTAAATACTGTATTTGCTACTCTTTTTGATTTGGTAACCGTAATGCGCTGATACCAACCCTGCTGGCTGCAATTGTGTCATATCATCTGCCTGCCTTTCCTGACAGTCTGACTGTACGCTATCTTTGGTTTTTTTTTCACCTCCGTCCTATCCTGAGTCCCTTCTTTCCGGTTCCCATCCCATGGCAAACCTGTTTAAAGCTTCCCCATCAGCACGAAGAAAACCGTCCGCGAGAACATTGGTCCCTCTCGGGTTCAGCTGCAACCCATCCCCCTTGTGCAGATCATAACTCCGCCAGTAGATACCCCAGTGATCCTGCAGCCCTGCCCCTGCAGCAGCTTCTTAGCCACACAATTATCAGCGAAATCATCCTGTTTCTACGCTCACCTGCACACGGCACGGATAGCAATGGAGAAATGACTGGCTGGAGGTCCCTCTACTCAGCATTCTGTCTCTCACACTGAATTCTCTCTTTAGCACCTACTTGACTTTCGTTCCATTGTCTTTGGTATCAATCTGTACCAACACATCTGGCTGCTCCCTGTCCCCCTCCAAAATACTGTGAATGAGATCCGAGTCTTCCCTGATCTGGCACCGAGGAGGCAACATTATAATCGGATGTCCAGCTCACGCCCACAGTATATCCTGTCTTTTGCTCTGACTGTAGAGTCCGCGAACACTACTGCTCCCTTGTTCTGCTCCTTTCCCTTTTAATCCACGGGACAATGCTCAGTACCAGTAAACTGTTCTCCCTGCCATTCCGCCGGGAGTTCACGCACCACAACACATCCAGAACGGTATACATATTATAAAGTGAAATGGCCATAGGGATGCACTGCGCTAACTGTCTATTGACATTTTCATTTCTCCTGACAGACACCCATCTACTCGCCTTCTGCAACTTAGGCGTGACTACGTCCCTGTAACTCTGTTCAATTATCTCCTTACTCTCCTGTACAAGCAAAGGGTAATCTAATTGCTGTTCCAGATTGCTAACACGGTCTTCAAAGAGCTGCAGCTGAATGCATCACGCAGATGAAAAATTATCTTTAAAAAATTCATATTGAATGTGCGGAACTTAATGTCCCGACATTGTTTTCAAATTCATGTTTATGAAATGCATCCATTACCTATTTGTCGATGTTATATCATTCTAAATGGAATCCAATGAAATAATCTATATTAAGGAAATGTAATTAGATCATATAGTCAGAAATTAAAACCAATCTCTACACTACCTGTGCTGTTTTCCGCAAGACGCCATTTGATAATGGGCAGCTCTTGAAAACCTGGCCCGTCGTGACGGTTTCCGGCCTTTTCCTCGCGACTTAACAGAGACGGCTGAGGTCGCTGTGAGCCTCCAATTTTCTGATGGTTGACCTCAAGATGTGAAGCTAGCGAGATCTAACTCTTGTATCACTGCGTGAAATCAGCTATTTGGGACCCGAACAACGCAGGTGGGCTGTTACCCTGGTGGAGACTCCAGAATATACCTCGATCGACTAATTTAAACACTGCAAATGAAGTCATAATAACCATTCTACGGTAACTGATAGTAATTGATATTTAATAATTTTTTTCAGTTAATTTAACGGCGATTGTGATCCTGTCCCGTGGGAAGTGCGGTCTCTCCAAATGCATCACTCTCTACCTTGTGGCCATGGCGGCAGCAGATCTCATGGTGGTCATCTTTGTTATTATGTTAGAGAAGATGAATTATATATACTTGTTTGCTAATTTCTTGCTCGAAACGCCGGTGTGTTCTGTGCATGTTGTCCTGAGTGTCGCAACCAGGGACTGTTCCGTTTGGTTCACGGTTGCTTTCACTTTCGATCGCTGCGTCGCCATTTGCTGTGAGAAGCTGCGGACCCGATATTGCACCGAGAGAACAGCAGCTGTGGTGATAGCAACAGTGAGTGTAGCGTGTTGTGCCTGGGCCGTTCCGTGTTACTTTGCAGTGGATCGATTGCGTTGTGTCCCCACAGCTGAATACCTCACGTCACCCTTTTGGAGAGCCTACGAGGTATTTGACAGCATAAAAACACCATTATTACCAATCTGTTTAATTCTGCTCTTTAATGTTTCAACCATCAAACGGATTATGGAGACAAATAGAGTTCGCCGGGAACTTCGTAAGAACAGTGAATCTCAGAAAGATCCAGAGGTGGCAAACCGGAGGAATTCAATGATTCTGTTGTTCTCTCTTTCTGCCAATTTTGTATTATTTTGGATACCCTATGTCGTATATTCTATGAACTGGCAACTTCAAAACTACACTTACGCAGACAGATATTTCAGCAACCCGACCTACATCCTGCAGCAATGTGGTTTCATGTTTTCGTATCTCAGTGTCTGTACCAACACGTGTATCTATGGACTGACACAGAGGAAATTCAGAGAGGAACTGAAGAATGGAGTGAAGTACATTTTTGTAGCAGCGGGTAAGATTTGCAAATAAAATGTAAACTCAGTTATTCCTTTATTTGCAACTTCAAACAGTTATTTGGAAGTGTGCTTTATTTGAGCTGTGCAAGTGGCTAAAATATAAATAGTTGTCTCACCTAAAAACGACCATTTTGTCCCGGTGCTGTTACTTTTTTTGTTTCATTTTACTATCTCCGCAGGTCAGCTTCGGACGGTAACGTCAACATAATAATTATGGAATTACTTTCTTGTTATAGCCCCTCAGTACGATGGCCGTGTCAGAAAGGCCAGCAATAGCAAAAATTCAAGGTCTCTTTTCTACTTTTTAGTCACGAATGTGAGGTCATCAGCTGGACCTTTGGCATTGCATTTACGTAATGATGAACCTTTGTTGTAAGTTAATCCGAGCTTCTCGTCTGCTATTACGTTTTGGTTATAAAGACTAGAAATATTCTCCTTTGAAGCTGTCCACAAGACCATCCGATATAGAGGCGGAATTTGGAATTTGGAATTTGAAATTTGGAATTCCAGCATTTCATCATCGCTGATCCATTTTCCCTCTCAGCTCCAATCTGCTGCCTTCTGTTCCCTGACAATTCAAGATCCTATCCAACTCTGTCTTAAATATCCCTCCATTGGAAACATCTTTTCCAGATCCACTCAATGAAGGTCTTTCACAATCGATATGTTTCAATTACGCAATCACGCTTTTACTTTTGAATATTCTGGTTTTATTTTCGTGAATAACAGTGCCAATAATAGCATAATTGATAAATAAAAAGCAGACTATGGACACAGTAAAAATAGCCCAAGATGTTAAGACTGTAAGTTCAAAAGAAATCACCACAAGTCCCCAAGGTCCCGACAGACTCGCCATCCCACGCCGACGGCAGAAGGGAGTACCCCCGCTATGGACTTCCAAGGCGCCGCCCGGCTCAGCCTCGCAGACACAGCACACAGTGGAAGCTCCGTCGAAAGCAGCCTCTCAGACGCAGCACACACCGAAAGCGAGCTGAGTCCGACGACCATCCCCTCCGACACAGCTTCTCCGAGCACCATCCTCTGCCGAGCGTATTAAGACGGCCACGCCAACGGCCATCGGAAACTGATTATCTGTTATTTGTGAAGTGAGGTGCCGTGCGCAATCATAACCGATTGAAAACGGACGTGGAAGCACAGAAAAACATCGGGAAATTCCAGGAAGACCTTTTTCGTTGCTGCTGCTGCTGTGAAGTCCGGGACTCTGCTGGGAAGAACAGGCCCCCAGTCCTCGGGGTCGCGTCCAAATATTAAATGGAGGCAAGCATCGTCAACTGGTAAAGAAGTCTGAGTTGATGAAGGATAAAGATTTTGGAAATGATTTCTGAATAACTTGTTTGAAGGTTTTCTGAACATGGAAGAGAGAAGGTCGTCGAAGAGGAAACAGCGAATGAGAACTTTAGACACGTTACGACAATGTTGCAGAGGAAAGACTATTCAAATGTTGAAGCTTATCCAATAAAATTCGCAGTGTTAAAACGGAGAAGAAATTTCCAGATCTATGGTTTTACATTTCAGATTTTTTTTCCTGCATGATGAAGAATAAAACCGGACAAGCGGCTGCAGTGCAAAATGTCGGTAGTGCAGAGGCTGGGTCAGTTGCGAGGGGTCTGCACAGATATCGCGGTGACGTCGACAGGTTCTTGGAGTTATAGTCCATAATGAGGGTTTGTCATACTGACAGCTGGTGCAGGTTTAAACAGGGTTTGTGCTCTTCATCTTGGCCAGTACTCCCACCATTAACTTTGTTGTCATTCGCTGACCCGTAAGACTGATGAAGTTATACGGCAGGGATGCAGGAGTACGAGCCATCTCGCACTGCCAACCAAGCTGTCTAGCTGAGAGAAGCAAGAAGCTCCCCGCACACCCACCCCGACCATTAACTTTACACTCGGAGAGCCTAGGAATCAATCGTCCCTCAAAATTAAATGGTTTCTGTTTGCAGACCTGCATCCCCGATAGTCGGTTGTATTCAAAACTCTGTGGAGCTACATCAGTGGATTTCTTATCAATGGACTTTATCACAAGACTACGACTATTGCGATATCCAGAGATGGACAGTCAAAAATGAATTCTCCAGAGCATTCGCTAAACGCGTCGCTGGACTCATAGGGTTAGCACCAATCCCCCAGACATGACGGATTCTGAACTAAAACCAGAAACGGATGAGGGTGATGAAACAGAGCCAATGTCTCAAATCAATGACCGATAGGTTACCTATAGCCCTCTATTTTACTAAGCTCCATGTACCTATCTAAAAGACGTTTAAAGACCCTATCGTAGCCTCCTCAACTAGCGTTGCTGGAAGCTCATTCCACGCAATCACCATTATCTGAGTAATAAACTAACCCCTAACATCTCTTCTGTACCTACTCCCCACCAACTTAAGCTTGTGTCCTCTTGTGGCAACCATTTCAGCCCTGGGAAAAAGCCTCTGACTATCAACACAATCAATGCCTCTCATCATCTTATACAACTCTCTCAGGTCATCTCTCATCCCCCTTCGCTATAAGGAGAAAAGACCCGAATTCATTCAACCAATTCTCATAACGCATTCTCCCCAATCCAGACAACATTCTTGTAAATCTCTTCTGCATCCTCTCTATGGCTTTCACATCCTTCCTGTAATGAGGTGACCAGAACTGAGCACAGTACTCTAAGTGGGGACTGACCAGGATTCTATATAGCCGCTACATTACCTCTCGGCTCCTAAATTCAATTCCACGATTGATGAAAGACAATACACCGTACGCCTTCTTAACCACAGAGTCAACTCGCGCATCTGCTTTGAGTGCCCTATGGACTTGGACACCAAGAACGCTCTGATCCTCCACACAGCCAAAAGTCTTACCATTAATACTATATTCTGCCATCATATTTGACCTATCAAAATGAACCACTTCACAGTTCTCTGGGTTGAACTCCATCTGCTACTTCTCAGCCCAGTTTTGCATCCAATCAATGTCCCGCTGTAACCTCTGACAGCCCTCCACACTATCCACAAAACACCCAACCTTTGTGTCATAATCATATTACTAATCCATCTCCACCTCTTCCAGGTCATCACGAAGAGTAGGGGTCCCAGGACAGATTCGTTAGGTACACCACTGGTCACCAAACTCCATACAGAATATGTCCCGGCTACAACCACACTTTGCCTTTGGTAGGCAAACCAGTTCTGGATCCACAAAGCAATGCTCACTTGGATCCCATGCCTCCTTACTTTCTCAATATGCCTTGCATGGGGTACCCTGTCAAATGCCTTACTGAAATCCATACTCACAACCTCTAATGCTTCATCAATGTGTTTCGTCACATCCTCAAAAAATCAATCAGGCTCGTAAGGTACGATCTGCCTTTCACACTGCCGTGGTGATTATTAATAATCACATTATGCCCCTCAAAATGTTCATATATCATACGGCCCAGAATCTTCCCCATGATCTGACCAACCACTGCAGTAACAGTGACTGGTCTATAATTTCCTGGGCCATCTCTAATCCGTTCCTTGAACAACGGATCAACATACGTACCTCTCAAATCCTCCGGAACTCCTGTCCCCATTGATGATGCAAAGATCATCGACAGAGTCTCAGCAATCGCCACCCTCGCCACCCACAGTAGCCTGGGGCACATCTCCTCCCGTCCTCGTGACATCCAAATTGATGCTTTCCAAAAGTTCCAGCATATCCTTCTTAATATCCACATGTTCAAGATTTTCAGTCCGCTGTAAATCATCCCTACAATCGCCAAGGTCCTTTTCCGTAGTGAATCGTCTGCTATCCCCTCCGGTTACATACACACATTTCCATTGTCACACCAACTCTGTATTAAAAAGGGTACAACAGCACATTTGTCATCTCAGACGGTTGAGAAGTTTAGTATGATTTCACAAATCCTAAGAACAGGAACGCAACTGAGAGCGTCATGACTGGCTGCATCGGTGTCTGGTATGGGAACTGAGCCACCCTTAATCGCAGAATTCTGCAGAGAGTGGTGCGAACAGCCTAGAGCATCTCTAGCTGTGAACTTCCCATGATTTGGGACGTTTTCAAAGGCACGTGTAAGAAGAGGACGGGAAGGATCATTGGGCACCCGAGTCACCCCAACCACAGTCCAATCCAGCTGCTACCATCCGGGAAGCAGGAGCTCAGCATAATAGCCATAAACAAAAGGCTCCGCGATTGCTTGTTCAACCATTGCATCAGAGTGATTAACTCACACAGATTTCAGTGTATTACTTTGCTATATTGACTGGTATATTTGTTATGAATTATAAATTACCATGATTGCACATTGCACATTTAGCCGGAGACGTAACGTAAAGATTTTACTCCTGATCTATGAGAATGATTTAAGAAATAATTCATTTCAATTCAATATTCTCCCAATCTACCCACGTACATCTGCAGATTCATTGCTTTCTCGTCATCTGCTGTTCTCCACTTGTCTTTGCATCTCACGAAATCTTTGGCTCAAAGCCATTAATTCCAGCTGGATCTTTTTCGTCCCGAAAAATGTATCACTGCATCAAATGAACCCATAGAAACACCACTAGTCTGCCAGTAAAATCCGCCTCCCTTCCCATTATTTGACTTTTGCCAGTCTTCCGGCTATGCTAGTATCTTTCTTGCATTCCTGCTTACAAACCCTGTATGCAGACTGACAAAGGCTTTCTGAAATTACAAATTACAGACTGAGTTCTGATCAGCCAGCGAAAATCTGATAGAATTTTCTGTGTGAGTTCTGAAGGACAGAGGAATCATCATTACAAAGGCACACCGTTCGCTTCTAGGTTTCCGAGAAACATCCCCATTGAATTCAGGGAACATGTTTGATTGTATATATTCTCTGTGGAGGTCTGTGACTTGCATGAAAGCATGGATGGTGTAATTCCGTCATGACGAGATGTCACTGCGCAAAACTTCGACTATGGTTTTCTTTTCCCAAGATGCTGCCTGACCTGCTGACATCCTCCAGCATTTTATGTATGTTGTTTAGCATTTCCAGCATCAGCAAATATTCTTGTGTCGTGTATGTAGTTTAATTCTTGGCTTGTGCATGGCACAAAGTTTGGTGGTATTGTGGATAGTTTAAAAGTATACAGCACGATGTACCTTCTTTGGAGATATAGGCAGAGAATCTCGAGAGGGGTTTTAGTCTATAGCTTCCTGAAAATGGCTGCCCAAGTTGAAGAGGTGATTAAGAAATAATTTGCCATGATGTTTGCCCCATTGTATCACAGATGTGGAGACTTTGGAAAGGGTGCAGTAGTAGTTTGTAGAATGCAGCGGGATGAGAGGGGATATGCTCCTTTGTTGAAATGGTTTATTATAAGACCACAAGACAATGAAGAAGAATTTGATCATCCACACATCGAGTCTGCTCCGCTATTCCATCATGACTGATTCCGGATTCCACTCAATCCCATGCACTTGCCTTCTCGCCATATGATGCCGTGACCGATAAGAAAACTATCAACGTCCACCTTTAATATACCTACAGACTTGGCCTTCAACGCAGCCTTGGGCAGGGCATTGCACAGGTTCACTACACTCTGGCTGAGATAGAAAGAATAATGCCTTACCTCTGTTCTAAAAGGGAGATCTCAGTTTTAAGGAGTTGCCCTCTGGTTCTTGGTCCCCTATCACTGGAAACAGTCTCTCCACATTCACCCTATCTACTACTTCCAAAATTGGGTGCGTTTACTGATGTACACAGAAGTAACTTGACTTGTTTTCTCTGGAACAACAAAAGGCTGAGAAAGTTACCTGATCCCAGTTTATAAGACTATGAGATTTATTGATAGGGTCACAAACAGGTGTCATTCTCCTAGGGCTGAAATGCCTCATATAAAGTGCTGGAGTCCACGCGATTGTTAATGTAGACAGGAGTGCGCGTGCAGGTCTGAGTGTTCATTGTTCTTAGAGATAATCCTGATCTTCTGCACAGGGTAGTATGTATGCCTGTGTGTGTGGTGTGGGATGAGGTACGGTTGGGGGTTATTTAGAGATATATCCAACACCCCGACTTACTGATGCTGTAGCGGTCTGTTTCCAGCTGTGGAGAGCTGGAGCTCTACTAAGCGGACTCTTTAAAAACAAACACTGGTTTGTGTAGATCTGTGTCCTCCCTGTGTTGAGCAGCAAGGATAAAGCATCCCGTCTACATTCGCTGACATCTGTTCTTAGTTCGGCTGCGAGTTCTCAGCACAACGTGGGTTCTCTCTCTCTCTCTCTCTCTCTCTCTCTCTCTCTCTCTCTCTCTCTCTCTCTCTCTCTCTCTCTCTCTCTCTCTCTCTCTCTCTCTCTCTCTCTCTCTCTCTCTCTCACTCTCACCACCTCTCTCTCTCACTCTCTCACTGCTTCTCTCTCTCTCCAGCCCTCCTTGGCTTACATCACTTCTGCTCACCGAGAGCACCGAACATTATAGCTAATCAAAATCGCCAAACAAAACTACTGTTCGTTTGTGATCCACGTCCCTCCATTTCAGACATATTCAACCGCCTGTCTGAAAGCCCTTTCATGTCATTGTCGTAAATGCTTCCTAACCTCCCTATGTCAGTGCGTGGCAGGCAGCGACCATCTCAACTTAAAGTATAATCTTGCCACGCACTTCTTTAAATTTATCCTCCTTCTCGCCCTAAAACTGTGACTTGTAGTATTCGACATTTACAATCGGGGAAAAATATGTGCTGTCTGTCTACACTCATCTATGTCTCTCACGTGTAAGACGCCTTCGGTCAGGTGTCTTCTTCGCCCGCTAAGCACCGAGAAAGCACCGCCCCCCCAAACCCCCATCCAATTATTCCTTGGAAATCGAGCATTCCAATCCAGGTAAAGAAAATGTGAAAATGTTAAACCGTCTGCAGCTTAATTACTTTCTTCCTACGGCGTGCTGTCCGGAAATTCAGATTGACCCACTTAAAAAAATTGCACAACTACAACACAATATTCGAATACCTCCAATGCCTCTATGATAAAGTCGTTTTCGAACAGAAGTAAGCAGGGATTTCTTTTGCCTGCGGTTGTGAATATGTGGCATTCATTGTCACGAACGTTTGCTTCTATGGAGCATTTCTACCGGAGCTCAGTTTTGCCGGACTTGTAGAAATCACGAGATATTCTGACACGCAAACAAATTAAACTTTGAAAATTTATTTAGCTGATGCCGTGGTCTGAAGCACTAAAAGCAGTGGAATGACAAGACGGCGAGAAAACTGGCACCTCCTTGGAAGGCTCAGAGGAAATTAAAACCCCAATGAACTCACTTCATCTTATTGGTACACCCGATGCTGACAATCTTATAATAGATCGGTAACTGAAAGGGATTGTTTTTGTTTTCATGAAAGGAAAGAAGAATATGATGATGAATAGTATGTTTAATGATTCAAGCATTGCGAAGCAGAATTGTACTGACTTTGTTCACAGAACACAGTTGGAATAAATATTAAATGAAGAGCTTTCTCATTCTCTTTGATGACTAAATAAAATTACAATGAAATATTTGGCACTTTGTTTTTTTACGGTGGACTGTGTCTAATGTGCCCAATGGGAGCACACACTGATTTAATTGTAGTTCCCATTGGTGTATAAAACTCCTTGAGTGAGTGAATGCATGCAGGTAGTTGGAACAATCTGTACAGCGGATTACTGCTTGAGGTAGAAAATGGGATATTCCGCAATTTACAACATCGTCAGAATTTACTGTCCGGTGCTTGCAGCAGTTGGCATCTCAGGTAATATTATGATTTTGTAATACGCTCGGGGCATCGTAGATTAAGGTGCAGATACTGTCTAGCCCATCTGTTATGTTATTGGATGATGAAAATAAACCTGTGCCATCAATTTAGATTCAAAAATATAATTCACGTAAATTTAACGGTTTAATTTTGCATGGGGATATGATTGAGGCGATCGATACAATTATACTTAATAATGTCGCATTATCGGAAACATCCATGACGACGCTATACTATTGTTAGCACAAGTGTGCGGAGAAATGATAAAAGATTCAATCAAAACGCCTAGACAGGGACGATATCACAGACACAGAGCTCCCGGAATTCAACAGGGCAGGGAGAACGCATGGAAAATATTCGACGCTTTCGCTGAGACCCTTCACAAGAACTCCATCACGACAGGTTGCAAAGATACTGCTGCACCTAACCTCCTAGCAGTAACAGCAATAATCAGCTGGCCCAGTCTCCACTGAGTCCGCTCTGTGCCGAGATATACCTTTCCGACATCCGGCGGTGTCGGTACAATTCCGCTCACAATACGGTGAAAGTTTACTGTAGGGTAGAGGAGACTTGATATCTCGCAGGTATTGTTGAAGTCCCAAAGTATCATTTGCCGTACCCTACACTCTTCACGTAAATTGATTCCTTCTCTGGTGTCATCACAAGCTGAGGGAATTCAAATAATATATCGTCTCGATGCGATCTGTGTGGCTCCGATTTCAGGTACAAAGCAGTACGTAAATTTTACATTGTTATTCAGTCAAAGAAATAAATGGTAATATCGTTTCACGGAGTTTTATAATTGCAATTAGATTACATAAACATGTGGACATCCTTCCGACTCATCTCGAAAATGAATACATTCGATAATTTAGCTTGCATCTGCCATTTGATGTTGAAGCAATAAACATGCCTCCTTCTCATGGGTGCTCCCGATAGCGGAAGCAATGCGGTCATGAGAATGAAATATGAGTTAGTTTCTCCAAACAAGCGTAAGTTTGTCTTCAAATCAATGGCTGTGGCCATTACTCCATTGTTTTTCTTTTAGAGAGGACCGTCTGCTGAAATGAGGAGTATAATGTCTGTCCTATTCTGCACGATGACCTTCGACTCAGACAGCAGAATAAGGAGGTGATATACAGGAGCTGTAGGGAAGTAGCCACACTTAGATTGCAGTAAACAAGCAACTGGTTTGTCAGGAGAAGGAAGAACAATACACAGCCAGTGCAGTATGCACCAGTGGCCGTTCCCCTCAAATATAGTGATACAACTCTAGACATTAGTGTAAGCCATGGGGACCGTGTTTCATGACCATGGGGAAACTCAGAATGTTTCCGATCTATGACATGGCACTCACAAAGGCGAGGAAATCAGCCAACAGTCCTGATTAATAACGATAAAGGTGGACAAGGTGAGAAGCAACTGAAGAGGATTTTAGGGAGTAAAGTAGAAAGTTGAGGGCAGGAATTTCATGTAATTAATCTCTGAATTTCCCCTTGTGTGCCGTACCGGTGAGGTCGAGAATAGGTTGATTTAGTACGTGAATGCTTGGCTGAGGATCTATTCACATGGGTATGTGTTCAGATTTACGCATTATGCATCCCTTCCGGGGTATGTACGACTTGTACTAAAGAGACAGTTTACACTTCAACCGGAAGGGTACAAAATGTTCGCGGGCAGGCTGGTTATAGGTGTTCAGTTGTGTATAAGCTGATTTAGTAGGGGGTTGGCAACCAGAGAGATGGTGCGAAGATGAGTTAGGTCATTTCCAAACAGAGGAAATGTGTACTGAGATCCTAGAAAGAACAGACTGATCTTGGGCAAGACTGCAATCGACAGGATAGTTTGCAATGTAAAACCTGATCAAAATCCAAACGGCGAACACCGGACTGAATGTGTTGTATGTGAAAGTGCGCAGTATACAGCATAAGGTAGACGAACTTTTAGCACAGTCATAGATTGGCATATATGTTGTCACTGAATAATGGCTGAAAGAAGTTAATAACTGGGAGATTAATGCCCAAAGATACACATTTAATAGAAAGGACATGCAGGATGGCAGAGTGGTTGGCGTTGCTCTGTTGCTGAAAATGAAATCAAATCAATAGAAAGAGGTGACATTGGGTCGGAAGGAGTTGCATCATAGTGGACACGGTCAAAGAGAAAGTGATCGAGAAAATCAGGCTGCTGCTGGATTCCAAGAGGGATATTTTGGAGAAAGTCTACGAGATGGCTTTTCTGAGCAGCTCGTGGTCGAATCAACTTGGGGATCAGTCTTTCTGTCCGAGGTGTTATTCAACGAACCGGGTATGATAGGAACACTTTAGGTACACGAAACCAAAGGGGATTATGATCCAATTCTCACTGAAATTGGAGAAGGAATCGCTAAATTCAGCTATATCAGTGAAGTAAGGTGAAGTAAAGAGGCCTGAGAGAGGAGCTGGCCAAAATTGATGGGAAAAGGCCCATGACAGGGATGCAAAATAACAGCAGTGGTTGGAGATTCTGGGAGCTATATACATCCGACAGAGAAAGTAGCATTCTAAAAGGACAGTTGACGCAATCATCTCTAACGAGAGAAGTCAAAGCTACCAGAAAAAAAACAAAGAACGGACATATAATAGAGCAAAAATTAATGGGACTTCAGAGGATTGGGAAGTTTTTAAAAACCAACAGACAACAATTAAAACAATCATGAAGAATATAAAGATAGAAGAAAAAAGTAAATTAGCCAACAATTTTAAAGAAAAAAAACAGGAGTTTCATCATATATATAAAGTGTAAAAGAGAGGCGAAATGGATATCGGCCCGCTGGAAAACAATGCTGTTGAGTAGCTAATGGGGGATAAGTAAATAGTGGATGAATTGAATAGGTATTTTGCATCAGTGTTCTCTGTGTGCCTGAAGCTCCAGACATTTTTGAAGTCGCCATTGCTCGGGAGATGATCCTAGGCAAACCAAAAGTCCTAACGCCAGATGAGTCACCTCGACCAGACACTATATACCCCTGTGTTCCGAAAGAAGTGGCCGAAGAAATTGTGGAGGTATTAGTTACGATCTTTCTAGAATTACTCGATTCTGGAATGTTCTCAGAGGACTGTAAATCGCAAATGTCACTGCATTCTTCAAGAATGAAGAGAGGCAAAAGAAGTGAAAGCCCTGCCACACAAATCTGTTGGAATTCTTTGAAGAAATAACAGAGGTTACACAAAGGAGGATCGGTCGATGTTGTGTACAGTACATGGATTTTCAGAATGCCTTTGACAAGGTGCCATGCATGAGGCTGCCTAACAAGCTGCGAGTTCATGGTATTGCAGGAAAGACCCTAGCATGTTGCTGAGTATCGGGAGGCAAAGAGGGCTAGTAAAAGGAGCCTTTCTGGCCAGCTGTATGTATCTAGTGTTGTTTCCACGAAAACAATAAATAACTCCTTTCATTTCCACTGGCTGAATGCAACCAATCAGATAATGCTCTATCCATGCCAGGAACATGGGCTCTTAACTTGGTAAGCAGCCTCATGTGTGGCACTTTGTCAAAGGCTTGCTGAAAAATCAAATAAACAAGATCCACTGTAATCGCATAATATTTCCTACTTTTAATCTTCTCAAGTAATTCCAACAGTTTCGCAAATCAAGATGTTCCCTGAGGGAAACCATGCTTACTTTGACCTAGCTTGTCCTGTGTCACCAATTACTTCATAACTTCAAACTTAAGAAGTGCCTACACCATCTTGCCAACCACTGAGGTGGGCTACTGGTGTATAACTTTGTTTTGCTACTTCCCTCCTTTGTTAAAGTGTTGAGTGACATTTGCAATCTCCCATACCTCCGGAACCATGCCAGAGATCAACAATTTTTGAAAGATCATTACTAATGCCTTCACAACCTTTACCGCTACGTCTTCCAGAACCTTAGGACGCAATTCCTCTGTTCCAGGTGACTTACGTACCCTTAGGTCTTTCAGCTTTTTAAATACTTTCTCCCTGGTAATAGTAGCTGCAATCACTTATCGTCTGCATCTGGTACAGTGCTGGTGTCTTCTGCAGCGAAGACCGATGCAAAATACTCATTTCATTCATCATCCATCTTCTTGTCCCTCGTTATTATTTCTCGGTCCTCGTTTACTAGCTGTCCTATATCCACTCTTGTCTCACTTCTTTTTCACACTCGAAAAAAATACTTTTGGTAGCCACTGTGAAATTGCTTGGTAGCTTCAATCATGTTTCATCTATTCCCTCCTAATGATTCGCTGCAGGATTGGGAATTGTATATTCCAATCAACTATCTTCCCGCTAATGTTTCCTTTGCTGTAAGCGTTTTCTTTTGCGTTCATATTTGATTTGAATTCCCTAGTTACCAACGGTTCTACTACATTTTTGTTCATTTGAGTATTTCTTCGATTTTGTAATGCATAAATCCCCATTTTCCCACAGGCTAACGCCATTGTTGTCTTCCCTTCGAGCATCTTCTTCAAATTTTGTTTAGCGAACATTTCTGTCATGCCACTATAATTTCCTTTACTCCACGGGAATACTGCTACGTCAGACTTTACTTTCCCCTTTTCAATTTTCAAATCGAAGTCACTCATGTGTTGATTAATGTTTCCTTAGGTTTGTTTACCTTTAAGCTCCCCAGTCGCCTCCGGTACATTCCATGACACCGAATCCAATATAGTAGATTCCCTAGAAGGCTCAAGGACAAACTTGTCTTCTCGTATGCATTCACCAAACTCACTCTTTTGAGGTCCATTGCCAACCTGATTATTTTCTCAGTTCACCTTCGTATTGAAACCTCCCATTACGATGAAACATTGCATTTCTGACACGCCTTTTCTATTTCAGTTGTAATCTATAGTTCAAATCCCAGCTAGTGTTATCAGACCTGTATTAAACTGTCATGGGTCCGTTTACCTTGCAGTTACTTAACTGACCCACAAGTTTTCAACACAGTTCTGTTAATTTCCCATTCTTAACTGAGAGAGCCACTCCGCTTCCTCTGCCTACCCTACCAACCCTCCGATACAACATGCAATCTGGAATATTCATCTCCCAGCTTTAATCAGCCTTCAACCATGATTCAGTGATAGTTATATATTTGATATCATATTTAGACTTTCTGTAATAGTGCAACAGGATCATGCACCTTACTTCCTATAATCCGTACTTTGACGTATTATAATTTTAGTACTGTATTTGCTACTCTCTTTGAATTGGTAACCGTAATGCGCTGATACCAGCCCGGCTGGCTGCAATCGTGTCATATCATCTGCCTGCCTTTCCTGACAGTCTGACTGCACGCAATCTTTGTTTTTTTTTACCTCCGCCCTATCCTGTGTCCCTTCTCTCCGGTTCCCATCCCATGGCAGATATGTTTATAGCTTCACCGTCACCTCGAAGAAAACCGTCCGCGGGAACATTGGTCCCTCTCGGGTTCAGCTGCAACCCATCTCTCTTGTGCAGATCATAACTCCCCCAGTAGATACCCCAGTGATCCAAGAACCTGCAGCCCTGCCCCTACAGCAGCTTCTTAGCCACAAAATTATCAGCGAAATCATCCTGTTTCTACGCTCACCTGCACACGGCACGGATAGCAATGGAGAAATGACTGGCTGGAAGTCCCACTACTCAGCATTCTGTCTCTCACTCTGAATTCTCTCTTTAGGGCCTACTTGATTTTCGTTCCAGTGTCATTGGCATCAATCTGTACCAACACAGCTGGCTGCTCCCTGTCCCCCTCCAAAATACTGTGGATGCGATCCGAGACTTCCCTGATCTGGCACCGAGGAGGCAACATTACAATCGGATGTCCAGCTCACGCCCACAGTATATCCTGTCTTTTGCTCTGACTATAGAGTCCGCCAACACTACTGCTCCCCTCTTCTACTCCTTTCCCTTTTACCCCACGGGACAATGCTCAGTGCCAGTAAACTGTTCTCCCTGCCATTCCGCCGGGAGTTCACGCACCACAACACATCCAGAACGGTATACATATTATAAAGTGAAATGGCCATAGGGATGCACTGCGCTAACTGTCTATTGACATTTTCATTTCTCCTGACAGTCACTCATCTACTCGCCTTCTGCAACTTAGGCGTGACTACGTCCCTGTAACTCTGTTCAATTATCTCCTTACTCTCCTGTAGAAGCAAAGGGTAATCTAATTGCTGCTCCAGATTGCTAACACGGTCTTCAAAGAGCTGCAGCTGAACGCATCACGCAGATGAAAAATTATCTTTAAAAAATCATATTGAACGTGCGGAACATAATGTCCGGACATTGTTTACAAATTCATATTTATGAAATGCATCCATTACCTATTTGTCGATGTTATATCATTCTAAATGGAATCCGATGAAATAAACTATATTAAGGAAATGTAATTAGATCATATAGTCTGAAATTAAAACCAATCTCTACACTACCTTTGCTGTTTTCCGGAAGTCGCCATTTGATAATGGGCAGCTCTTGAAAACCTGGTCCGTCGTGACGGTTTCCGGCCTTTTCCTCGCGACTTAACAGAGACGGCTGAGGTCGCTCTGAGCTTCCGATTTTCTCATGGTTGACCTCAAGATGTGAAGCTAGCGAGATCTAACTCTTGTATCACTGCGTGGAATCATCTAATTGGGACCCGAGCAACGCAGGTGGGCTGTTACCCTGGTGGAGACTCCAGAAAATACCCCGAACGACTAATTTAAACACTGCAAATGAAGTCATAATAACCATTCTACGGTAACTGATAGTAATTGATATTTAATAATTTATTTCAGTTAATTTAACGGCGATTGTGATCCTGTCCCGTGGGAAGTGCGGTCTCTCCAAATGCATCACTCTCTACCTTGTTGTCATGGCGGCGGCAGATCTCAATGTGGTCATCTTTGTTATTATATTAGAACAGATAAATTATATCTACTTGTTTGCTAATTTCTTGCTCGTAACTCCGGTATGTTCTGTGCTACTTGGCCTGTGCGTCGCAACCAGGGACTGTTCTGTTTGGTTGACGGTTGCATTCACTTTCGACCGCTGTGTCGCCATTTGCTGTGAGAAGCTGCGGACCCGATATTGCACCGAGAGAACAGCAGCTGTGGTGATAGCAGTAGTGACTGCAGCGTGTTGTGCCTGGGCCGTTCCGTGTTACTTTGCAGTGGATCGATGGCGTTGTGCCCTAGCAGCTGAATACTTCACGTCACCCCTTTGGAGAGCCTACGAGGTATTTGACAGCATAAAAACACCATTATTACCAATCTCTTTAATTCTGCTCTTTAATGTTTCAACCATCAAACGGATTATGGAGACAAATAGAGTTCGCCGGGAACTTCGTAAGAACAGTGAATATCAGAAAGATCCAGAGGTGGCAAACCGCAGGAATTCAATGATCCTGCTGTTCTCTCTTTCTGCCAATTTTGTATTATTTTGGATGCCCAATGTCGTACATTCTATGAACTGGCAACTTCAAAACTACACCTACACAGACAGATATTTCAGCAAACCGACCTACATCCTGCAGCAATGTGGGTTTATGTTGTCGTGTCTCAGTACCTGCACCAACACGTGTATCTATGGACTGACACAGAGAAGATTCAGAGAGGAACTGAAGAATGGAGTGAAGTACATTTTCGTAGCAGCGGGTGAGATTTGCAAATAAAATGCAAACTCAGTTATTCCTTTTTTTGCTACTTCAAACAGTTATTTGGAAGTGTGCTTTATTTGAGCTGTGCAAGCGGCTGCTGTTTCTGAATCTTACTGTGCAACGGATTAGCGGCGATTAGGCAAAAGGGATTGATTTATTTTTATCTTCACGGAAGGAGTATTGACTTGGATATCATGAAATTGTAGTCGACTGTGTATTAAAATCACACAAAATATAAAATATAAATAGTTGTATCACCTGAAATCGATCATTTTGTCCCTGTGTTGTTACCTTTTTTGCTTCATTTTACTATCTCTGCAGGTCAGCATCGGACGGTAACGTCAACATAATAATTATGGAATTACTTTGTTGTTATAGTCCCTCAGTACGATGGCCGTGTCAGAAAGGCCGGCAATAGCGAACATTCAAGGTCTCTTTTCTACTTTTTAGTCACGAATGTGAGGTTATCAGCTGGACCTTTGGCATTGTATTTAAGTAATGCTGAACCTTTGTTGTAAATTAATCCGAGCTTCTCGTCTGCTATTACGTTTTGGTTATAAAGACTAGAAATATTCTCCTTTGAACCTATCCACAAGACCATCCGATATAGAGGCGGAATTTGGAATTTAGAATTCCAGCATTTCATCATCACTGATCCATTTTCCCTCTCAGCTCCGATCTGCTGCCTTCTGTTCCCTGACAAATCAAGATCCTATCCAACTCTCTCTTAAAGATAAAGTCTCTCCCTCCATTAGAAACATCTTTTCCAGGTCCACTCAATGAAAGTCTTTCACAATCGATGTGTTTCAATTACACAATCCCGCTTTTACTTTTGAATATTCTGGTATCATTTTCGTGAACAACAGTGCAAACAATAGCATTATTTATTTTTTAAAAAACAGACTATGGGCACAGAAAATATAGTCCAAGATGTTAAAGGACTGTAAGTTCGAAAAAAATCACCACAGTTTCCACAAGTCCCCAGGGTCCCGACAGACTCGCCATCCCACGCCGGCGGCAGAAGGGAGTACCCCCGCTATGGACTTCCAAGGCGCCGCCCGGCTCAGCCTTGCAGACGCAGCACGCAATGGAAGCTCCGTGGAAACCAGCCTCGCAGACGCAACACACACCGAAAGCGACCTGAGTCCGACGACCATCCCCTCCGACACAGCTTCTCCGAGCACCATCCTCTGCCGGGCGTATTAAGACGGCCACGCCAACCGCCATCGGAAACTGATTATCTGTTATTTGTGAAGTGGGGTGCCGTGCGCAATCATAATCGATTGAAAACGGACGTGGAAGCACGGAGAAACATCGGGAAATTCCAGGAAGACCTTCTTCGTTGCTGCTGCTGCTGTGAGGTCCGGGACTCTGCTGGGAAGAACAGGCCCCCAGTCCTCGGGGTCGCGTCCAAATATTAAATGGAGGCAAGCATCGTCAACTGGTAAAGAAGTCTGATGTGATGAAGGATAAAGGTTTTGGAAAGGATGTTCGAATAACTTGGTTGAAGGTTTTCTGAACATGGAAGAGAGAAGGTCGTCGAAGAGGAAACGGCGAATGAGAACTTTAGACACGTTACGACAATGTTGCAGAGGAAAGACTATTCAAATGTTGAAACTTATCCAATAGAATTCGCAGTGACAATAAGGAGAAGAAATTTCCAGATCTATGGTTTTACATTTTTGATTTTTTTTCCCCTGCATGATGAAGAATAAAACTGGACAAGCGGCTGCAGTGCAAAATGTCGGTAGTGCAGAGGCTGGGTCAGCAGTGAGGCGTCTGCACAGATATCGCGGTGACGTGGACAGGTTCTTAGAGTTCTAGTCCATAATGAGGGTTTGTCATACTGACAGTTGGTGCAGTTTTTAACAGGGTTTGTGATCTTCATCTTGGCCTGTGCTCCCACCATTAACTTTGTTGTCATTCGCTAACCCGTATGACTGCCGAAGTTATACGGCAGGGATACAGGAGTACGAGCCATCTCGCACTGCCAACCAAGCTGTCTAGCTGAGAGAAGCAAGAAGCTCCCCGCACACCCACCCCGACCATTAACTTTACACTCGGAGAGCCTAGGAATCAATCGTCTCTCAAAATTAAATGGTTTCTGTTTGCAGAGCTGCTTCCCCGATAGTCAGTTGTATTCAAAACTCCACGGAGCAACATCAGTGGATTTCTTATCAATGGACTTTATCACAAGACTACGACTACTGCGATATCCAGAGATGGACAGTCAAAAATGAATTCTCCAGAGCATTCGCTAAACGCGTCGCTGGACTCATTGGGTTAACACCAATGCCCCCAGTCATGACGGATTCTGAACTAAAACCAGAAACGGATGAGGGTGATGAAACAGAGCCAATGTCTCAAATCAATGACCGATAGGTTGCCTATAGCCTTCGATTTACTAACCTCCATGTACCTATATAAAAGATGTTTAAAGACCCTATCGTAGCCTCCTCAACTAGCGTCGCTGGAAGCTTATTCCACGCAATCACCATTATCTGAGTAATAAACTAACCCCTAACATCTCTTCTGTACCCACTCCCTACCAACTTAAGCTTGTGTCCTCTTGTGGCAACCATTTCATCCCTGGGAAAAAGCCTCTGACTATCAACACAATCAATGCCTCTCATCACCTTATACAACTCTCTCAGGTCATCTCTCATCCTCCTTCGCTATAAGGAGAAAAGACCCGAATTCATTCAACCAATTTTCATAAGGCATGCTCCCCAATCCAGACAATATTCTTGCAAAACTCTTCTGCACCCTCTCTATGGCTTTCACATCCTTCCTGTAGTGAGGTGACCAGAACTGAGCACAGTACTCCAAGTGGGGTCTGACCAGGATTCTATATAGCCGCAACATTACCTCTCGGCTCCTAAATTCAATTCCACGATTAATGAAAGTCAATACACCGTACGCCTTCTTAACCACAGAGTCAACTCGCGCATCTGCTTTGAGTGTCCTATGGACTTGGACCCCAAGAACGCTCTGATCCTCCACACAGCCAAAAGTCTTACCATTAATACTAAATTCTGCCATCATATTTGACCTATCAAAATGAACCACCACAGTTCTTTGGGTTGAACTCCATCTGCTACTTCTCAGCCCAGTTTTGCATCCTATCAATGTCCCGCTGTAACCTCTGACAGCCCTCCACACTATCCACTAAACACCCAACCTTTGTGTCATAATCATATTACTAATCCATCTCCACCTCTTCCAGGTAATCACGAAGAGTAGGGGTCCCAGGACAGGTTCGTTAGGTACACCACTGGTCACCAAACTCCATACAGAATATGACCCGGCTACAACCACACTTTGCCTTCTGTAGGCAAACCAGTTCTGGATCCACAAAGCAATGCTCACTTGGATTCCATGCCTCCTTACTTTCTCAATAAGCCTTGCATGGGGTACCCTGTCAAATGCCTTACTAAAATCTATATTCACAACCTCTAATGATTCATCAATGTGTTTCGTCACATCCTCAAAAAATCAATCAGGCTCGTAAGGTACGATCTGCCTTTCACAATGACGTAGTGATTATTAATAATCACATTATGCCCCTCAAAATGTTCATATATCATACGGCCCAGCATCTTCCCCATGATCTGACCAACCACTGCAGTAAGAGTGACTGGTCTATAATTTCCTGGGCCATCTCTAATCCGTTCCTTGAACAACGGATCAACATACGTACCTCTCAAATCCTCCGGAACTCCTGTCCCCATTGATGATGCAAAGATCATCGACAGAGTCTCAGCAATCGCCACCCTCGCCACCCACAGTAGCCTGGGGTACATCTCCTCCCGTCCTCGTGACATCCAAATTGATGCTTTCCAAAAGTTCCAGCATATCCTTCTTAATATCCACATGTTCAAGATTTTCAGTCCGCTGTAAATCATCCCTACAATCGCCAAGGTCCTTTTCCGTAGTGAATCGTCTGCTATCCCCTTCGGTTACATACACGCATTTCCATTGTCCCACCAACTCTGTATTAAAAAGGGTACAACAGCACATTTGTCATCTCAGACGGTTGAGAAGTTTAGTATGATTTCACAAATCCTAAGAACAGGAACGCAACTGAGAGCGTCATGACTGGCTGCATCGGTGTCTGGTATGGGAAGTGAGCCACCCTTAATCGCAGAATTCTGCAGAGAGTGGTGCGAACAGCCTAGAGCATCTCTAGCTGTGAACTTCCCATGATTTGGGACGTTTTCAAAGGCACGTGTAAGAAGAGGACGGGAAGGATCATTGGGCACCCGAGTCACCCCAACCACAGTCCAATCCAGCTGCTACCATCCGGGAAGCAGGAGCTCAGCATAATAGCCATAAACAAAAGGCTCCGCGATAGCTTGTTCAACCATTGCATCAGAGTGATTAACTCACACAGATTTCAGTGTATTACTTTGCTATATTGACTGGTATATTTATTATGAATTATAAATTACCATGATTGCACATTGCACATTTAGCCGGAGACGTAACGTAAAGATTTTACTCCTGATCTATGAGAATGATTTAAGAAATAATTCATTTCAATTCAATATTCTCCCAATCTACCCACGTACATCTGCAGATTCATTGCTTTCTCGTCATCTGCTGTTCTCCACTTGTCTTTGCATCGCACGAAATCTTTGGCTCAAAGCCATTAATTCCAGCTGGATCTTTTTCGTCACGTAAAATGTATCACTGCATCAAATGAACCCGTTGAAACACCACTAGTCTGCCAGTAAAATCCGCCTCCCTTCCAATTATTTGACTTTTGCCAGTCTTCTGGCTATGCTAGTATCTTTCTTGCATTCCTGCTTACAAACCCTGTATGCAGACTGACAAAGGCTTTCTGAAATTACAAATTACAGACTGAGTTTTGAGCAGCCAGCGAAAATCTGACAGAATTTTCTGTGTGAGTTCTGAAGGACAGAGGAATCATCATTACAAAGACACACCGTTCGCTTCTAGGTTTCCGAGAAACTTCCCCATTGAATTCAGGGAACATGTTTGATTGTATATATTCTCTGTGGAGGTCTGTGACTTGCATGAAAGCATGGATGGTGTAATTCCGTCATGACGAGATGTCACTGCGCAAAACTTCGACTATGGTTTTCTTTTCCCAAGATGCTGCCTGACCTGCTGACATCCTCCAGCATTTTATGTATGTTGTTTAGCATTTCCAGCATCAGCAAATATTCTTGTGTCGTGTATGTAGTTTAATTCTTGGCTTGTGCATGGCACAAAGTTTGGTGGTATTGTGGATAGTTTAAAAGTATACAGCACGATGTACCTTCTTTGGAGATATAGGCAGAGAATCTCGAGAGGGGTTTTAGTCTATAGCTTCCTGAAAATGGCTGCCCAAGTTGAAGAGGTGATTAAGAAATAATTTGCCATGATGTTTGCCCCATTGTATCACAGATGTGGAGACTTTGGAAAGGGTGCAGTAGTAGTTTGTAGAATGCAGCGGGATGAGAGGGGATATGCTCCTTTGTTGAAATGGTTTATTATAAGACCACAAGACAATGAAGAAGAATTTGATCATCCACACATCGAGTCTGCTCCGCTATTCCATCATGACTGATTCCGGATTCCACTCAATCCCATGCACTTGCCTTCTCGCCATATGATGCCGTGACCGATAAGAAAACTATCAACGTCCACCTTTAATATACCTACAGACTTGGCCTTCAACGCAGCCTTGGGCAGGGCATTGCACAGGTTCACTACACTCTGGCTGAGATAGAAAGAAAAATGCCTTACCTCTGTTCTAAAAGGGAGATCTCAGTTTTAAGGAGTTGCCCTCTGGTTCTTGGTCCCCTATCACTGGAGGCAGTCTCTCCACATTCACCCTATCTACTACTTCCAAAATTGGGTGCGTTTACTGATGTACACAGAAGTAACTTGACTTGTTTTCTCTGGAACAACAAAAGGCTGAGGAAGTCACCTGATCCCAGTTTATAAGACTATGAGATTTATTGATAGGGTCACGAACAGGTGTCATTGTCCTAGGGCTGAAATGCCTCATATAAAGTGCTGGGTTCCACGCGGTTGTTAATGTAGACAGGAGTGCGCGTGCAGGTCTGAGTGTTCATTGTTCTTAGAGATAATCCTGATCTTCTGCACAGGGTAGTATGTATGCCTGTGTGTGTGGTGTGGGGTGAGGTACGGTTGGGGGATATTTAGAGATATATCCAACACCCCGACTTACTGATGCTGTAGCGGTCTGTTTCCAGCTGTGGAGAGCTGGAGCTCTACTAAGCGGACTGTTTAAAAACAAACACTGGTTTGTGTAGATCTGTGTCCTCCCTGTGTTGAGCAGCAAGGGTAAAGCATCCCGTCTACATTCGCTGACACTTGGTCTTAGTTCGGCTGCGAGTTCTCAGCACAACGTGGGTTCTCTCTCTCTCTCTCTCTCTCTCTCTCTCTCTCTCTCTCTCTCTCTCTCTCTCTCTCTCTCTCTCTCTCTCTCTCTCTCTCTCTCTCTCTCTCTCTCTCACTCTCTCACTGCTTCTCTCTCTCTCTCTCTCCAGCCCTCCTTGCTTACATCACTTCTGCTCACCGAGAGCACCGAACATTATAGCTAATCAAAATCGCCAAACAAAACTACTGTTCGTTTGTGATCCACGTCCCTCCATTTCAGACATATTCAACCGCCTGTCTGAAAGCCCTTTCATGTCACTGTCGTAAATGCTTCCTAACCTCCCTATGTCAGTGCGTGGCAGGCAGCGACCATCTCAACTTAAAGTATAATCTTGCCACGCACTTCTTTAAATTTATCCTCCATCTCGCCCTAAAACTGTGACTTGTAGTATTCGACATTTACAATCGGGGAAAAATATGTGCTGTCTGTCTACACTCATCTATGTCTCTCACGTGTAAGACGCCTTCGGTCAGGTGTCTTCTCCGCCCGCTAAGCACCGAGAAAGCACCGCCCCCCCCAAACCCCCATCCAATTATTCCTTGGAAATCGAGCATTCCAATCCAGGTAAAGAAAATGTGAAAATGTTAAACCGTCTCCAGCTTAATTACTTTCTTCCTACGGCGTGCTGTCCGGAAATTCAGATTGACCCACTTAAAAAAATTGCACAACTACAACACAATATTCGAATACCTCCAATGCCTCTATGATAAAGTCGTTTTCGAACAGAAGTAAGCAGGGATTTCTTTTGCCTGCGGTTGTGAATATGTGGCATTCATTGTCACGAACGTTTGCTTCTATGGAGCATTTCTACCGGAGCTCAGTTTTGCCGGACTTGTAGAAATCACGAGATATTCTGACACGCAAACAAATTAAATTTTGAAAATTTATTTAGCTGATGCCGTGGTCTGAAGCACTAAAAGCAGTGGAATGACAAGACGGCGAGTAAACTGGCACCTCCTTGGAAGGCTCAGAGGAAATTAAAACCCCATTGAACTCACTTCATCTTATTGGTACACCCGATGCTGACAATCTTATAATAGATCGGTAACTGAAAGAGATTGTTATTGTTTTCATGAAAGGAAAGAAGAATATGATGATGAATAGTATGTTTAATGATTCAAGCATTGCGAAGCAGAATTGCACTGACTTTGTTCACAGAACACAGTTGGAATAAATATTAAATGAATAGCTTTCTCATTCTCTTTGATGACTAAATAAAATTACAATGAAATATTTGGCACTTTGTTTTTTTACGGTGGACTGTGTCTAATGTGCCCAATGGGAGCACACACTGATTTAATTGTAGTTCCCATTGGTGTATAAAACTCCTTGAGTGAGTGAATGCATGCAGGTAGTTGGAACAATCTGTACAGCGGATTACTGCTTGAGGTAGAAAATGGGATATTCCGCAATTTACAACATCGTCAGAATTTACTGTCCGGTGCTTGCAGCAGTTGGCATCTCAGGTAATATTATGATTTTGTAATACGCTCGGGGCATCGTAGATTAAGGTGCAGATACTGTCCAGCCCATCTGTTATGTTATTGGATGATGAAAATAAACCTGTGCCATCAATTTAGATTCAAAAATATAATTCACGTAAATTTAATGGTTTAATTTTGCATGGGGATATGATTGAGGCGATCGATACAATTATGCTTAATAATGTCGCATTATCGGAAACATCCATGACTACGCTATACTATTGTTAGCACAACTGTGCGGAGAAATGAAGAAAGATTCAATCAAAACGCCGAGACAGGGACGATATCACAGACACAAAGCTCCCGGAATTCAACAGGGCAGGGAGAACGCATGGAAAATATTCGACGCTTTCGCTGAGACCCTTCACAAGAACTCCATCACGACAGGTTGCAAAGATACTGCTGCACCTAACCTCCTAGCAGTAACAGCAATAATCAGCTGGCCCAGTCTCCACTGAGTCCGCTCTGTGCCGAGATATACCTTTCCGACATCCGGCGGTGTCGGTACAATTCCGCTCACAATACCGTGAAAGTTTACTGTAGGGTAGAGGAGACTTGATATCTCGCAGGTATTGTTGAAGTCCCAAAGTATCATTTGCCGTACCCTACACTCTTCACGTAAATTGATTCCTTCTCTGGTGTCATCACAAGCTGAGGGAATTCAAATAATATATCGGCTCGATGCGATCTATGTGGCTCCGATTTCAGATACAAAGCAGTAGGTAAATTTTACATTGTTATTCAGTCAAAGAAATAAATGGTAATATCGTTTCACGGAGTTTTATAATTGCAATTAAATTACATAAACATGTGGACATCCTTCCGACTCATCTCGAAAACGAATACATTCGATAATTTAGCTTGCATCTGCCATTTGATGTTGAAGCAATAAACATGCCTCCTTCTCATGGGTGCTCCCGATAGCGGAAGCAATGCGGTCATGAGAATGAAATATGAGTTTGTTTCTCCAAACAATCGTAAGTTTGTCTTCAAATCAATGGCTGTGGCCATTACTCCATTGTTTTTCTTTTAGAGAGGACCGTCTGCTGAAATGAGGAGTATAATGTCTGTCCTATTCTGCACTATGACCTTCGACTCAGACGGCAGAATGAGGAGCTGATATACAGGAGCTATAGGGAGGAAGCCACACGTAGATTGCAGTAAACAAGTAACTGGTTTGTCAGGAGAAGGAAGAACAATACACACCCTGTGCAGTATGCCCCAGTGGCCGTTCCCCTCAAATATAGTGATACAACTCTAGACATTAGTGTAAGCAATGGGGACCGTGTTTCATGACCATGGGGAAACTCAGAATGTTTCCGATCTGTGACATGGCACTCACAAAGGCGAGGAAATCAGCCAACAGTCCTGATTAATAACGATAAAGGTGGACAAGGTGAGAAGCAACTGAAGAGGATTTTAGGGAGTAAAGTAGAAAGTTGAGGGCAGGAATTTCATGGAATTAATCTCTGAATTTCCCCTTGTGTGACGTACAGGTGAGGTCGAGAATAGGTTGATTTAGTAGGTGAATGCTTGGCTGAGGATCTATTCACATGGGTATGTGTTCAGATTTACGCATTATGCATCCCTTCCGGGGTATGTACGACTTGTACTAAAGAGACAGTTTACACTTCAACCGGAAGGGTACCAATATGTTCGCGGGCAGGCTGGTTATAGGTGTTCGGTTGTGTTTAAGCTGATTTAGCAGGGGTTTGGCAACCAGAGAGATGGTGCAGAAGATGAGTTAGGTCGTTTCCAAACAGAGGAAATGTGTACTGAGATCCTAGCAAGAAGAGACTGATCTTGGGCAAGACTGCAATCGACAGGATAGTTTGCAATGTAAAACCTGATCAAAATCCAAACGGCAGAACACTGGACTGAAAGTGCTGTATGTGAAAGTGCGCAGTATACAGAGTTATAGATTGGCATATATGTTGTCACTGAATAATGGCTGAAAGGAGTTAATAACTGGGAGATTAATGCCCAAAGATACACATTTAATGAAAAGGACATGCAGGATGGCAGAGTGGTTGGCGTTGCTCTGTTGGTGAAAATGAAATCAAATCAATAGAAAGAGGTGACATTGGGTCGGATGGAGTTGCATCATAGTGGACACGGTCAAAGAGAAAGTGATCGAGAAAATCAGGCTGCTGCTGGATTCCAAGAGGGATATTTTGGAGAAAGTCTACGAGATGGCTTTTGAGAGCATCTCGTGATCGAATCAACTTGGGGATCAGTTGTTCTGTCCTAGGTGTTATTCAATGAACCGGGTTTGATAGGAACACTTTAGGTACACGAGCCCAAAGGGGATTATGATCCAATTCTCACTGAAATTGGAGAAAGAATCGCTAAATTCAGCTATATCAGTGAAGTAAGGTGAATTAAAGAGGAGTGAGAGAGGAGTTGGCCAAAATTGATGGGAAAAGGCCCATGACAGGGATGCAGCATAACAGCAGTGGTTGGAGATTCTGGGAGCTATATACATCCGACAGAGAAAGTAGCATTCTAAAAGGACAGATGACGCAATCATCTCTAAAGAGGGAAGTCAAAGCTACTATTTAAAAAAAACAAAGAAAGGACATATAATAGAGCAAAAATTAATGGGACTTCAGAGGATTGGGAAGGTTTTAAAAACCAACAGACAACAACTAAAACAATCGTGAAGAATATAAAGATAGAAGAAAAAAGTAAATTAGCCAACAATTTTAAAGAAAAAAAACAGGAGTTTCATCATATATATAAAGTGTAAAAGAGAGGCGAAGTGGATATCGGCCCGCTGGAAAACAATGCTGTTGAGTAGCTAATGGGGGATAAGTAAATAGTGGATGAATTGAATAGGTATTTTGCATCAGTGTTCACTGTATGCTTGAAGCTCCTGGATGTCAGTGGTAAAGACATTTTTGAAGTCGCCATTGCTCGGGAGATGATCCTAGGTAAACCGAAAGTCCTAACGCCAGATGAGTCACCTCGACCAGACACTTTATACCCCGGTGTTCCGAAAGAAGTGGCCGAAGAAATTGTGGAGGTATTAGTTACGATCTTTCTAAAATTACTCGATTCTGGAATGTTCTCAGAGGACTGTAAATCGCAAATGTCACTGCATTCTTCAAGAATGAAGAGAGGCAAAAGAAGTGAAAGCCCTGCCACACAAATCTGTTGGAATTCTTTGAAGAAATAACAGAGGTTACACAAAGGAGGATCGGTCGATGTTGTGTACAGTACATGGATTTTCAGAATGCCTTTGACAAGGTGCCATGCATGAGGCTGCCTAACAAGCTGCGAGTTCATGGTATTACAGGAAAGACCCTAGCATGTTGCTGAGTATCGGGAGGCAAAGAGGGCAAGTGAAAGGACCCTTTCTGGCTAGCTGTAGGTATCTAGTCTTGTTTCCACTATAACAATAATCAACTCCTTTCATTCCCACTGGCTGAATGCAACCAATCAGATAATGCTCTATCCATGCCAGGAACATGGGTTCTTAACTTGGTAATCAGCCTCATGTGTGGCACTTTGTCAAAGGCTTGCTGAAAAACCAAATAAACAACATCCACTGTATTCGCTTTATCTTTCCTACTTGTAATCTTCTCGAGTAATTCCAACAGTTTCGCAAATCAAGATGTTCCCTGAGGGAAACCATGCTTACTTTGACCTATCTGGTCCTGTGTCACCAATTACTTCATAACTTCAAACTTAAGAAGTGACTCCAACATCTTGCCAATCACTGAGGTAAGCTACTGGTGTATAACTTTGTTTTGCTACTTCCCTCCTTTGTTAAAGTGTTGAGTGACATTTGCAATCTTCCATACCTCCGGAACCATGACAGAGATCAACAATTTTTGAAAGATCATTACTAATGCCTTCGCAATCTTTACCGCAACGTCTTCCAGAACCTTAGGACGCAATTCCTCTGTTCCAGGTGACTTACGTACCCTTAGGTATTTCAGCTTTTTAAATACTTTCTCCCTGGTAATAGTAGCTGCAATCACTTATCGTCTGCATCTGGTACAGTGCTGGTGTCTTCTGCAGCGAAGACTGATGCAAAATACTCATTTCATTCATCATCCATCTTCTTGTCCCTCGTTATTATTTCTCGGTACTCGTTTACTAGCTGTCCTATATCCACTCTTGTCTCACTTCTTTTTCACACTCGAAAAAATAATTTTGGTAGCCACTGTGAAATTGCTTGATAGTTTCAATCATGTTTCATCTATTCCCTCCTAATGATTCGCTGCAGGATTGGGAATTGTATATTCCAATCAACTATCTTCCCGCTAATGTTTCCTTTGCTGTATGCGTTTTCTTTTGCGTTCATATTTGATTTGAATTCCCTAGTTACCCACGGTTCTACTACATTTTTCTTCATTTGAGTATTTCTTCGATTTTGTAATGCATAAATCCCCATTTTCCCACAGGCTAACGCCATTGCTACTCTGTTGTCTTCCCTTCGAGCATCTTCTTCAAATTTTGTTTAGCGAACATCTCTGTCATGCCACTATAATTTCCTTTACTCCACGGGAATACTGCTACGTCAGACTTTACTTTCCCCTTTTCAATTTTCAAATCGAAGTCAGTCAGGTGTTGATTAATGTTTCCTTAGGTTTGTCTACCTTTAAGCTCCCCAGTCGCCTCCGTTACATTCCATGACACCGAATCCAATATAGCCGATTCCCTAGTAGGCTCAAGGACAAACTTGTCTTCTCGTATGCATTCACCAAACTCACTCTTTTGAGGTCCATTACCAACCTGATTATTTTCTTAGTTCACCTTCGTATTCAAACCTCCCATTACGATGAAACATTGCCTTTCTGACACGACTTTTCTATTTCAGTTGTAATCTATAGTTCAAATCCCTGCTAGTGTTGTGAGACCTGTATTAAACTGTCAGCAGGGTCCGTTTACCTTGCAGTTACTTAACTCAACCCACAAGTTTTCAACACATTTTTGTTAATTTCCCATTCTTAACTGAGAGAGCCACTCTGCTTCCTCTGCCTCCCCTACTAACCCTCCGATACAACACGCAATCTTGAATATTCATCTCCCAGCTTTAATCAGCCTTCAAGCATGATTCAGTGATAGTTATATATTTGATATCATATTTACACTTTCTGTAATAGTGCAACAGGATCATGCACCTTACTTCCTATAATCCGCACTTTGACGTATTATACTTTAAGTGCTGTATTTGCAACTCTTTTTGATTTGGTAACCGTAATGCGCTGATACCAACCCTGCTGGCTGCAATTGTGTCATATCATCTGCCTGCCTTTCCTGACAGTCTGACTGTATGCTATCTTTGTTTTTTTTTTCACCGCCGTCCTATCCTGAGTCCCTTCTCTCCGGTTCCCATTGCATGGCAAATCTGTTTAAAGCTTCTCCAACAGCTCGAAGAAAACCGTTCGCGAGAATATTGTTCCCTCTCGGGTTCAGCTGCAACCCATCCCTCTTGTGCAGATCATAACTCCGCCAGTAGATACCCCAGTGATCCAAGAACCTGAAGCCCTGCCCCTGCAGCAGCTTCTTAGCCACACAATTATCAGCGAAATCATCCTGGTTCTACGCTCAGCTGCACACGGCACGGATAGCAATGGAGAAATGACTGGCTGGAGGTCCCTCTACTCAGCATTCAGTCTCTCACTCTGAATTCTCTCTTTAGGACCTACTTGATTTTCGTTCCAGTGTCATTGGTATCAATCTGTACCAGCACATCTGACTGCTCCCTGTCCCCCTTCAAAATACTGTGGATGCCATCCGAGTCTTCCCTGATCTGGCACCCAGGAGCCAACATTACAATCGGATATCATTCTAAATGGAATCAAATGAAATAATCTATATTAAGGAAATGTAATTAGATCATATAGTCTGATATTGAAACTAATCTCTACACAACCTGTGCTGTTTTCCGCAAGACACCATTTGATAATGGGCAGCTCTTGAAAACCTGGTCCGTCGAGACGGTTTCCGGCCTTTTCCTCGCGACTTAACAGAGAAGGCTGAGGTCGCTGTGAGACTCCGATTTTCTCATGGTTGACCTCAAGATGTGAAGCTAGCGAGATCTAACTCTTGTATCACTGCGTGGAATCAGCTATTTGGGACCCGAGCAACGCAGGTGGGCTGTTACCCTGGTGGAGACTCCAGAATATACCCTGATCGACTAATTTAAACACTCTGCAAATGAAGTCATAATAACCATTCTACGGTAACTGATAGTAATTGATATTTAATAATTTATTTCAGTTAATTTAACGGCGATTGTGATCCTGTCCCGTGGGAAGTGCGGTCTCTCCAAATGCATCACTCTCTACCTTGTGGCCATGGCGGTAGCAGATCTCATGGTGGTCATCTTTGTTATTATAATAGAGAAGATGAACCATATATACTTGTTTACTAATTTCTTGTTCGTAACTCCGGTGTGTTCTGTGTTTGTTGTCCTGAGTGTCGCAACCAGGGACTGTTCCGTTTGGTTCACGGTTGCTTTCACTTTCGATCGCTGCGTCGCCATTTGCTGTGAGAAGCTGCGGACCCGATATTGCACCGAGAGAACAGCAGCTGTGGTGGTAGCAACAGTGACAGCAGCGTGTGGTGCGTGGGCCGTTCCGTGTTACTTTGCAGTGGATCGATTGCGTTGTGTCCCCACAGCTGAATACTTCACGTCACCCCTTTGGAGAGCCTACGAGGTATTTGACAGCATAAAAACACCATTATTACCAATCTCTTTAATTCTGCTCTTTAATGTTTCAACCATCAAACGGATTATGGAGACAAATAGAGTTCGCCGGGAACTTCGTAAGAACAGTGAATGTCAGAAAGATCCAGAGGTGGCAAACCGGAGGAATTCAATGATCCTGTTGTTCTCTCTTTCTGCCAATTTTGTATTATTTTGGATGCCCTATGTCGTACATTCTATGAACTGGCAACTTCAAAACTACACCTACACAGACAGATATTTCAGTAACCCGACCTACATCCTGCAGCAATGTGGTTTCATGTTTTCTTATCTCAGTATCTGCACCAACACGTGTATCTATGGACTGACACAGAGAAAATTCAGAGAGGAACTGAAGAATGGAGTGAAGTACATTTTTGTAGCAGTGGGTGAGATTTGCAAATAAAATGCAAACTCAGTTATTCCTTTTTTTGCAACTTCAAACAGTTATTTGGAAGTGTGCTTTATTTGAGCTGTGCAAGCGGCTGCTGTTTCTGAATCTTACTGTGCAACAGATTAGCGGCGATTAGGCAAAAGGGATTGATTTATTTTTATCTTCACGGAAGGAGTATTGACTTGGATATCATGAAATTGTAGTCGACTGTGTATTAAAATCACAGAAAATATAATATATAAATAGTTGTATCACATGAAAACGATCATTTTGTCCCTCTGTTGTTACTTTTTTTGTTTCATTTTACTATCTCTGCAGGTCAGCATCGGACGGTAACGTCAACATAATAATTATGGAATTACTTTGTTGTTATAGCCCCTCAATACGTTGGCCGTGTCAGAAAGGCCGGCAGTAGCGAAGATTCAAGGTCTCTTTTCTACTTTTTAGTCACGAATGTGAGGTCATCAGCTGGACCTTTGGCATTGCATTTAAGTAATGCTGAACCTTTGTTGTAAGTTAATACGAACTTCTCGTCTGCTATTAAGTTTTGGTTATAAGGACTAGAAATATTCTCCTTTGATCCTATCCACAAGACCATCCGATATAGAGGCGGAATTTGGAATTTGGAATTCCAGCATTTCATCATCACTGATCCATTTTTCCTCTCAGCTCCGATCTGCTGCCCTGACAAATCAAGATCCTATCCAACTCTCTCTTAAATATAAAGTCTCTCCCTCCATTGGAAACATCTTTTCCAGATCCACTCAATGAAGGTCTTTCACAATCGATGTGTTTCAATTACGCAATCCCGTTTTTACTTTTGAATATTCTGGTATCATTTTCGTGAATAACACTGCAAACAGTAGCATAATTGATAAAAAAAAAAAAACAACAGACTATGGGCACAGTAAAAATAGTCCAAGATGTTAAAACACTGTAAGTTCAAAAGAAATCACCACAAGTCCCCAGGGTCCCGACAGACTCGCCATCCCACGCCGGCGGCAGAAGGGAGTACCCCCGCTATGGACTTCCAAGGTGCCGCCCGGCTCAGCCTCGCAGACGCACCACACACCGAAAGCGACCTGAGTCCGACGACCATCCCGTCCGGCACAGATTCTCCGAGCACCATCCTCTGCCGGGCGTATTAAGACGGCCACGCCAACCGCCATCGGAAACTGATTATCTGTTATTTCTGATGCGGGGTGCCGTGCGCAATCATAATCGATTGAAAACGGACGTGGAAGAACAGAGAAACATCGGGAAAATCCAGGAAGACCTTCTTCGTTGCTGCTGCTGCTGCTGTGAGGTCCGGAACTCTGCTGGGAAGAACAGGCCCCCAGTCCTCGGGGTCGCATCCAAATATTAAATGGAGGCAAACATCGTCAAATGGTAAAGAAGTCTGAGTTGATGAAGGATAAAGGTTTTGGAAATGATTTTTGAATAACTTGTTTGAAGGTTTTCTGAACATGGAAGAGAGAAGGTCGTCGAAGAGGAAACGGCGAATGAGAACTTTAGACACGTTACGACAATGCTGCAGAGGAAAGACTATTCAAATGTTGAAGATTATCCAATAAAATTCGCAGTGATAATACGGAGAAGAAATTTCCAGATCTATGGTTTTACATTTTAGATTTTTTTTCCTGCATGATGAAGAATAAAACCGGACAAGCGGCTGCAGTGCAAAATGTCGGTAGTGCAGAGGCTGGGTCAGCAGTGAGGGGTCTGCACAGATATCGCCGTGACGTGAACAGGTTCTTGGAGGTCTAGTCTGTAATAACGGTTTGTCATACTGACAGTTGGTGCAGTTTTGAACAGGGTTTGTGATCTTCATCTTGGCCTGTGCCCCCACCATTAACTTAGTTGTCATTCGCTGACCGGTAAGAGTGATGAAGTTATACGGCAGGGACGCAGGAGTACGAGCCATCTCGCACTGCCAACCAAGCAGTCTAGCTGAGAGAAACAAGAAGCTCCCCACACACCCACCCCGACCATTAACTTTACACTCGGAGAGCCTAGGAATCAATCGTCCCTCAAAATTAAATGGGTTCTGTTTGCAGACCTGCTTCCCCGATAGTTGGTTGTATTCAAAACTCCGCGGAGCAACATCAGTGGATTTCTTATCAATCGACTTTATCGCAAGACTACGACGATTGCGATATCCAGAGACGGACAGTCAGAAAAGACTTCTCCAGAGCATTCGCTACATGCGTCGCTGGACTCATAGGGTTAGGACCAATCCCCCAGTCATGACGGATTCTGAACTAAAACCAGAAACGGATGAGGGTGATGAAACAGAGCCAATGTTTCAAATCAATGACCGATAGGTTACCTATAGCCCTCTATTTTACTAAGCTCCATGTACCTATCTAAAAGTCTTTTAAAGACCCTATCGTAGCCGCCTCCACTACCGTTGCTGGCAGCTCATTCCACGCACTCACCATTCTCTGAGTAATAAACTAACCCTGACATCTCCTCTGTACCTACTCCCCTCCAACTTAAGCTTGTGTCCTTTTGTGGCAACCATTTCAGACCTGGGAAAAAGCCTCTGACTATCAACACAATCAATGCCTCTCATGATCTTATACACCTCTCTCAGGTCACCTCTCATCCTCCTTCGCTGTAAGGAGAGAAGACCGAATTCATTCAACTAATTCTCATAAAGCATTCTCCCCAATCCAGACAACCGTCTTGTAAATCTCCTCTGCACCCTTTCTATGGTTTCCACATCCTTCCTGTAGTGAGGCGACTAGAACTGAGAACAGTACTCCAAGTGGGGTCTGACCAGGGTTCTATATAGCTGCAACATTACGTCTTGGTTCCTAAATTCAATTCCACGATTGATGAAACCCAATACACCGTACGCGTTCTTAACCACAGAGTCAACTTGCGCAGCTACTTTCAGCGTCCTATGGACTCGGACCCCAAGACCGCTTTGATCCTCCACACTGCCAAAAGTCTTACCATTAATACTATATTCTGCCATCATATTTGACCGACTAATATGAACCATTTCAGACTTCTCTGGGTTGAACTCCATCTGCCACTTCTCAGCCCAGTTTTGCATCCAATCAAAGTCCTGCTGTAACCTCTTACAGCCCTCCACACTATCCACAAAACACCCAACCTTTGTGTCATAATCATATTTACTAATCCATCTCCACCTCTTCCAGGTCATCACGAAGTGTAGGGGTCCCAGAACAGATTCGTTAGGCACACCACCTTTCACTAAACTCCATACAGAATATGACCCGACTACAACCACACTTTGCCTTCTGTGGGCAAACCAGTTCTGGATCCACAAAGCAATGCTCACTTGAATTCCATGCCTTCTTATTTTCTCAATAAGCCTTGCATGGGGTACCCTGTCAAATGCCTTTCTGAAATTCATACACACTACATCTAATGCTTCATCAATGTGTTTCGTCACATCCTCAAAAAATTCAATCAGGCTCGTAAGGTACGATCTGCCTTTCACAATGCCGTGGTGATTATTCATAATCACATTATGCCTCTCTAAATGTTCATATCTCATACGGCCCAGCATCTTCCCCATGATCTGACCAACCACTGCGGTAAGAGTGACTGGTCTATAATATCCTGGGCCATCTCTAATCCGTTCCTTGAACAACCGAACAACATACGTACCCCTCAAAACCTGCGGAACCCCCGTCCCCATTGATGATGCAAACATCATCGACAGAGTCTCAGCAATCGCCACCCTCGCCTCCCACAGTAGCCTGGGGTACATCTCGTCCCGTCCTGGTGACATCCAACTTGATGCTTTCCAAAAATTCCAGCATATCCTTCTTAATATCCACATGTTCAAAATTTTCAGTCAGCTGTAAATCATCCCTACAATCGCCAAGATCCTTTTCCGTAGTGAATCGTCTGCTATCCCCTCTGGTTACATACACACATTTCCATTGTCACACTTTATTTGCACTATTTCCTCACGTCCTATCCCCTTGCTCGTCACATACTTGTATAATGCCTTGGGGTTCTCCCTAATCCTGTCCGCCAAGGCTTTCTCATGGCCCCTTCTGGCTCTCCTAACTTCTTTCTTAAGCTCCTTCCTGCTAGCCTTATAATCTTCTGGATCATTACCAATTTTTGGTGCCTTTCGTAAGCTCTTATTTTCTTCTTGACTAGATTTACAACAGCCTTTGTACACCACGTTTCCTGTACCCTACCATCCTTTCCCTGTCTCATTGGAACGTACCTGTGCAGAACGCCACTCAAATATACCTTGAACATTTGCCACATTTCTTCTGTGCATTTCCATGAGAACATCTGGTCCCAACTTGTGCTTCCAACTTCCTGCCTGATAGCATCATATTTCCTCTTACTCCAATTAAACGCTTTCCTAACTTGTCTGTTCCTATCCCTCTCCAATGCTATGGTAAAGGAAATAAAATTGTGATCACTATCTCCAAAATGCTCTCCCACTGAGAGATCTGACACCTGACCGAGTTCATTTCTCAAAACCAGATCAAGTACAGCCTTTCTCTTGTAAGCTTGTCTGCATATTGTGTCAAGAAACCTTGTTGAACGCACCTAACAAACTGTAGAATATCAGTCCCCTCGCTATAGGGAGATGCTATTCGATATTTCGGAAATTAAAATCTCCCACCAGGACAACACCGTTATAATTGCACCTTTCCAGAATCTGTCTCCCTATCAGCTCATCGATGTCCCTGTTACTATTGAGTGCTCTATAAAGAGCACACGGTAGAATTATTGACCACTTCCGTTCGTAACTTTCAATCACAGAGACTCCGTAGACAATCCCTCCATGTCTTCTCCTTTTCTGCAACCGTGACACTATCTCTCATCAACAATGCCACGCACCCACCTGTTTTGACTCCCTCTCTGTGCTTTCAGAAACATCAAAAGCCTAGCACTGGAAGTAACCTTTCCTGTCCCTGAGCCATCCACCTCGTAATGGCTACACCATCATAGCTATGATGCACGCTCGAAGCTGCGTTCTGTGTTGCAACGTCCGGACTTGTGATCAGCGACTCAGACAGAAGATTTTCACGTAAATTTCTCAGCTCATTGGCAGAGCGCATGCTTCGCACGTTGGTGACTAAGTTTTGGGAAATTTGCAGAAAAATCTCAGAAGAAATTGCTCAAACTATCTGAGGCAGAACGTATCACTTCCGTTTGAGGGCGGTGGATAAGTCTGTAACACGTGGGAGAGTTAAGCACAGCGTTTGCTGTATTCAAAACTCTCCTCCTCTTTTAAGGATAGCATCAGCGACACCCCATCTGTCAATAACTGGTCGGGCCGTGATGCTTTGATGATTATTGCAACAGTTGATTCAGCAGGATCTAAATCCCGTTGGTAGAATTGTTTGAGGGAAGTGCTGGCAATGCGGTAAACAAATCAGCTTCTGTGCATTAAATTGCTTACACACATGGAGAAGAAGGATGCTTATATTAGAATGTTGTTCTTGGTCTACAGTTAGACATTCAACACCATAACTCCATCCAGGCTCGACAGGAATCTCAGAACCCTCGTCCTTGACCCTGCCTTGTGGACTGCCATTCTGGACTTCCTGTCAGATCGCTAGCAGATTGTAAGAGTGGTCTCCCTCATCTTCAACCCTCTGACTCTCAATGCAAGAGCCCCTCAGGGCTGCATACTGAGTCCCCTCCTTTACTCTCTGTCTACACATGACTACATCGCCATCTACAGCTCCAATCTGCTAATTAAATTTGCCTACACCACTACATTGATTGGCCTTATCTCAAACAATAACGAGGTGGCCTACAGAGAAGAAGTCATCTCTCTGACACAGTGGTGTGAAGAAAACAACCTCTCTCTTAATCTCGCAAAAGCAAAGGAGATGATTGCTGATTACAGGAGGAATGGAGGCTGGTTAGCCACTGCTGACACCTTTGCAGAACAAATCACAAGGGACACCACATTGATAATGATACGACTGAACAGCTTGACGTACAGATGCATCTTTTAGTTCATGTTTGTAGCTTCTTGAAAATGGCTGCCCAAGTTGAACAGATGATTAAGAAATAATTTGCCATGATGTTTGCTCCCTTGTATCACAGATGTGGAGACTTTGGAAAGGGTGCAGTGGTGGTTTGTAGAATGCTGCGGGATGAGAGGGAATATGTTGCTTTGTTGAAATGGTTTATTAAAAGACCACAAGACAATGAAGAAGATTTAGATTATCCACAATCCGAGTCTGCTCCGCTATTCCATCATGACTGATGCCGGATTCCACTCAATCCCATGCACTTGCCTTCTCGCCATATGATGCCGTGACCGATAAGGAAACTATCAACGTCCGCCTTTAATATACCTACAGACTTGGTCTTCTATGCAGTCTTGGACAGAGCATTACATAGATTCACTACACCCTGGGTGAGATAAAAAAAAAATGCCTTACCTCTGTTCTGAAAGGGCGACCTCAGGTTTAAGGAGTTGCCCTCTAGTTCTTGGTTCCCTATCACTGGAAACAATCTCCCCACATTCACCCTATCCACTACTTCCAAAATTAGGTGTGTTTACTGATGTACACTGAAGTAACTTGTCTTGTTTTCTCTGGAACAACAAAAGGCTGAGGAAGTCACCTGATCCCAGTTTATAAGACTATGAGATTTATTGATAGGGTCACGAACAGGTGTCATTGTCCTAGGGCTGAAATGCCTCATATAAAGTGCTGGGGTCCACGCGGTTGTTAATGTAGACAGGAGTGCGCGTGCAGGTCTGAGTGTTCATTGTTCTTAGAGATAATCCTGATCTTCTGCACAGGGTAGTATGTATGCCTGTGTGTGTGGTGTGGGGTGAGGTACGGTGGGGGGTTATTTAGAGATATATCCAACACCCCGACTCACTGATGCTGTAGCGGTCTGTTTCCACGCAGTACCTGGTTTGGTTTCTACTTGCGCACCCCCATGCTGTGGAGAGCTGGAACTCTACTAAGCGGACTCCTTGAAAAAAACTGGTTTCTGTAGATCTGTGTCCTCCCCGTGTTGAGCAGCAAGGGTAAAGCTTCCTGTCTGCATTCGCTGACACGTGGTCTTAGTTCGTCTGCGAGTTCTCAGCACAAAGTGGGTTCTCTCTCCCTCTCTCTCTCTCTCTCTCTCTCTCTCTCTCTCTCTCTCTCTCTCTCTCTCTCACTCTCACTCTCTCTCTCTCTCTCTCACTCTCTCTCTTTCTCTTTCTCTCTCTCTCTCTCTCTCTCTCTCTCTCTCTCTCTCTCTCTCTCTCTCTCTCTCTCTCTCTCTCTCTCTCTCTCTCTTACTCTCTTTCTCATTCTCTCTCTTTCTCTCTCTCCAGCCCCTCTTGGTTAACATCACTTCTGCTCGCAGAGAGCAGCGGACCTTATAGCCGGACTTGTAGAAATTATGGGATATTCTGACACGCAAACAAATTACACTTTGAAAATATATTTAGCTGATGCTGTGGACTGAAGCACTAAAAGCAGTGGAATGACAAGACGGCGAGTAAACTGGCACCTCCTTGGAAGGCTCAGAGGAAATTAAAACCCCATTGAACTCACTTCATCTTATTGGTACACCCGATGCTGACAATCTTATAATAGATCGGTAACTGAAAGGGATTGTTTTTGTTTTCATGAAAGGAAAGAAGAATATGATGATGAATAGTATGTTTAATGATTCAAGCATTGCGAAGCAGAATTGCACTGACTTTGTTCACAGAAAATATTTGGAATAAATATTAAATGAAGGGCCTTCTCATTCTCTTTGATGACTAAATAAAATTACAATAAAATAGTTGGCACTTCGTTTTTTTTTTCAGTAGACTGTGTCTAATGTGCCCAATGGGAGCACTCACTGATTTAATTGTAGTTCCCATTGGTGTATAAAACTCCTTGAGTGAGTGAATGCATGCAGGTAGTTGGAACAATCTGTACAGCGGATTACTGCTTGAGGTAGAAAATGGGATATCCCGCAATTTACAACATCGTCAGAATTTACTGTCCGGTGCTTGCAGCAGTTGGCATCTCAGGTAATATTATGACTTTGTAATATGCTCGGGGCATCGTAGATTAAGGTGCAGATACTGTCCAGCCCATCTGTTATTTTATTAGATGATGAAAATAAACCTGTGCCATCAATTTAGATTCCAATTATAATTCACGTAAATTTAATGGCTTAATTTTGCATGGGGATATGATTGAGGCGATCGACACAATTATACTTAATAATGTAGCATTATCGGAAACATCCATGACTACGCTATACTATTGTTAGCACAACTGTGCGGAGAAATGATTAAAGATTCAATCAAAACGCCTAGACAGGGACGATATCACAGACACAAAGCTACCTGAATTCAACAGGGCAGGGAGAATGCATGGAAAATATTCGACGTTTTGCGTCGAGACCCTTCACAAGAACTCCATCAGGACAGGTTGCAAAGATACTGCTTCACCTAACCTCCTAGCAGTAACAGCAATAATCAGCTGGCCCAGTCTCCACTGAGTCCGCTCTGCGCCGAGATATCCCTTTCCGACATCCAGCGGTGTCGGCACAATTCAGATCACAATACCGTGAAAGTTTACTGTAGGGTAGAGGAGACTTGATATCTCGCAGGTATTGTTGAAGGCCCAAAGTGTCATTTGCCGTACCCTACATTCTTCATTACATTGATTCCTCCTCTGGTGTCATCACAAGCTGAGGTAATTAAAATAATATATCGTCTCTATGCGATCTATGCGGTTCCGATTTCAGATACAAAGCAGTAGGTAAATTTTACATTGTTATTCAGTCAAAGAAATAAATGATAATATCGTTTCACGGAGTTTTATAATTGCAATTAAATTACATAAGCATGTGGCCATCCTTCCGACTCATCTGGAAAATGAATACATTCGATAATTTAGCTTGTATCTGCCATTTGATGTTCAAGCAATAAACATGCGTCCTTCTCATGGGTGCTCCCCGATTGCGGAAGAAATGCAGTCATGAGAATGAAATATGAGTTTGTTTCTCCAAACAAGGGTATGTTTGTCTTCAAATCAATGGCCGTGGCCATGACTCCAATGTTTTTCTTTTAGAGAGGACAGTGGCTTAAACGAGGAGTATAATGTCCGTCCTATTCTGCACGATAAACTTCGACTCAGACAGCAGAATGAGGAAGTGATATACAGGACCTGTAGGGAAGTAGCCACACTTAGTTTGCAGGAAACAAGTAACTCGTTTGTCAGGAGAAGGAAGAACAATTCACAGCCAGTGCAGTATGCACCTGTGGCCGTTCGCCTCAAATATAGTGATACAACTCCAGACATTAGTGTAAGCCATGGTGACCGTGTCTCTGGCACTGAGTCTGCTGCTGTGGCTGAGTAGAGCAGAGTGTTGAAGAGGTCTGCAGTGTTAACAGAAGTTCCCTTAGTCAGAGGAATAGAGAGGAGGTCCGCTGGGTGCGATAGATACAGACTGATATTGTCTCCCTGGTGCTAGGAGCAGGAATGTTTCCGATCTGTGACATGGCACTCACAAGGGCGAGGGTAAACAGCCAACAGCCCTGATTAATAATGATAAAGGTGGACAAGGTGAGGAGTAACTGAAGAGGATTTTAGGGAGTAAAGTAGAAAGTTGAGGGACAGGAATTTCAGGATAGTAATCTCTGAATTTCCCCCTGTGTGCGGTACCTGTGAGGTCGAGAATAGGTTGATTTAGTAGCTGAATGCTTGGCTGAGGATCTGTTCAAATGGGTATGTGTTCAGATTTACGCATTATGCATCCCTTCCGGGGTATGTACGACTTGTACTAAAGAGACAGTTTACACTTCAACCGGAAGGGTACCAATATGCTCGCGGACAGGCTGGTTATAGCTGTTCGGTTGCGTTTAATATGGTTTAGCAGGGGGTTGGCAACCAGATTGATGGTGCTGAAGATGAGTTAGGTCGTTTCCAAACAGAGGAAATGTGTACTGAGATCCTAGAAAGAACAGACTGATCTTGGGCAAGACTGCAATCGACAGGATAGTTTGCAATGTAAAACCTGATCAAAATCCAAACGGCGAACACCGGACTGAATGTGTTGTATGTGAAAGTGCGCAGTATACAGCATAAGGTAGACGAACTTTTAGCACAGTTATAGATTGGCATATATGTTGTCACTGAATAATGGCTGAAAGAAGTTAATAACTGGGAGATTAATGCCCAAAGATACACATTTAATAGAAAGGACATGCAGGATGGCAGAGTGGTTGGCGTTGCTCTGTTGCTGAAAATGAAATCAAATCAATAGGAAGAGGTGACATTGGGTCGGATGCAGTTGTATCATAGTGGACACGGTCAAAGAGAAAGTGATCGAGAAATTCAGGCTGCTGCTGGATTCCAAGAGGGATATTTTGGAGAAAGTCTACAAGATGGCTTTTGAGAGCAGCTCGTGGTCGAATCAACTTCGAGATCAGTTTTTCTGTCCTAGGTGTTATTCAATGAATCGGGTTTGGTAGGAACTCTTGGGGTAAACGAGACCAAAGGGGATTATGATCCAATTCACACTGAAATGGGAAGAGTCGCTAAATTCAGCTATATCAGTGAAGTAAGGTGAATTAAAGAGGCATGAGAGAGGAGTTGGCCAAAATTGATGGGAAAAGGCCAATGACAGGTATGCAGCATAACAGCAGTGGTTGGAGTTTCTGGGAGCTAAATACATCCGACAGAGAAAGTAGCATTCTAAAAGGCCAGATGACGCAATCATCTCTAACGAGAGAAGTCAAAGCTACCATAAAAAAAACAAAGGAAGGACATATAATAGAGCAAAAATTAATGGGACTTCAAGGGGCTGGGAAGGTTTTAAAAACCAACAACAACAACTAAAACAATCATGAAGAATATAACGGTAGAATAAAAAAAGTAATTTAGCCAACAGTTTTAAATAAAATAAAACAGGAGTTTCATCATATATATAAAGTGTAAAAGAGAGGCGAAATGGATATCGGCCCGCTGGAAAACAATGTTGTTGAGTAGCTAATGGGGGATAAGTAAATAGTGGATGAATTGAATAGATATATTGCATTAGTGTTCACTGTATGCTTGAAGCTCCAGGATGTCAGTGGTCAAGACATTTCTGAAGTCGCCATTGCTCGGGAGAAGATCCTAGGTAAAGCGAAAGACCTTAAGCCAGATGAGTCACCTCGACCAGACAGTGTATACCACGGTGTTCCGAAAGAAGTGGCCGAAGAAATTGTGGAGGTATTAGTTACGATCTTTCTAGAATTACTCGATTCTGGAATGTACTCAGAGGACTGTAAATCGCAAATGTCACTGCATTCTTCAAGAATGAAGAGAGGCAAAAGAAGTGAAAGTCCTGCCACACAAATCTGTTGGAATTCTTTGAAGAAATAACAGACAGGTTACACAAAGGAGGATCGGTCGATGTTGTGTACAGTACATGGATTTTCAGAATGCCTTTGACAAGGTGCCATGCAAGCCTAACAAGCTGCCTAACAAGCTGCGAGTTCATGTTATTACAGGAAAGACCCTAGCATGTTGCTGAGTATCGGGAGGCAAAGAGGGCTAGTAAAAGGAGCCTTTCAGGTTAGCTGTAGGTATCCAGTGTTGTTTCCACGAAAAAGATAAAGAAATCCTTTCATTCCCAGTGGCTGAATGCAACCAATCAGATAATGCTCGATCCATGCCAGTAACATGGGCTCTTAACGTGGTAATCAGCCTCATGTGTGGCACTTTGTCAATGGCTTGCTGAAAAAACAAAATAACAACATCCACTGCATTCCCTTTATCTTTCCTACTTGTAATCTTCTCGAGTAATTACAACAGGTTCGCAAATCAAGATGTTCCCTGAGGGAAACCATGCTTTCTTTGACCTAGTTTGTCCTGTGTTACCAATTACTCCATAACTTCAAACTTAAGAAGTGACTCCAACATCTTGCCAACCACTGAGGTCGGCTAACTGGTGTATCACTTTTTTTTGCTACTTCCCTCCTTTGTTAAAGTGCTGAGTGACATTTGCAATCTCCCATACCTCCGGAACCATGCCAGAGACCAATACATTTTGAAAGATCATTACTAATGCCTTCACAACCTTTACCGCTACGTCTTCCAGAACCTTATGACGCAATTCCTCTGTTCCAGGTGACTTACTTACCCTTAGGTCTTTCAGCTTTTTAAATACTTTCTCCCTGGTAATAGTAGCTGCAATCACTTATCGTCTGCATCTGGTACAGTGCTGGTGTCTTCTGCAGCGAAGACTGATGCAAAATACTCATTTCATTCATCATCCATCTTCTTGCCCCTCGCTATTATTTCTCGGTCCTCGTTTTCTAGCTGTCCTATATCCACTCTTGTCTCACTTCTTTTTCACATTCGAAAAAAAAATCTTTTGGTAGCCACTGTGAAATTGCTTGGTAGTTTCAATCATGTTTCATCTATTCCCTCCTAATGATTCGCTGCAGGATTGGGAATTGTATATTCCTATCCCCTATCTTCCCGCTATTGTTTCCTTTGTTGCATGCTTTTTCTTTTGCGTTCACATTTGATTTGAATTCCCTTGTTACCCACGCTTCTACACAATTTTTGTTCATTTGAGTATTTCTTCGATTTTGTAATGCATCCATCTTCATTTTCCCACATGCTCACGTCACTGCTACTGTTGTCTTCCCTCCTAGCATCTTCTTCAAATTTTGTTTAGCGAGCATCTCTGTCATGCCACTATAATTTACTTAACTCCACGGGAATACTTCTCTGTCAGACTTTACCTTCCCCTTTTCAATTTTCAAATGGAAATCAATCATGTTGTGATTAATGTTTCCTTAGGTTTCTTTTCCTTTAAGCTCCCCAGTCGCCTCCGGTACATTCCATGACACCCAATCCAATATAGTAGATTCCCTAGTTGGCTCAACGACAAACTTGTCTTCTCGTATGCATTTACCAAACTCACTCTTTTGAGATCCATTACCAAACTGATTATTTTCTTAGTTCACCTTCGTAATGAAACCTCCCATTGCTATGAAACATTGCCTTTCTGACACTCCTTTTCTATTTCAGTTTTTATCTATAATCCAAATCCCAGCTAGTGTTGTCAGACCTGTATTAAACTGTCTTCAGGGTCCGTTTACCTTGTAGTTACTTAACTCAACCCACAAGTTTTCAACACATTTAGGTTACTTTCCCATTCTTAACTGAGAGAGCCACTCTGCTTCCTCTGCCTCCCCTACTAACCCTCTGATAAAACACGCAATCTTGAATATTCATCTCCCAGCTTTAATCAGCCTTCAACCATGATTCAGTGATAGTTATATATTTGACATTATATTTACACTTTCTGTAATAGTGCAACAGGATCATGCACCTTAATTCCAATAATCCGTACTTTGACGTATTATAATTTAAGTGCTGTATTTGCTACTCTTTTTGATTTGGTAACCGTAATGCGCTGATACCAACCCTGCTGGCTGCAATTGTGTCATATCATCTGCCTGCCTTTCCCGACAGTCTGACTGTACGCAATCTTTGTTTTTTTTTCTCACCTCCGTCCTACCCTGAGTCCCTTCTTTCCGGTTCCCATCCCATGGCAATTCTGTTTAAAGCTTCCCCATCAGCTCGAAGAAAACCGTCCGCGGGAACATTGGTCCCTCTCGGGTTCAGCTGCAACCCATCTCTCTTGTGCAGATCATAACTCCCCCAGTAGATACCCCAATGATCCAAGAACCTGCAGCCCTGCCCCTGCAGCAGCTTCTTAGCCACACAATTATCAGCGAAATCATCCTGTTTCTACGCTCACCTGCACACGGCACGGATAGCAATGGAGAAATGGCTGGCTGGAAGTCCCACTACTCAGCATTCTGTCTCTCACACTGAATTCTCTCTTTAGGATCTACTTGAGTTTCGTTCCAGTGTCATTGGTATCAATCTGTACCAACACAGCTGGCTGCTCCCTGTCCCCCTCCAAAATACTGTGGATGCGATCCGAGACTTCCCTGATCTGGCACCGAGGAGGCAACATTACAATCGGATGTCCAGCTCACGCCCACAGTATATCCTTTCTTTTGCTCTGATTATAGAGTCCGCGAACACTACTGCTCCCCTCTTCTGCTCCTTTCCCTTTTACCCCACGGGACAATGCTCAGTGCCAGTAAACTGTTCTCCCTGCCATTCCGCCGGGAGTTCACGCACCACAACACATCCAGAACGGTGTACATATTATAAAGTGAAATGGCCATAGGGCTGCACTGCGCTAACTGTCTATTGACATTTTCAATTCTCCTGACAATCACCCATCTGCTCGCCTTCTGCAATTTAGGCGTGACTACGTCCCTGTAACTTTATTCAATTATCTCCTTACTCTCCTGTACAAGCAAAGGGTAATCTAATTGCGACTCCAGATTGCTAACACGGTCTTCAAAGAGCTGCAGCTGAACGCATCACGCAGATGAAAAATTATCTTTAAAAAAATCATATTGAATGTGCGGAACTTAATGTCCGGACATTGTTTTCAAATTCATGTTTATGAAATGCATCCATTACCTATTTATCGATGTTATATCATTCTAAATGGAATCCGATGAAATAAACTATATTAAGGAAATGTAATTAGATCATATAGTCTGAAATTAAAACCAATCTCTACACATCCTTTGCTGTTTTCCGGAAGTCGCCATTTGATAATGGGCAGCTCTTGAAAACCTGGTCCGTCGTGACGGTTTCCGGCCTTTTCCTCGCGACTTAACAGAGACGGCTGAGGTCGCTGTGAGCCTCCGATTTTCTCATGGTTGACCTCAAGATGTGAAGCTAGCGAGATCTAACTCTTGTATCACTGCGTGGAATCAGCTAATTGGGACCCGAGCAACACAGGTGGGCTGTTACCCTGGTGGAGACTCCAGAAAATACCCCGATCGACTAATTTAAACACTGCAAATGAAGTCTTAATAACCATTCTACGATAACTGATAGTAATTGATATTTAATAATTTATTTCAGTTAATTTAACGGCGATTGTGATCCTGTCCCGTGGGAAGTGCGGTCTCTCCAAATGCATCACTCTCTACCTTGTGGCCATGGCGGCAGCAGATCTCCTGGTGGTCATCTTTGTTATTATATCAGAGAAGATGAATTATATATACTTGTTTGCTAATTTCTTGCTCGAAACTCCGGTGTGTTCTGTGCATGTTGTCCTGGGTGTCGCAATCAGGGACAGTTCCGTTTGGTTCACGGTTGCTTTCACTTTCGATCGCTGCGTCGCCATTTGCTGCGAGAAGCTGCGGACCCGATATTGCACCGAGAGAACAGCGACTGTGGTGATAGCAACAGTGAGTGTAGCGTGTGTTGCCTGGGCCGTTCCGTGTTACTTTGGAGTGGATCGATGGCGTTGTGTCCCCACAGCTGAATACCTCACGTCACCCCTTTGGAGAGCCTACGAGGTATTTGACAGCATCAAAACACCATTGTTGCCAATCTGTTTAATTCTGCTCTTTAATGTTTCAACCATCAAACGGATTATGGAGACAAATAGAGTTCGCCGGGAACTTCGTAAGAACAGTGAATGTCAGAAAGATCCAGAGGTGGCAAACCGGAGGAATTCAATGATCCTGTTGTTCTGTCTTTCTGCCAATTTTGTATTATTTTGGATGCCCTATGTCGTACATTCTATGAACTGGCAACTTCAGAACTACACCTACACAGACAGATATTTCAGCAAACCGACCTTCATCCTGCAGCAATGTGGTTTCATGTTTTCTTATCTCAGTATCTGCACCAACACGTGTATCTATGGACTGACACAGAGAAAATTCAGAGAGGAACTGAAGAATGGAGTGAAGTACATTTTCGTAACAGCGGGTAAGATTTGCAAATAAAATGCAAACTCAGTTATTCCTTTTTTTGCAACTTCAAACAGTTATTTGGAAGTGTGCTTTAGTTGAGCTGTGCAAGCGGCTGCTGTTTCTGAATCTTACTGTGCAACGGATTAGCGGCGATTAGGCAAAAGGGATTGATTTATTTTTATCTTCACGGAAGGAGTATTGACTTGGATATCATGAAATTGTAGTCGACTGTGTATTAAAATCACAGAAAATATAAAATATAAATAGTTGTATCACCTGAAAACGATCATTTTGTCCCTGTGTTACTTTTTTTTTGTTTCATTTTACTATCTCTGCAGGTCAGCATCGGACGGAAACGTCAAGATAATAATTATGGAATTACTTTGTTATAGCCCCTCAGTACGATGGCCGTGTCAGAAAGGCCGGCTATAGCGAAGATTCAAGGTCTCTTTTCTACTTTTTAGTCACGAATGTGAGGTCATCAGCTGGACCTTTGGCATTGCATTTAAGTAATGCTGAACCTTTGTTGTAAGTTAATCCGAGCTTCTCGTCTGCTATTACGTTTTGGTTATAAAGACTAGAAATATTCTCCTTTGAAGCTATCCACAAGACCATCCGATATAGAGGCGGAATTTGGAATTTGGAATTCCAGCATTTCATCATCGCTGATCCATTTTCCCTCTCAGCTCCAATCTGCTGCCTTCTGTTCCCTGACAAATCAAGATCCTATCCAACTCTCTCTTAAATATAAAGTCTCTCCCTCCATTGGAAACATCTTTTCCAGATCCACTCAATGAAGGTCTTTCACAATCGATGTGTTTCAATTACGCAATCCCGCTTTTACTTTTGAATATTCTGGTATCATTTTCGTGAACAAAATGTCGGTAGTGCAGAGGCTGGGTCAGCAGTGAGGGGTCTGCACAGATGTTGACGTGAACAGGTTCTTGGATGTCTCGTCTATAATGGCGGCTTGTCATACTGACAGTTGGTGCAGGTTTGAACTTGGTTTGTAATCTTCATCTTGGCCTGTGCTCCCACTTTGTTGTCATTTGCTGACCCGTAAGACTGATGAAGTTATACGGCAGGGATGCAGGAGTACGAGCCATCTCGCACTTCCAACCGAGCTGTCTAGCTGAGAGAAACAAGAAGCTCCCCGCACACCCACCCAGACCATTAACTTTACACTCGGAGAGCCTAGGAATCAATCGTCCCTCAAAATTAAATGGTTTCTGCTTGCAGACCTGTTTCCCCGATAGTCCGTTGTATTAACAACTCCGCGGAGCAACATCAGTGGATTTCTTATCAATCGACTTTATCACAAGTCTACGACTATTGCGATATCCAGAGATGGACAGTCAAAAATGAATTCTCCAGAGCATTCGCTAAACGCGTCGCTGGACTCATAGGGTTAGCACCAATTCCCGAGTCATGACGGATGAGGGTGATGAAACAGAGCCAATGTTTTAAATCAATGACCGATAGGTTACCTATAGCCCTCTATTTTACTAAGCTCCATGTACCTATCTAAAAGTCTTTTAAATACCCTATCGTAGCCGCCTTCACTACCGTTGCTGGCAGCTCATTCCACGCTCTCACCATTCTCTGAGTAATAATCTAACCCTGACATCTCCTCTGTACCTACTCCCCACCAACTTAAGCTTGTGTCCTCTTGTGGCAACCATTTCAGCCCTGGGAAAAAGCCTCTGACTATCAACACATTCAATGCCTCTCATCACCTGATACACCTCTCTCAGGTCACCTCTCATCCTCCTTCGCTGTAAGGAGAAAAGACCGCATTCATTCAATCAATTCTCATAAAGAATTCTCCCCAATCCAGACAACATTCTGGTAAATCTCCTCTGCACCCCTTCTATGGTTTCCACATCCTTCCTGTAGTGAGGCGACCAGAACTGAGCACAGTATTCCAAGTGGGGTGTGACCAGGATTCCATATAGCTGCAGCGTTACCTCTCGGCTCCTAAATTCAATTCCACGATTGATGAAAGCCAATACACCGTACGCCTTCTTAACCACAGAGTCAACTTGCGCAGCTGCTTTGAATTGGTCCCTTAGAGAATCAGAGTGGACAGCAATGTGTGAAGCCGAAAGAGATGGGGGAGATTTTGAACAATTTCTTTTCTTTGGTATTCACTAAGGAGAAACATATTGAATTGTGTACGGTAAGGGAAACAAGTAGGGAGGTATGGAAACTATGAAGATTAAAGATGAGTTTGTACTGGCGTTTTTAAGGAAAATAAAAGTAGATATATCTCCGGGTGCTGACAAGATATTCCCTAGGACCTTGAGGGAAGTTAGTGCAGAAATAGCAGGGGCTCTGACAGAAATATTTCAAATGTCATTAGAAACGGGGATGGTGCCGGAAGATTAGCATATTGCTCATGTGGCTCCATTGTTTAAAAAGGGTTCTAAGAGCAAACCTAGAAATTATAGACTGCCAGCTTGACGTCTGTCGTGGGGAGATTAATGGAAAGTATTCTTAGAGATGGTATATATAATTATCTGGATAGACAGGGTCTGATTAGGAATAGTCAACATGGATTTGTGCGTGGAAAGGCCATGTTTGAGAAATCTTATTGGATTTTTTGAAGAGGTTACGAGGAAAGTTGACGAGGGTAAAGCAGTGGATGTTGTCTATATGGACTTCAGTGAGGCCTTTGACAAGGCTCAGCACGGAAGGTTAGTTCGGAAGGTTTAATCGTTAGGTATTAATATTGAAGCAGTAAAATGGATTCAACAGTGGCTGGATGGGAGATGCCAGAGAATAGTGGTGGATAACCATTTGTCAGGTTGGAGGCTGGTGACTAGTGGTGTGCCTCAGGGATCTGTACTGGGTCCAATGTTGTTTGTCATATACATTAATGATCTGGATGATGGGGTGGTAAATTGGATTATTAAGTATGCAGATGATACTAAGGTAGGTGGCGTTGTGGAAAATGAAGTAGGTTTTCAAAGTTTGCAGAGAGATTTGGGCCAGTTAGAAGAGTGGGCTGAGCGATGGCAGATGGAGTTTAATGCTGGTAAGTGTGAGGTGCTACATTTTGGTAGGAATAATCCAAATAGGACATACATGGTAAATGGTAGGGCATTGAAGAATGCAGTAGATCAGAGTGATCTAGGAATAATGGTGCATAGTTCCCTGAAGGTGGAATCTCATGTGCATAAGGTGGTGAAGAAAGCTTTTGGTATGTTGAACTTTATAAATCAGAGCATTGAGTATAGGAGTTGGGTTGTAATGTTAAAATTGTACAAGGCATCGGTAAGGCCAAATCTGGAGTATTGTGTACAGTTCTGGTCACCGAATTATAGGAAAGATGTCAGTAACATAGAGAGAGTACAGAGAAGATTTACTAGAATGTTATCTGGGTTTCAGCACCTAAGTTACTGGGAAAGATTAAACAAGTTAGGTCTTTATTCTTTGGAGCGTAGAAGGTTGAAGGGGGACTTGATAGAGGTATTTAAAATTATGAGGGGGATTGATAGAGTTGACGTGGATAGGCTTTTTCCATTGAGAGTAGGGGAAATTCAAACAGGAGGACATGAGTTGAGACAGGGGGCAAACGTTTAAGGGTAACATGAGGGGGAATTTCTTTACTCAGAGAGTGGGAGCTGTGTGGAATAAGCTTCCAGTAGAAGTGGTAGAGGCAGGTTCGGTATTCTTATTTAAAGCAAAATTGGATAGGTAGATGGACAGGAAAGGAATAGAGGGTTATGGGCTGAGTGCGGGTCAGTGAGATTAGGTGAGAGTAAACACAAAGTGCACTGCAGATGCTGTGCTCAAATCAAGACGTACAAAAACGCTGGATGAACTCAGTTGAAAGCATCGGGCAGCATCGTTGAAAGTAGCAGACAGCGTTCCGTGTCGAAATCCTTCATCAGGACTAAAGAAGGATGGGGCAGGGGCCCTATAAAGAAGGTGGGGAGAGGGTGGAAAACCAATCAGATCAAAGATCAAGGGATGGAGGAGGGGAAGCAGGGAGGAGATAGGCAGGAGAGGTGAAGAAGTAATCTAAGGGGAAAGCACTATGGTTAGTAGAAGAAGACAGAGTCATGAGAGGTGATTGTCAGCCAGAAGAGGAGACAGAGTAGAGGTGGGATGGGGAAGGGAGAGGGAGAAAATTACCGGAAGTTGGAGAATTCGATGTTCATACCAAGGGGCTGGAGATTACCCAAACGATGTATTTGGACCGTTTGGACGGTGTTGTTCCTGCAATCGAAGTTTGGCATCATCATGGCAGTAGAGGAGGCCACGTATGGACATATCTAGATGGGAATGAGAGGGAGAGTTGAAGTGAGTGGCAACCGGGAGATCCGGTCTGTTGTGGCGGATGGAGTGTAGGTGCTCGACGAAGTGGTCCCCCAATCTGCGTCGGGTCTCGCCGCTGTAGAGGAGGCCGCACCGGGAGCACCGGATGCAATGGATTACCCCAACAGACTCACATGTGAAGTGTTGCTTCACCTGGAAGGACTATTTAGGGTCCTGAACGATGGTAAGAGAGGAAATGTAGGGACAGGTGTAGCACTTACGCTTGCAGGGATAGGTGCCAGGTGGGAGATTTGTGGTATAAGTGAAGTGTTGCCTCACCTGGAAGGACTGTTTGAAACTTTTTGTGCTCGGCACGGTCTAGAAGGGCCGAGATGGCCTGTTCCCGTGCTGTAATTGTATATGAATGATAATGATGATGCATTTTACTTAAAGAAACTAAAGAGCCGATTATTAACTGAATGGCAAGAAGGTTCAAACATCAGAGATGAAGAAGGACTTGGGAACCCTCTTGCGTCCCTCAGAAGGTTAATTTAGACGTTGAGTTTGTGGTAAAGAAGAAAATGAAACGTTGACGTTAATATTAAGGGGAATAAAATATATAATTGTGAGTGTGTGTGTGTGTGTGTGTGTGTGTGTGTGTGTGTGTGTGTGTGTGTCTGTGTGTGTGCGTGTGTGTGTGTGTGTCTGTGTGTCTGTGTGTCTTTCTGACACAGTGGTTTCAATAAAGAAACCACCTGATTGTTCTCTGTCTGGGTCTAATTTCTCCCATAAGACTATGAAGCGAGCATAATTCTGTCATCTGACCCATCGTATGCACCACCATTCCATCGTGTCTGATTTATTTCCCCGCTCATCTCATTCTCTTGGTTTCTCCCTAACCATTGGAAAGCATTGGTTTTCACACTACAGTGCTATTTCGGATAATATCCCCTTTCAGTATGACCGCTGAACATGTCTCTTTATCTGTCACACTCGGGCTTCGTTTCTCAATTGTTTTCACCTGCTGCTTTGAATGGGATCGCGCACTTTCAGAGAAAAAAAAGGCAACCTGGTCACTTTAGCTTTTTGTAAAATTTTACTACAATGGAAATTATTGGTGTACCAATATCAGATCCCAGATATTCACGTCCCATCCAAATTTCTCCAGTTGTCAAATATATCCCCAGAACAGGATCCAGTGAATTGTAGTATAGAAAAGTCATACTGGCGTCATGTAGTACCTTGACCCCCATTCCCGCATTATTATAAAGTCCCGAAGACAATTTATGCTGATGTCAGGAACATATCCGCGCCTCGTTCTTCGTTGCTAAAGTTGCCAGGACTTGCGTTAATTTTACTGATTACATTGGAAATGACAGGCGACATTCACCTGCCGATATAAATACAAGTTCATTCGCCAAATATATGAATGATATGTAAATTTATTTTAACTCCGAGAGTATATTTCTATTTGTGATGCATCTACAGAGTCGGCAGGTCAACGCAATCAGACATTTGATTCCTTTCTTCAGCTGTTCCCTGAATTTCCTTTGTGACAGGGTGTAGATACATGTTTTGGTGCAGGTACAGAGAAACTGCAACATGAACCCAAATTATTGCAGAATATATGTTGGGGTATTCAGATATCTGTTTGTGTAAAAGTAATTTTGAGCTTGCCAGTTTACAGCATATACAATGAAGGCAATCCACAACAATATGAAATTGGCTGATAGGGAGAACAACAAAACCATTGATTTTCTCCGGTTCTCCACCTCAGGATCCTTCTTCTTCTCTCTGCTGTTCCTGAGCCCCCGGCGGACTTTGTTAGCTGCTATAATATGACTGACTGTTAAAGCATTCAAAAGTAGAATCAATCCGATGGGCAATAAAGGTGTAGTGATAGTGTTAAACAATTGGTAAGTTTTCCACGCTGGTAAATTTAGGTAATCAGTTGTGACAATGCATCGCCAAGTTTCTACAGCAAAGTATAATGGAACACGCTTCGCACAGCATCCTAGTCCCACAATTGCTATCACCATAGTTGCTGTCCTCTCGGTACAGTATCGTTCACGCAGCTTTTCAGTGCAAATTGCAATGCACCGATCGAACGTGAAAGCCACCGTGAACCAGACAGATCAATCCATGGTTGCAAGCCTCAGCGCAATTGTTAGAGCGCAAAACGGGGTAATGAGCAAAGGAAGGGCTTAAAGATAAATACTACTGATTTGATCGAGTACAACAGCAATGATAACGCACATTAGATCAGCTGCTGCCATTCCCACCAGGTAACGGGATATGCATTTACAGAGTCCACATTTTCCAACAGAGAGTATCACAATCGCCATTAAATTAACTGCAAAGAAGCAAAGAAGATTTAGTTTCACGCGAACAATCACTAAGCATCTTTACCTAAATCTAATGCGCGGAAGTGTGTTGAAACGGTCGACAGAACCTCAGTCATCTGCCCCTATGCCGGGTCAGGCTGAATTCAATTCCTATAGTGGTACTCTAGCTCGTACAGGCTCCGTCACTTGCCCTTCGACTGGAAGATGTGGAGATGCAAATATCTACTTGACAGCAGCGACACCAGTCGGCGTCTTATCGACCCATTCATTTACAGCGACCCGTTGAATGTTGCTGAGAGCGCTAAGGGCTGTGTTTATTGCGGGGACAAACTTGAACCCAGGAGAGTGTTTCTGCGGAAAGATCATATTGGAATAGAAGAACCATAAAGCTAAGTGTATGTTTTGATGGCAAGTAAATTTGAATTTTGAACTTCAAATTTGCAACTGCACTGTGAAGGCAAAAGGGCGAAACTTAAACTGTCTGTACGACATCGTGCTGAATATAAAAACATTTACGCAAAAACAGACAATTTGTCCCCTTTTTGTGTTACAATAAGGGGAATGAAATTCCATTGTGTAACCAATGAGCCGGATAGATCGCGGCAGCGACGAGAAATTATTTTCTGTTCAGTTGTTTGGATGCAGCTATGCTTGCAATGTAGAAATTTGCAGGACATTCCATTTTCTGTGTGAATGAGTGACGGATTCAAAATGATCCAACTGTCAATATCTATTGTTGATTGCTTTGTCAGCTCTTATACAGAGAGGAAAGAGCATTCAGGCAACTAGTCATGCTATCTAATTCGTCACGTCAGTGACAGCCCACTGAACAAGCAGTTCAAGAAAAACTGAAAATCGCTCCTCGGAGAAATGACAAAATAATAATTATGTTTAATTGTGTTTACTTATATACCGAAATGAGAATGTTACATATTCATTCTTTATGTCAGAATTTGCAAGTTTCAAATGCAACAAAGCTTTGTCCTAGTATAATTACAAGGTGTAGGATCAACATGAAATAATTATCGTTTATAATTGTAAGTGTAGCGTAATAAGATTCTTATGTTAAACACGCATATACAGTGGCATGATAAAGTTTGGGCACAGCTGGACAAAATTTCTGTTATTGTGAATAGTTAAGTGAGGAGAAGAAGAACTGATCGGCAAAGTCATAAATGTAAAGATGAAGCATTCTATCAATATTTTAAGTAAGATTGTTGTATTATTTTTTTGTTTTGTACTATTTTAGAGTGGAAAAAAAAGGAAAGTAGCGCCATGCAAAAGTTTGGGCACCCGAAGAGATTTGAGCTCTCAGATAACTTTTGCTAAGGTCCGAGACCTTAATTAGTTTGTCAGGGCTATGGCGCGTTCACAGTCATCGTTACGAAAGACCAGGTAATGCAAATTTCGGAGCTTTATAAATACCCTGACTCCTCAAACCTTGTCCCAACAAACAGCAGCCATGAGTTCCTGTAAGCAGCTGCGTAGCACTCTGAAAATTAAAATAAATGAGGCCCACAAAGCAGCAGAAGGTTATAAGAAGATAGCAAAGCGTGTTCAGGTAGGCGTTTCCTCAGTAGGTAATGTAGTTAAGAAATGGCAGTTAACAGGAACAGTAGTCGCTGTTCTACTGTGCAGCGACACCTGCACAAATATGACTTTCCTGGTAGAGTCATCAGAAGAAAACCTCACCACAAAATTCAGCGTCAGATGTTTGCAAAGGAACGTCTATACAAGCCTGATGCGTTTTGGAAATAAGTCCTGTGCGCTGATAAATTAAGATAGATCTTTTCGGCAGATATGAGCTAAAGTATGTTTGGACAAAAAAGGAAGCAGAATTCATGAAAAGAAAACCTCTCCAACTGTTAAGCACGGGATGGATCGATCATGCTTTAGGCTTTTGTTGCAGCCAGTGGAAAGAAGAGCATTTCACTGCTAAAGGAAAGAATGTACTGACCATGCAGGGTGCCCAAACTTTTGCTTTTGCCCTTTTTTTATTTTGAATCTGTAAAAGATGGAAGTAAAACAACAATCTTGCATAAAATATTAAAGAAATGTGTCTTATTTAACATAATGCCTTTTCGAAATAAGGTCACCATTTATTCGGTCAGCTATTCACATTAACAGAAATGCTGACCAGTGGTGCCCAAACATTTGCATGCCACTGTAGTTTGGCTATTAAATTGAAGATCCTTTTACCGGGAAGGGGCTAAAAGTGCACATCCTGTCCATGCATTTTTCTGTTATTGTTAGATGGAGGGAAACCTTAGTTATTGATATAGCTTTTAATGTTATTTAATGGTTTAATTTTACATGGAGATATGATAGAAGAATTTGATACGTGTGTGTGTGTGTGTGTATGTATAGAGTGGCATGCAAAAGTTTGGCACCCCTGATCAAAATTTATTTTCTTATGAATAGTTAAGTGAGTCGAAGATGAACTGATCTCCGTAAGTCATAAAGTTAAAGATGAAACATTCCGATAGAACTGCTCGGAGGATTGCTGGAAATGCAAATCAAAACCTCCGTTTGACTGCAAAAGATTTTCAGGAAGATTTAGCAGACTCTGGGGTGATGGTGTATTGTTCTACTGTGCAGCAACATGTACATAAACATAACCTTCATGGAAGAGTCATCAGAAGAAAACCTTACCTGCGTCCTCACCAGAAGATTCAGCGTCAGCGGTTTGCAAAGGATCATCTAAACAAACCTGATGCATTTTGGAAACAAGTCCTGTGGACTGATGAAGTTAAAATAGAACTTTTTGGCCGCAATGAGCAAAGGTATGTTTGGAGAAAAAAGGGTGCAGAATTTCATGAAAATAACACCTCTCCTACTGTTAAGCACGGGGCTGGATCGATTATGCTTTGGACTTGTGTTGCAGCCAGTGGCATGGGGAACATTTCGCTGGTAGAGGGAAGAATGAATTCAATTAAATACCAGAAAATTCTGGAAGCAAACATCACACCGTCTGTAAAAATGCTGAATCTGAAAAGAGGATGGCTTCTACAACAGGATAATGATCCTAAACACACCTCAGAATCCAGAATGGACTATTTGAAGAGGCGCAAGCTGAGAATTTTGCCATGGCCCGCACAGTCCCCCGACCTAAACATCATCAAAAATCTGTATATAGACCTCAAAAGAGCAGTGCATGCAAGACGGCCCAACAATATCACAGAACTAGAAACCTTTTGCAAGGAAGAATGGGCGAAAATCTCCCAAACAAGAATTAAAAGACCCTTAGCTCGATACAGAAAGCGTTTACAAGCTGTGATACTTTCCAAAGGGGGTGTTACTAAGTACTGACCATGCAGGGTGCCCAAACTTTTGTTCGGGCCCTTTTCCTGTTTGGTTATTTTGAAACTGTAAACGATGGAAATAAAAGAAAAAGTAATCTTGCTTAAAATATTAATGAAACGTGTCATCTTTATGTCTTTTGGAAATCAGGTCATCTTTTACTCGCTTAGCTATTCACCATAACAGAACTTTTGACCAGTGTGCCCCAACTATTTATGTGTGTGTGTGTGTGTGTGTGTGTGTGTGTGTGTGTGTGTGTGTGTGTGTGTGTGTGTGTGTGTGTGTGTGTGTGTGTGTGTGTGTGTGTGTGTGTGTGTGTATGTATATGTGAGTGTATTAATGTATTGTTACACTTTGTTTAAATTACCACGCTGTACTATTGGTAACACAAATACCAAAGATATTTAAATACGCTTACAAAACGCAAACAGTAACATACCACGCAGATCACTGCTGGTGGATTTCAGTAGATCGGGAAGTACCTATGGAGAGGAATAAATATTCGACGTTTCGCGTCGAGATCCCTCACGAGGACTACATGAGGACAGGTTGCAAAGATAGTGCTTTAAGTACTCTCCTGGCTGTGACAGAAATGACTCATCAGCCCCGGTCACCGTTAGTCTGCTCTATGCCGGGGTATCTCTCTCTCTGAACTCGGGCAATCCTGGCACCTTTCCACTCAGAATACCGTGCAAGTTTACTTGTGGAGTAATGGAGACTAGAAAACACTAACTGATTTACAAATATATTGTCTCTCAGTGATCCATGTGGTTTAGGATTAAGTTGCAAACTGATTCCGTGCAGTGTCAAGCAGTGAAATACATAAACGTTAACATCGTTTCATGCTGTTTGATAATTGTAACTAAGTTATATAAAAATGTGTCCAACCTTTACAGGTAGCTTGAGAATGGATATTTCTGTTGAGTTATCTTGCTATCTTCCATTTGATGTGCAATCAACAAACATGACTTTTTCTCATGTGTGCTTCCTGATAGCCGAGAAAACGGAGTCATATAATTGAAATATGAGTGTACAGGGTCGTTTATCTGTCAATTATTGATCTATGTTTGTCCATACAAAATAGGTTCGTCTTCAAACGATTACTACTACTCCATTACTTGACCGTCTGTTGAAGGGGGAGTACAGTGTGTGTCCTGTTCTACTCGATGATCTTTGGCTGCAGGGAAGAATGAAGAGGTGATAGACTTGAACTACAGGGAGGTAGTCACCCCTAGATTGCAGGAGACAGGTAACTGGCTGACATTCAGGAGAAGGCAAGATGCACGGCCAGTGAAGAGTACCCTTGTAAACGTACCTTCAGCAATAATTATACAACTTTAGATAGAATTACCAGGTACCTGACACTGCGTCTGGTACTAGGGCGAACAAAAGAAGAGTGTTGAAGAGGACTGCAGCATTGATAGGAGATTCCTTATTCGAGGAACAACAATAAGGTTCTGTAGACGCTATAGATGCACCTTGATCGTATGTTGCCTCTGTGGTGTAATTGATTTGTCCCAGCGCATTCTCAAGGACGAGAGTGAGGATCCTGAAGTCTTGGTACGTATTGGCACCAGTGACGTAGCTAGACAATGCAAGGAGGAAGAGAGATATAAGGAAGCTCGGTAAAAGGATTAGAAACAGGACTTCTTAGAAATGTAATCTCAGAATTGCTGCCGAGGCCACACACCAGTGAGGCGAAGAATAGAATGATTTGGCAGGTGACTGCGTGGTTGGGGAACTTGTGCAGGAGGATTGGTTACACATGTATTCAAAGGGTCCAATTTCCTTGCGGGCAGATTGGCTCGAGATCTTCGGATAGGGTTAAACAAGTTAACAGGGCGAACGGAACCAGAGTGACTGTACTGAAGTTTAAGTATTTTGTTTCTGCAAACCGAGACAATGTATACTGAAACTCCTAACGGGAAGAGGCTGATAGCAAAAGTTCAGTCACCATGATTATTTGCAACACAAAAGATGGACAAAATCAGAAACGGCGAATGCAGATTTCCAGCTGTTACATTTGAAAGCACGTAGCATACGGAAAAAAGTTTAGTGAACTTTAAGAACAATTACAGATTGGCATGTACAATATTGTATTCATCACTAAATCATGGCTCAAAGAAGATTATAGCTGGAAGCTTAATGGCCAAGGATTCCCATTGTTTCGAAAAAGAAGGATGAACTGCCAGTGTTGCTCTTTGCTAAGAATGAAATCTAATTATGCGAAAGAGGTGGCACAGGGTGGAATGGTGTTGAATCACAGTGAATAAAGCAAAGGAACAGCAAGAGTAACAGTGACCCGACGAATCTGTACACAGACCTCTAAATAGTAGTAAGGATGTGCAGCAAACCCCCAGCATACTGGAGGAACTCCGCATGACCGGCAGCATCTATGGAGAGAAAACAAACATTAATAGTCATAGAAAGAAGATGGGGCGAGTGGGTGAAGGAACCCGATGTTAGCTGAAGCAGTTTTGGAGAACTGAGAGATCCGATAGGAGAGCACAAAAAATGGTGGACGAAAGTATAGGGGCGAGGAGCTCCAGTGGGTGGTTCTCTGATGTGATGAGCTCCTCCAGTATTGTTTGTGTGTTGGTTGGATTTCCAACATCTGATTACATTCTCTTCTTTGCGTCAGTATCTGGTCTGCAAATTGCAACGGGTGATAGATAATGCATGTCAAAAGGTCAAAATTATAACAGTCATGAGGGATTCAATATGCAGGTAGATTGGGAAAAACAGGTTGGTACTGCATTCCGAAAGCAGGAATTCCAGAATGCCTCCGAGATTCCTTTGTGGAGCAGCTCATTTTTGAGCCTATTAGGGGAACGCTTATTCTGTGTTGGGTGTTGTGCCATTAGTCTGAACAGACTGGAGAGTTTATTCTAGAAGTATCCATCGTGTAAAGTGATCATAATGAGTTCTAGTTCACCAGGATGGCGGTAGAACAGCGATGGCGGGAATGCTGGAAGCAAATGAGAAGGCACAGGGTGCATGCATCCTAACTAGGAACATGTTTTCTAAAGGAAAGAATACTGGACCATGGTTAAGATGAAGTTTCAAAGCCAACATACAAGCCAACGTGAGAAAATAGAATTACGCAGTTTATACTAGGAAGATAGAGCATTGGGAAGTGTTTAAATACCAGCAGAAATCAAGTACAAAAGTCATTAAGAAATTAAAGATGGAACGCGGTAGTAAGCTGGTCAGTGATAATACAGAGGAAACTAGATACATGAAATACAAAACAGAAGCTATAGTGGAGATCAGACTGGACCAGACGGTGTACACAAATGTTATTAGTAATGATCTTTGAATCATCACAAGAATCGGGAATGGTTCCAGAAGACTGTAAAATAACGAAAGAAGCAGAAGACAGAAAATTTTAGTCCAGTTAGTCCAACCTCTGTGGTTGGGAAGATGTTGGAAGTATTTGTTAAGGATAAAGCTCCCGTGTACTTGGAGGAAAATGATAAAATACAACGCGGCTTCCGTAACAGCATGGTTTCCTCAAGGGGAAATCTTGTCTGACAAATCTGTTGGAATTCTTTGAATAAATAACAAGCAGGATAGACATAGGAGGATCTGTTAAAGCTTTGTATATGGATTTTCAAAAGGCCTTTGACAAGATGCCATAAATGAGGCTGATACATGGAGCTTAGAAATATAGAGGGCTGTGGGTAAGCCTACGTAGTTCTAAAGCAAGGACATGTTCGGCACAGCTTTGTGGGCCGAAGGGCCTGTATTGTGCTGTAGGTTTTCTATGTTTCTATGTCAACAAGCCACGAGCCCATAGAATTAGAGGACAGTTTCTAGCATGAAGAAAATAGTGGTTGATTGGCAGGAAGCAAAGATTGGAATTCTGGGAGCCTTTTCTGATTGTCTGCCGGTGACTCGTGGCGTTTAACTTTGATCTGTGTTAGGGGTGAATCAGTTAGCGTTATATGTCACTGAATTGTTTCGTGGAATTGATTGTTCTGTTGCAAAAATTTCTCACCGTCCGATGGTAGATGTAGGGGCAGGTAGTTTGGGGAGGTTGAGAGGACACTGGAAAGACTTAGATGAATGTGAAGAATAGGCAAAGGAAATAACTGGAGAGACGTTATATACCATTTCCTAAAAGTTGATTTGCAGGCTGAGTCTGTGGTGAGGAAGCAAAATGTGATGTTAGCATTCATTTCAAGAAGACGAAATATGTCAGCAAAATGAAATGCTGAGACTTTATCAAGCACAGGTCGTGTCTGCTTTGGCGGATTCAGAGCATTGTTGGTCCCGTTATATTTGCATGGATGTCCTGAAACTGGAGAGTGCTCAAAGGGTGTTCAGAAAAATTACTCCAGGATTGAACGACATGATATATTTGAAGAGGTTTGGTTGTTCTGGGCCTGCATTCACTGGAATTCAGAAGAATGAAGGGTTGACCTATTTAAAACCGATGGAATAGTGATAGGCCATGATAGATTGGATGTGGAAAGGATTTTTCCGATCGTGGGAGAATGTAGATACGATGATACAGCCTCAGAATAAAGTGGTGTTTTTTTTTTCAGAACGGAGTTAACGAGGAATTACTTCAGCTGGAGAGTAATGAATATGTGGATCTCCAGGCCACAGTTTGCTATGGTAGTTGGAGTTGGTGGAGTCTTTACGTATACTTCAGGCAAATGTTGACTTTCTTGATTGATAAGGGCATGAAGAGATCCGGAAGAAGGGACTAGATTGGGGCTCAGGAGGAAAATTCATGGATCAGCCATGACGAAATGGCGGAGAAGACTGTATGGACCAAATGGCCTATTACTGTTCCTATGTCTTATGATCTTATTGTTAATTAAAGTGACACCACAGTTCGTTAGTTGCATCCTTTTTCAATCTCAGCTGTATATTATTATCCAACCAACTATCTATTGAACGTCTGGAACTTTGTATCTGGGCATTTTGTTTTTACAAAATCGTATTGACTTTTCTATGAGCATGTTGATTTCCCACCAATGTGTCACGGCCGGGCTTAACTTTCAGCTATAATGCATTCGCAAGTTTGTCGTTTCGCTCTTTGTACGGTCCCCAACAGATAGTTCGGCTCACTGGCATCTCCATTGTCCTCGAGTTTGATGATCTGTTTCCCTGAGACAAATATCCAGTCTCTCTGAGTTAGCCCTGCCAGCCGTTTCACATCCTATGCGGTGAGAAGGCGAACCCGTTGTCTCCAAATATCGCCCGATTGCCAATGAAATACACTCATGGCATTTTTATTGATATAATTATCAAATTATTTCATTTTAAATGGAAGCAAAGTAAATAAACATTTAGCGAAACATAATAACGTCATTTACCCTGAAATTCAAAAATAAAAAATTCTTACACTAGCTTTCTCGGCAAGAGACCCTCCGATTCGGGAGAACCCTGGACAAGCTTCCCTTTGAGGAGTTAGTATCGGGTCTAATTCCCTACTTAACAGCAGCGCCTGATGCTGTGCTGTCAACTTCCAGTAGTCCTGCTGCTGAGTATCTTAAGGACGGGAAACTAGCGAGATATAAATGATGATAACCTAGGATCACTTTGATGATTGGGTCATGCGCATCCTACGTGAGTCATCGCAGGTGAACTGTTGAACTAAGAGAAACTCCACACAATGGAACGGTTGACTATCATTGACATTACGCTATAAATTCACACTAAACATTCTGCGCTGATAGTAATTGTTTCTTTATACCTTATTTCAGTTAACTTAACAGCGATTGTGATCCTGTCCCGCGGGAAATGCGGTCTGTCCAAATGCATCTCTCTCTACCTGGTGGCCATGGCGGTATCTGATCTGATGGTGGTTATCGTTGTTTTTATATTACAGAAGATAAATTATATCTATTTGTTTGCTAATATTTTGCTCGAAACTCCGGCGTGTTCTGTGTTACTTGTTCTGAGTCTCGCAGGCTGGGCCTGTTCAGTTTGGTTGACGGTTGCTTTCACTTTCGATCGCTGCGTCGCCATCTGCTGTGAGAAGCTGCGGACCAGATATTGCACCGAGAGAACAGCGTCTGTGGTGATAGCTACAGTGACTGCAGCGTGTTGTGCCCACGCTCTTCCATTTTACTTTGCAGTGGACCGCCGGCGTTGTGTCACCGTAGATACGTACTTCACGTCACCCCTATGGAAAGCCTACCAGCTGTTAAACACCATCACGGCGGCATTATTACCAATCTGTTTAATTCTGCTCTTTAATGTTGCAACCGTCAAACGCATTATAGCGACAATCAGAGTTCGTCAGTTACTTCGAAAAAGCAGCGAAAATCAGAATGATCCAGAGGTGGCAAACCGGAAAAAGTCAATGGTTCTGTTGCTCGCTCTGTCAGCCAATTTTATATTATTTTGGATGCCCTATGTCGTATTTTCTGTGAACTGGCAAGTCGAAAACTATTTCTACACTGACAGACATTTCAGCAAACCGACCTACATCCTGCAGGAATGTGGGTACATGTTGTCGTCTGTCAGTACCTGCACCAACACGTGTATCTATGGACTGACTCAGAGAAAATTCAGACAGGAGATGAAAAATGGACTGAAGTACCTGTATGAAGCAACGGGGAAGATTTGCAAATAAAATGCAAACACAAAATATTGCTTCTTACAAATTCAAAACAATTATTTGAAAGACTAATTGAATTGATCGACACTATAAGCGACCACTATTTCAGGATCTCACGATGCCTCCTGTCAGAGGGGATAAAGCTACAGGGATGAAGTTATTATTATCTTAATGGAACGATTATTGACCGGGATATCATTAGATTTGCGTCTATGACTTAGTACAGGGTATCTGAGCATTTGAAACAGAATTAAAATAACTTTGAAATCGGACTGTTGACAAAATCTCTGTATGGTATAAAAAGATATAGAATATATATACGAAATAAATCCATCTATAATCCGAAATCATAATTTTGAATCTGTTTGATGGCTTTTCTGTAGTTTATTATTTCAGCCTGTCAGCTAACATTACACTTGCCTTCCTCATTACCGACCCAACCTGCGACTTAATCCTTCAGCTGCTTTGATTCAAGGCCCTTTGCATCTCATATGTTTGGCTTTTCTCCCCATTTAGAAAATAGTCTGCACTTTTATTTCTTCTACCAAAGTGTATGACCATGCATTTTACATCATTTGGTATTCACTTTCCCATTCTCCCAATCTGCCTAAGTCCTTCTCAAGCCCTCCTGTTTCTTCAAACTACCTGCCCCCCACCAGTCTTCGCATTATCTGCAAACTTGCAAATAATCCACCTACGCCATCATCCAAATCACTGAGATACAGCATAAAAGAAGCGCTCCCAATGCCGACACCTGCGGAAGACCGCTAGACACCGACAGCCGACTAGAGAGTACAACCTATATCCCATCTCCTTGCTTCCTGCACATGAGCCAGTACCTTTATCCATGCCAGAAACTTTTCCGTAATACATGGAATCATAGACAATTGAGCTGCCTCATGAGCGGCACCTTGTCAAAAGCATTCTGAAAATCCATCTACACAACATCAACCGATTCACCTTGGTCTACACTGCTCGTTATTCCACAAAAGTGCTAAAGAATTTGTTGGGCAAGATTTTCACTAGTGAAAACCCTGACTACGAACTACTTTATCATGTGCCTCCATCTACCCTGAGATCAAGTGATACATGAACGATCTTTTCATCCACCTCTTTCAGAAAACTGGGGTGTAAGCCATCTGGTCCAGGTAACTTACATACCTTCCTATGCACACAGGAAGATAACACAAGAATAATTAAGCAACCCCCTTGACAGGTTGGAATGCTAATCACATTACAAATCAGAAACCAATGCGAAAGGGCGATCTGGTAATCGGATGTTCCGGTACAGGCGGGGGCGGGGCCGTTCAAAGAATCACTCCGACGTTTGTAGGTTAAGCAAAAGCGACACTTAATAGACCATAGTACCATAGAACTTTACAGCACAGAAGGAAGCCTTTTGGCCCTTCTTGGCTGTGCCGAACCATTCTTCTGCCTAGTCCCACTGACCTGCACCTGGCCCCTATCCCTCCATGCACCTCTCATCCATGTACCTGTCCGAGTTTTTCTTAAATGTTAAAAGTGAGCCCGCATTTACCACTGCATCTGGCAGCCCATTCCAAACTCCCACCACTCTCTGTGTGAAGAAGCTCCCCCCCAACAATGTTCCTCTTAAACTTTTTCCCCTTCATCCTTATCCCATGTCCTCTGTTTTTTTTTTCTCCTCTAACCTCAGTGGAAAAAGCCTGCTTGCATTCATACTATCTATACCCATCATTCTCCCACCGATCTCCCCTCATTCTTCTACACTCCAGGGAATAAAGTCTTAACTTATTCAACCTTTCTCTGTAACTCAGTTTTTTCAAGTCCCGGCAACATCCTTGTAAACCTTTTCTGCACTCTTTCAACCTGATTAATATACTTCCTGTAATCCGGTGACCAAAACTGCACACAATACTCCAAATTCGGCCTCAACAATGATTTATACAACCTCATCATAACATTCAAACCATTATAATCAATACTTTGAAACATAAAGGCTAATGAACCAAAAGCTTTCTTTACTATCCTATCTACCTATGACGCCACTTTTAGGGAATTTTGTATCTGTATTCCCAGATCCCTCGGTGCTACTGCACTCCTCAGTGCCCTACCATTTACCTTGTATGTTCTACCCTGCTTTTTGTTTTCCTTCAAAAGTGCAATACCTCGCACTTGGCTGTATTAATCATCAGCAAATTTGCTGATCCAATTTACCACATTATCATCCAGATCTTTGATATAGATGACAAAGAACAATGGATCCAGCACTGATCACTGTGGCACACAACTAGTCACAGGCCTCCACTCAGAGAAGCAATTCCGCTATCACTCTCTGACTACTCCCATTGAGCCAATGTCTAATCCAATTTATTACCTCACCATGTATACCTAGCGACTGAATCTTCCTGACTAACCTCCCATGCGTGACTTTGTCAAAGTCCTTACTGGTCCATGTAGACAACATCCACTGCCTTCCCTTCATCCACATTCCGTGTAACCTCCTCGAAAAACACTGATAGATTTGTTAAACATGACCTACCACGCACAAAGCCGCGTTGACTCTCCCTAATAAGTCCCTGTCTATCTAAATACTTGTAGGTCCAATTTCTTAGTACTCCTTCCAATAATTTACCTACTACCGACGTCAAATTTACCGGCCTATAATTTCCCGGATTACTTTTAGAGCCTTTTTTAAACAATGGAACGACATGAGCTATCCTTCAATACTCCGGCATCTCACCTGTAGATAGTAGCATTTTAAATATATCTGCCAGGGCCCCTGCAATTTCAATACGAGTCTTTTTCAAGGTCCGAGGGAACATTCTGTCAGGGCCTGGGGATTCATTTACTCTGACCTGCCTCAAGATAGCAAACACTTCCTCCTCTTCAATCTGCTTAGGTTCGGTGACCTCACTACCTGCTTGCCTTATTTCCATTGACTCCATGCCAGTTTCCTTAGTAAATACAGACTCAAAAAACCCATTTAAGATCTGACCTATTTCTTTTGGTTCCATACACAGCCGTCCACTCTGATCTTCAAGAGGACCAATTTTATCCCTTACTATCCTTTTGCTCTTAATATACCTGTAGAAGCTCTTTGGATTATCCTTCACCTTGGCTGCCAAAGCTACCTCATATCTTCTTTTAGCCCTCCTGATTTCTTTCTTAAGTATTCTTTTGCACTTTTTATACTCCTCAGGCACCTTATTTGCTATCTGTTGCCTATACATGTCATGCATCTTCTTTATCAGAGTTCCAATATCCCTAGAGAACCAAGGTTCCTTATTCTTGTTCACTTTGCCTTTAATCCTGACAGGAACATACAAACTCTGCACTCTCAAAATTTCTCCTTTGGAGGCCTCCCACTTACCAACGACATCCTTGCCAGAGAACAAGCTGTCCCATTTCACGCCTTTTAGACCATTCCTCATTTCTTTAAAATTGGCCTTTTTTCAGTTTACAACCTCAACCCGAGGACCAGATCTATCTTTATCCATGATGAAGTTGACATTAATGGTGTTATAATCACTGGAACCAAACTGCTCCCCTACGCACACTTCCGTCACTTGTCTTAACTCGTTTCCTGATAGGAAATCTAACATTGCATCCCCTCTGGTCGGTACCTCTATATATTGATTTAGAAAACTTTCCTGAACAGATTTTACAAACTCTAACCCTTCTTTAACAGTGTAGGAGTCCCAATCATTGATTGCGTCCCAAAGATTGCAGAGAAACATTGATAGGATGCAGAAGTGGGCTGACAGGTGGCGGATGGAGTTCAACCCGGAGAAGTGCGTGGTGGCACACCTTGGAAGGACAAACTCCAAGACAGAGTACAAAATAAATGGCAGGACACTTGGTAGAGTGGAGGAGCAGAGGGATCTGGGGGTACATGTTCACAGAATCCTGAAAGTTGCCTCACAGGTAGATAGGGTAGTTAAGAAAGCTTATGGGTGTTAGCTTTCATCAGTCGAGGGATATAGTTTAAGATTCGCGATGTAATGATACAGCTCTATAAAACTCTGGTTAGGCCACACGTGGAGTACAATGTGGAAGCATTGGAAAGGGTACAGGGGAGATTTACCAGGATGCTGCCTGGTTTAGAGAATATGGATTATGATCAGAGATTAAGAGAGCAAGGGTTTTGCTCTTTGGAGAGAAGGGGGATGAGAGGAGACATGATAGAGGTGTACAAGATATTAAGAGGAATAGATAGGGTGGATAGCCAGTGCCTCTTCCCCAGGGCACCACTGCTCAGTACAAGAGGTCAGGGCTTTACAGTAAGGGGAGGGAAGTTCAAGGGGGATATTAGAGGAATGTTTTTCACTCAAAGAGCGGTTGGTGCGTGGAATGCACTGCCTGAGTCAGTGGTGGAGGCAGATAGACTGGTGAAGTTGAAGAGACTACTAGACAGGTATATGAAGAAATTTAAGTTGGGGGTTATATGGGACACAGGGTTTAAGGGTCAGCACAACATTGTGGGCCGGAGGGCCTGTAACGTGCTGTAGTATTCTAAGTTCTATATGGTCCAAGTCTGTTGATTTTCTCTGAAAGTGTCGACTCATCATTATGGGGTGGGTAACGGGTTTTATTGGTAAAGGTGCTGAGCTGAAGAATCAGGAAGTCATGCTGCAGCTTTATAAATCTCTGGTTAGTCTGCATCTGAAATATTCCAAAGATTCTACTTACCCCAATATAGCACAGAACTGGAGGTTTTGGAGAGGGAGCAGCAGTGGTTTGGAAGGACGCTGCGGGATGAGAGGGATGCTAAACAGGATTATTGCTGTCACATGAACTGAAGTACACGGAAGAAACTGGACTTGTTTTCTCTGGAGCAGGGAAGGCTGGGGAGGTCACCTAATCCCAGTTATACAGATTTAGGAGAGTCAGTCATAGCTAGGGCCGCGAAAGGTGCTGTTCTCCTCGGGCTGAAAGGTATAATATCAGAAGCTATGAATTTAAGGTAAGAGAGTCAACTTCAAAGGACAAGTGTGGGGCTCGAATGGTGTCCCGAGGAAAATAAAAGACGCCTCTGCAGCCATTTCGATGTTTTTCTGTATTTTCATGCACTGTTTAAATTCTGGTTCCAATGTTTCTCGTTAGCATTTGGCTCCAATACAGCCCCATTACAGTCATGAATTATCGCGCAATACATTGCTGGCCCTTCCGGCCGTGAAGGATAACTGTTGTCTGTAACATTGGTTCCCAGCACCATGCCACACATTTTTAATCTCTCCCAAGTTTTGCTCTCTCTCTCTCTCTCTCTCTCTCTCTCTCTCTCTCTCTCTCTCACACACACACACAAACACACACACACACACACACACACACACACACACACACACACACACACACACACACACACACACACACACACACACCACACACACACACACACACACACACACACACACACACACACACACACACTTCCAAGACCCACAGCATGTCCAATTTCAGGATAACCTCGTCATGTGCAAAATGATCTTCACTTTTATTAATACTATCAAATCTCATGACATTTTCTGCCCCTATACTGTATTCAATCTGCAACGTATTTGGCTAACGATCTCGAGAAATGTCCTTAGACATATGGAGAAGAAGGATGCTTATATGAGAATTCTGTGCTTGGTCTACAGTTAGGCATTCAACACCATAATTCCATCCAGGCTCGACAGGAATCTCAGGGACCTCGTCCTTGACCCTGCCTTCTGGACTACCATTCTGGACTTCCTGTCAGATCGCTAGCAGATAGTAAGAGTGGTCTCCCTCATCTTCAACCCTCTGACTCTCAATACAAGAGCCCCTCAGGGCTGCATACTGAGCCCCTCCTTTACTCGCTGTCTACCCATGACTGTATCGCCACCTACAGCACCAATCTGCTAATTAAATTTGCCTACGCTACTACATTGATTGGCCTTATCTCAAACAATAACGAGGTGGCCTACAGGGAAGAAGTCATCTCTCTGACACGGTACTGTGAAGAAAACTACCTCTCCCTTAATCTCGCAAAAGCAAAGGAAATGATTGTGGTTTACAGGCGGAATGGAAGCAGGCTAACCCTTGCTGACATCAATGCATGTGGGGCTGACAGGGTAAATAACTTTAAGTTCCTCGGCATCCATATAACCGAAGACCTCACGAAACACTAAATCTGTATTGAAAAGGGTACAACAGCACCTCTTTCATCTCAGACGGATGAGGAAGTTTTGTATGGTCTCACAAATCCTAAGAATTTTCAACAGGGACGCAAATGAGAGCGTCATGACTGGCTGCATCGGTGTCTGGTATGGGAACTGAGCCACCATTAATCGCAGAATTCTGCAGAGAGTGGTGCGAACAGCCGAGAGCATCTCTAGCTATAAACTTCCCATGATTTGAGACGTTTTCAAAGGCACGTGTAAGAAGAGGACGAGAAGGATCAGTGGGGACCCGAGTCACCCCAAACATAGTCCAATCCAGCTGCTACCATCCGGGAAGCAGGAGCTCAGCGTAATAGCCATAACCAAAAGGCTCCGGGACAGCTTGCTCAACCATTGCATCAGACTGATTAAATCACACAGATTTCAGTGTATTACTTTGCTATATTGACTGCTCTATTTATTATAAATTATAAATTACCATGATTGCACATTGCACATTTAGCCGGAGACGTAACGTAAAGATTTTACTGCTGATCTATGTGAATGATGTAAGAAATAATTCAATTCAATTCAATATTCTCCCAATCTACCCACGTACTTCTGCAGATTCATTGCTTTCTCGTCATCGGCTGTCCTCCACCTGTCTTTACATCGCACGAAATCTTTGGCTTAAAGCCATTAATTCCAGCTGGATCTTTTTCGTCACGTAAAATGTATCACTACATCAAATGAACCCGATGAAACACCACTAGTCTGCCAGTAAAATTACGCCTTCCTTCCCACTATTTATATTTTGCCAGTCTTCTGGCTATGCTAGTATCTTTCTTGGTTTCCGAGAAACTTCCCCATTGAATTCAGAGAACATGTTTGATTGTATATATTCTCTGTGGAGGTCTGTGACTTGCATGAAAGCATGGATGGTGTAATTCTGTCATGACGAGAGGTCACTGCGCAAAACTTCGACTATGGTTTTCTTTTCCCAAGATGCTGCCTGACCTGCTGACATCCTCCAGCATTTTATGTATGTTGTTTAGTTTTTCCAGCATCAGCAAATATTCTCGTGTCGTGTATGTGTTTTAATTCTTGGCTTGTGCATGGCACAAAGTTTGGTGGTATTGTGGATAATTTAAAAGTATACAGCACGATGTACCTTCTTTGGAGATATAGGCAGAGAATCTCGAGAGGGGTTTTAGTCTATAGCTTCCTGAAAATGGCTGCCCAAGTAGAAGAGGTGATTAAGAAATAATTTGCCATGATGTTTGCCCCATTGTATTACAGATGTGGAGACTTTGGAAAGGGTGCAGTAGTAGTTTGTAGAATGCAGCGGGATGAGAGGGGATATGCTCCTTTGTTGAAATGGTTTATTATAAGACCACAAGACAATAAAGCTGAATTTGATCATCCACACATGGAGTCTGCTCCGCTATTCCATCATGACTGATGCCGGATTCCACTCAATCCCATGCACTTGCTTTCTCGCCATATGATGCCGTGACCGATAAGAAAACGATCAATGTCCGCCTTTAATATACCTACAGACTTGGCCTTCAACGCATTCTTGGTCAGAGCACTGCACAGATTCACTACACTCTGGCTGAGATTTATTAAAAAATGCCTTACCCTCTGTTCTAAAAGGGCGACTTCAGTTTTAAGGAGTTGCCCTCTAGTTCTTGGTCCCCCATCACTGGAAACAACCTCTCCACATTCACCCTATCCACTACTTCCATAATTAGGTGCGTTTACTGATGTACACTGAAGTAACCTGACTTGTTTACTCTGGAACAACAAAAGGCTGAGGAAGTCACCTGATCCCAGTTTATAAGACTATGAGATTTATTGATAGGGTCACGAACAGGTGTCATTGTCCTAGGGCTGAAATGCCTCATATAAAGTGCTGGGGTCCACGCGATTGTTAATGTAGACAGGAGTGCGCGTGCAAGTCTGAGTGTTCATTGTTCTTAGAGATAATCCTGATCTTCTGCACAGGGTAGTATGTATGCCTGTGTGTGTGGTGTGGGATGAGGTACGGTTGGGGGTTATTTAGAGATATATCCAACTCCCCGACTCACTGATGCTGTAGCAGTCTGTTTCCACGCAGTACCAGGTTTGGTTTCTACTTGCGCACCACCATGCTGTGGAGAGCTGGAACTCAACAAAGCGGACTCTTTAAAAATAAACTGGTTTTTTGTAGATCTGTGTCCTCCCCGTGTTGAGCAGCAAGGGTAAAGCATCCCGTCTACATTCGCTGACACGTGGTCTTAGTTCGGCTGGCTGCGAGTTCTCAGCACAAAGTGGGTTCTCTCTCACTCTCTCTCTCTCTCTCTCTCTCTCTCTCTCTCCTCTCTCTCTCTCTCTCTCTCTCTCTCTCTCTCTCTCTCTCTCTCTCTCTCTCTCTCTCTCTCTCTCTCTCTCTCTCTCTCTCTCTCTCTCTCTCTCTCTGACCCCCCTCTCTCTCTCTATCTTTCTCTCTCTCCAGCCCCTCTTGGTTAACATCACTTCTGCTCGCCGAGAGTACCGAACATTATAGCCGGTCTTGTAGAAATCATGAGATATTCTGACACGCAAACAAATTACACTTTGAAAATATATTTAGCTGATGCTGTGGTCTGAAGCACTAAAAGCAGTGGAATGACAAGACGGCGAGTAAACTGGCACCTCCTTGGAAGGCTCAGAGGAAATTAAAACCCCATTGAACTCACTTCATCTTATAATAGATCGGTAACTGAAAGAGATTGTTTTTGTTTTCATGAAAGGAAAGAAGAATATGATGATGAATAGTATGGTTAATGATTCAAGCATTGCGAAGCAGAATTGCACTGACTTTGTTCACAGAACATAGTTGGAATAAATATTAAATGAAGAGCTTTCACATTCTCTTTGATGACTAAATAAAATTACAATTAAATATTTGGCACTTTGTTTTTTTTTCAGTGGACTGTGTCTAATATGCCCAATGGGAGCACTCACTGATTTAATTGTAGTTCCCATTGGTGTATAAAACTCCTTGAGTGAGTGAATGCATGCAGGTAGTTGGAACAATCTGTACAGCGGATTACTGCTTCAGGTAGAAAATGGGATATTCCGCAATTTACAACATCGTCAGAATTTACTGTCCGGTGCTTGCAGCATTTGGTATCCCAGGTAATATTATGACTTTGTAATACGCTCGGGGCATAGTAGATTAAGGTGCAGATACTGTCCAGCCCATCTGTTATGTTATTGGATGATGAAAATAAACCTTTGCCATCAATTTAGATTCAAAAATATAAATACACGTAAATTTAATGGTTTACTTTTGCATGGGGATATGATTGAGGCGATCGATACAATTATACTTAATAATGTCGCATTATCGGAAACATCCATGACTACGCTATACTATTGTTAGCACAATTGTGCGGAGAAATGATGAAAGATTCAATCAAAACGCCGATACAGGGACGATATCACAGACACAGAGCTACCGGAATTCAACAGGGCAGGGAAAATGCATGGAGAATATTCGACGCTTTGCGTCGAGACCCTTCACAAGAACTCCATCAGGACAGGTTGCAAAGATACTGCTTCACCTAACCTCCTAGCAGTAACAGCAATAATCAGCTGGCCCAGTCTCCACTGAGTCCGCTCTGTGCCGAGTTATCTCTTTCCGACCTCCGGCGGTGTCGGCACAATTCCACTCACAATACCGTGAAAGTTTACTGTAGAGTCGAGGAGACTTGATATCTCGCAGGTATTGTTGAAGTCTCAAAGTATCATTTGCCGTGCTCTACACTCTTCACGTAAATTGATTCCTCCTCTGGTGTCATCACAAGCTGAGGGAATTAAAATAATATATCGTCTCGATGCGATCTATGTGGTTCCGATTTCAGGTACAAAGCAGTAGGTAAATTTTGCATTGTTATTCAGTCAAAGAAAGAAATGGTAATATCGTTTTACCGAGTTTTATAATTGCAATTAGATTACATAAACATGTGGCCATCCTTCCGACCCATCTCGAAAATGAATACATTCGATAATTTAGCTTGTATCTGCCATTTGATGTTGAAGCAATAAAAATGCCTCCTTCTCATGGGTGCTCCCGATAGCGGAAGCAATGCAGTCATGAGAATGAAATATGATTTTCTTTCTCCAAACAAGTGTAAGTTTGTCTTCAAATCAATAGCTGAGGCCATTACTCCAATGTTTTTCTTTTAGAGAGGACCGTCTGCTGAAACGAGGAGTATAATGTCTTTCCTATTCTGCACGATGAGCTTCGATTCAGACAGCAGAATGAGGAGGTGATATACAGGAGCTATAGGGAAGTAGCCACACTTAGATTGCAGGAAACAAGCAACTGGTTTGTTAGGAGAAGGAAGAACAATACACAGCCAGTGCAGTATGCACCTGTGGCCGTTCGCCTCAAATATAGTGATACAACTCTAGACATTAGTGTAACTCATGGTGAACGTGTCTCTGGCACTGAGTCTGCTGCTGTGGCTGAGTAGAGCAGAGTGTTGAAGAGCACTGAAGTGTTAATAGAAGATCCCTTAGTCAGAGGAATAGAGAGGAGGTCCTCTGGGTGCGATAGATACAGACTGATATTGTCTCCCTGGTGCTAGGAGCAGGAATGCTTCCGATCTGTGACATGGCACTCACAAGGGCGAGGGTAAACAACCAACAGTCCTGATTAATAATGATAAAGGTGGACAAGGTGAGGAGCAACTGAAGAGGATTTTAGGGAGTAAAGTAGAAAGTTGAGGGGCAGGAATTTCAGGGTAGTAATCTCTGAATTTCCCCCTGTGTGACGTACTTGTGAGGTCGAGAATAGGTTGATTTAGTAGGTGAATGATTGGCTGAGGATCTGTTCAAATGGGTATGTGTTCAGAATTACGCATTATGCATCCCTTCCGGGGTATGTACGACTTGTACTAAAGAGACAGTTTACACTTCAACCGGAAGGGTACCAATATGCTCGCGGGCAGGCTGCTTATAGCTGTTCGGTTGTGTATAAGCTGATTTAGCAGGGGGTTGGCAACCAAATTGATGGTGCTGAAGATGAATTAGGTCGTTTCTAAACAGAGGAAATGTGTACTGATATCCTAGAAAGAACAGACTGATCTTGGGCAAGACTGCAATCGACAGGATAGTTTGCAATGTAAAACCTGATCAAAATCCAGACAGCAGAACATTGGACTGAATGTGTTGTATGTGAAAGTGCGCAGTATACAAAATAAGGTAGACGAACTTTTAGCACAGTTATAGATTGGCATATATGTTGTCGTAGTCATCACTGAATAATGGTTGAAAGAAGTTAATAACTGGGAGATTAATGCCCAAAGATACACATTTAATGGAAAGGACATGCAGGATGTCAGAGTGGTTGGCGTTGCTCTGTTGCTGAAAATGAAATCAAATCAATAGAATGAGGTGACATTGGGTCGGATGGAGTTGTATCATATTGGACACGGTCAAAGAGAAAGTGATCGAGAAAATCAGGCTGCTGCTGGATTCCAAGAGGGATATTTTGGAGAAAGTCTACGAGATGGCTTTTCAGAGCAGCTCGTGGTCTAATCAACTTGGGGATTAGTTTTTTCTGTCCGAGGTGTTATTCAATGAATCGGGTTTGATAGGAACTCTTGGGGTAAACGAGACCAAAGGGGATTATGATCCAATTCACACTGAAATTGCAGGAGTCGCTAAATTCAGCTATATCAGTGAAGTAAGGTGAATTAAAGAGGCATGAGAGAGGAGTTGGCCAAAATTGATGGGAAAAGGCCCATGACAGGGATGGAGCATAACAGCAGTGGTTGGAGTTTCTGGGAGCTATATACATCCGACAGAGAAAGTAGCATTCTAAAAGGACAGATGACGCAATCATCTCTAACGAGAGACGTCAAAGCTACCATTAAAAAAAAACAAAGAAAGGACATATAATAGAGCAAAAATTAATGGGACTTCAGAGGACTGGGAAGGTTTTAAAAAACAACAGACAACAACTAAAACAATCATGAAGAATATAAAGGTAGAATTAAAATGTAAATTAGCCAACAATTTTAAAGGAAAAAAAACAGTAGTTTCATCATATATATAAAGTGTAAAAGAGAGGCGAAATGGATATCGGCCCGCTGAAAACAATGCTGTTGAGTAGCTAATGGGGGATAAGTAAATAGTGGATGAATTGAATAGGTATTTTGCATCAGTGTTCACTGTATGCTTGAAGCTCCAGGATGTCAGTGGTCAAGACATTTCTGAAGTCGCCATTGCTCGGGAGAAGATCCTAGGTAAACCGAAAGTCCTAAAGCCAGATGAGTCACTTCGACCAGACAGTGTGTTCCGAAAGAAGTGGCCGAAGAAATTGTGGAGGTATTAGTTACGATCTTTCTAAAATTACTCGATTCTGGAATGTTCTCAGAGGACTGTAAATCGCAAATGTCACTGCATTCTTCAAGAATGAAGAGAGGCAAAAGAAGTGAAAGTCCTGTCACACAAATCTGCTGGAATTCTTTGAAAAAATAACAGAGGTTACACAAAGGAGGATCGGTCGATGTTGTGTACAGTACATGGATTTTCAGAATGCCTTTGAAAGGTGTCATGCATGAGGCTGCCTAATAAGCTGCGAGTTCATGGTATTACAGGAAAGGCCCTAGCATGTTGCTGAGTATCGGGAGGCAAAGAGGGCTAGTAAAAGGAGCCTTCCTGGCTAGCTGTAGGTATCCAGTGTTGTTTCCACGAAAAAATAAACAAATCCTTTCATTCCCACTGTCTGAATGCAACCAATCAGATAATGCTCTATCCATGCCAGGAACATGGGCTCTTAACTTGGTAATCAGCCTCATGTGTGGCACTTTGGCAAAGGCTTGCTGAAAAACCAAATAAACAACATCCACTGCATTCGCTTTATCTTTCCTACTTTTAATCTTCTCGAGTAATTCCAACAGGCTCGCAAATCAAGATGTTCCCTGAGGGAAACCATGCTTACTTTGACCTAGCTTGTCCTGTGTTACCAATTACTCCATAACTTCAAACTTAAGAAGTGACTCCAAAGTCTTGCCAACCACTGAGGTAGGCTAACTGGTGTATCACTTTTTTTTGCTACTTCCCTCCTTTGTTAAAGTGCTGAGTGACATTTGCAATCTCCCATACCTCCGGAACCATGCCAGAGAACAATACATTTTGAAAGATCATTACTAATGCCTTCACAACCTTTACCGCTACGTCTTCCAGAACCTTATGACGCAATTCCTCTGTTCCAGGTGACTTACGTACCCTTAGGTCTTTCAGCTTTTTAAATACTTTCTCCCTGGTAATAGTAGCTGCAATCACTTATCGTCTGCATCTGGTACAGTGCTGGTGTCTTCTGCAGCGAAGCCTGATGCAAAATACTCATTTCATTCATCGTCCATCTTCTTGTCCCTCGTTATTATTTCTCTGTCCTCGTTTTATAGCTGTCCTATATCCACTCTTGTCTCACTTCTTTCTCACATTCGAAAAATAAAAATTGGTAGCTACTGTGAAATTGCTTCCTAGTTTCAGTCATGTTTCATCTATTCCCTCTAATGATTCGCTAATTTTGTTTAGCGAACATCTCTGTCATGCCACTATAATTTCCTTAACTCCACGGGAATACTGCTATGTCAGACTTTACTTTCCCCTTTTCAATTTTCAAATCGAAATTAATCATGATGTGATTAATGTTTCCTTAGGTTCGTTTTCCTTTAAGCTCCCCAATCGCCTCCAGTACATTCCATGACACCCAATCCAATATAGTAGATTCCCTAGTAAGCTCAACGACAAACCTTTCTTCTCGTATGCATTCACCAAACTCACTCTTTTGAGATCCATTACCAACCTGATTATTTTCTTAGTTCACCTTCGTAATGAAACCTCCCATTACTATGAAACATTGCCTTTCTGACACTCTTTTTCTATTTCAGTTGTAATCTATAGTCCAAATCCCAGCTAGTGTTATCAGACCTGTATTAAACTGTCATCAGGGTCCGTTTACCTTGCAGTTAATTAACTCAACCCACAGGTTTTCAACACATTTCTGTTAATTTCACATCTTTAACTGAAAGAGCCACTCTGCATCCTCTGCCTACCCTACTAACCCTCCGATACAACATGCAATCTTAAATATTCATCTCCCAGCTTTAATCAGACTTACACCATGATTCAGTGATAGTTATATATTTCATATCATATTTACACTTTCTGTAATAGTGCAACAGGATCATGCACCTTAATTCCTATAATCCGTACCTTGACGTATTATAATTTAAATACTGTATTTGCTACTCTTTTTGATTTGGTAACCGTAATGCACTGATACCAACCCTGCTGGCTGCAATTGTGTCATATCATCTGCCTGCCTTTCCTGACAGTCTGACTGTACTCTATCTTTGTTTTTTTTTTCACCTCCGTCCTATCCTGAGTCCCTTCTTTCCGGTTCCCATCCCATGGCAAACCTCTTTAAAGCTTCCCCATCAGCACGAAGAAAACCGTCCGCGAGAACATTGGTCCCTCTCGGGTTCAGCTGCAACCCATCCCTCTTGTGCAGATCATAACTCCGCCAGTAGATACCCCAGTGATCCTGCAGCCCTGCCCCTGCAGCAGCTTCTTAGCCACACAATTATCAGCGAAATCATCCTGTTTCTACGCTCACCTGCACACGGCACGGATAGCAATGGAGAAATGACTGGCTGGAAGTCCCACTACTCAGCATTCTGTCTCTCACACTGAATTCTCTCTTTAGCACCTACTTGACTTTCGTTCCATTGTCTTTGGTATCAATCTGTACCAACACATCTGGCTGCTCCCTGTCCCCCTCCAAAATACTGTGAATGCGATCCGAGTCTTCCCTGATCTGGCACCGAGGAGGCAACATTATAATCGGATGTCCAGCTCACGCCCACAGTATATCCTGTCTTTTGCTCTGACTATAGAGTCCGCGAACACTACTGCTCCCTTGTTCTGCTCCTTTCCCTTTTACCCCACGGGACAATGCTCAGTGCCAGCAAACTGTTCTCCCTGCCATTCCGCCGGGAGTTCACGCACCACAACACATCCAGAACGGTATACATATTATAAAGTGAAATGGCCATAGGGATGCACTGCGCTAACTGTCTATTGACATTTTCATTTCTCCTGACAGACACCCATCTACTCGCCTTCTGCAACTTAGGCGTGACTACGTCCCTGTAACTCTGTTCAATTATCTCCTTACTCTCCTGTACAAGCAAAGGGTAATCTAATTGCTGCTCCAGATTGCTAACACGGTCTTCAAAGAGCTGCAGCTGAATGCATCACGCAGATGAAAAATTATCTTTAAAAAATTCATATTGAATGTGCGGAACTTAATGTCCGGACATTGTTTTCAAATTCATGTTTATGAAATGCATCCATTACCTATTTGTCGATGTTATATCATTCTAAATGGAATCCAATGAAATAAACTATATTAAGGAAATGTAATTAGATCATATAGTCTGAAATTAAAACCAATCTCTACACTACCTGTGCTGTTTTCCGCAAGACGCCATTTGATAATGGGCAGCTCTTGAAAACCTGGTCCGTCGTGACGGTTTCCGGCCTTTTCCTCGCGACTTAACAGAGACGGCTGAGGTCGCTGGAGCCTCCGATTTTCTGATGGTTGACCTCAAGATGTGAAGCTAGCGAGATCTAACTCTTGTATCACTGCGTGGAATCAGCTATTTGGGACCCGAACAACGCAGGTGGGCTGTTACCCTGGTGGAGACTCCAGAAAATACCTCGATCGACTAACTTAAACACTGCAAATGAAGTCATAATAACCATTCTACGGTAACTGATAGTAATTGATATTTAATAATTTTTTTCAGTTAATTTAACGGCGATTGTGATCCTGTCCCGTGGGAAGTGCGGTCTCTCCAAATGCATCACTCTCTACCTTGTGGCCATGGCGGCAGCAGATCTCATGGTGGTCATCTTTGTTATTATGTTAGAGAAGATGAATTATATATACTTGTTTGCTAATTTCTTGCTCGAAACGCCGGTGCATGTTGTCCTGAGTGTCGCAACCAGGGACTGTTCCGTTTGGTTCACGGTTGCTTTCACTTTCGATCGCTGCGTCGCCATTTGCTGTGAGAAGCTGCGGACCCGATATTGCACCGAGAGAACAGCAGCTGTGGTGATAGCAACAGTGAGTGTAGCGTGTTGTGCCTGGGCCGTTCCGTGTTACTTTGCAGTGGATCGATAGCGTTGTGTCCCCACAGCTGAATACCTGACGTCACCCTTTTGGAGAGCCTACGAGGTATTTGACAGCATAAAAACACCATTATTACCAATCTGTTTAATTCTGCTCTTTAATGTTTCAACCATCAAACGGATTATGGAGACAAATAGAGTTCGCCGGGAACTTCGTAAGAACAGTGAATCTCAGAAAGATCCAGAGGTGGCAAACCGGAGGAATTCAATGATTCTGTTGTTCTCTCTTTCTGCCAATTTTGTATTATTTTGGATACCCTATGTCGTATATTCTATGAACTGGCAACTTCAAAACTACACTTACGCAAACAGATATTTCAGCAACCCGACCTACATCCTGCAGCAATGTGGTTTCATGTTTTCTTATCTCAGTGTCTGTACCAACACGTGTATCTATGGACTGACACAGAGGAAATTCAGAGAGGAACTGAAGAATGGAGTGAAGTACATTTTTGTAGCAGCGGGTAAGATTTGCAAATAAAATGTAAACTCAGTTATTCCTTTATTTGCAACTTCAAACAGTTATTTGGAAGTGTGCTTTATTTGAGCTGTGCAAGTGGCTAAAATATAAATAGTTGTATCACCTAAAAACGACCATCTTGTCCCGGTGCTGTTACTTTTTTTGTTTCATTTTACTATCTCCGCAGGTCAGCTTCGGACGGTAACGTCAACATAATAATTATGGAATTACTTTCTTGTTATAGCCCCTCAGTACGATGGCCGTGTCAGAAAGGCCGGCAATAGCAAAAATTCAAGGTCTCTTTTCTACTTTTTAGTCACGAATGTGAGGTCATCAACTGGACCTTTGGCATTGCATTTACGTAATGCTGAACCTTTGTTGTAAGTTAATCCGAGCTTCTCGTCTGCTATTACGTTTTGGTTATAAAGACTAGAAATATTCTCCTTTGAAGCTGTCCACAAGACCATCCGATATAGAGGCGGAATTTGGAATTTGGAATTCCAGCATTTCATCATCGCTGATCCATTTTCCCTCTCAGCTCCAATCTGCTGCCTTCTGTTCCCTGACAATTCAAGATCCTATCCAACTCTGTCTTAAATATCCCTCCATTGGAAACATCTTTTCCAGATCCACTCAATGAAGGTCTTTCACAATCGATATGTTTCAATTACGCAATCACGCTTTTACTTTTGAATATTCTGGTTTTATTTTCGTGAATAACAGTGCCAATAATAGCATAATTGATAAATAAAAAGCAGACTATGGACACAGTAAAAATAGCCCAAGATGTTAAAAGACTGTAAGTTCAAAAGAAATCACCACAAGTCCCCAAGGTCCCGACAGACTCGCCATCCCACGCCGACGGCAGAAGGGAGTACCCCCGCTATGGACTTCCAAGGCGCCGCCCGGCTCAGCCTCGCAGACACAGCACACAGTGGAAGCTCCGTCGAAAGCAGCCTCTCAGACGCAGCACACACCGAAAGCGAGCTGAGTCCGACGACCATCCCCTCCGACACAGCTTCTCCGAGCACCATCCTCTGCCGGGCGTATTAAGACGGCCACGCCAACGGCCATCGGAAACTGATTATCTGTTATTTGTGAAGTGAGGTGCCGTGCGCAATCATAACCGATTGAAAACGGACGTGGAAGCACAGAAAAACATCGGGAAATTCCAGGAAGACCTTTTTCGTTGCTGCTGCTGCTGTGAAGTCCGGGACTCTGCTGGGAAGAACAGGCCCCCAGTCCTCGGGGTCGCGTCCAAATATTAAATGGAGGCAAGCATCGTCAACTGGTAAAGAAGTCTGAGTTGATGAAGGATAAAGGTTTTGGAAATGATTTCTGAATAACTTGGTTGAAGGTTTTCTGAACATGGAAGAGAGAAGGTCGTCGAAGAGGAAACAGCGAATGAGAACATTAGACACGTTACGACAATGTTGCAGAGGAAAGACTATTCAAATGTTGAAGCTTATCCAATAAAATTCGCAGTGTTAATACGGAGAAGAAATTTCCAGATCTATGGTTTTACATTTCAGATTTTTTTTCCTGCATGATGAAGAATAAAACCAGACAAGCGGCTGCAGTGCAAAATGTCGGTAGTGCAGAGGCTGGGTCAGTTGCGAGGGGTCTGCACAGATATCGCGGTGACGTCGACAGGTTCTTGGAGTTCTAGTCCATAATGAGGGTTTGTCATACTGACAGTTGGTGCAGGTTTAAACAGGGTTTGTGCTCTTCATCTTGGCCTGTGCTCCCACCATTAACTTTGTTGTCATTCGCTGACCCGTAAGACTGATGAAGTTATACGGCAGGGATGCAGGAGTACGAGCCATCTCGCACTGCCAACCAAGCTGTCTAGCTGAGAGAAGCAAGAAGCTCCCCGCACCCCCACCCCGACCATTAACTTTACACTCGGAGAGCCTAGGAATCAATCGTCCCTCAAAATTAAATGGTTTCTGTTTGCAGACCTGCATCCCCGATAGTCGGTTGTATTCTAAACTCGGTGGAGCTACATCAGTGGATTTCTTATCAATGGACTTTATCACAAGACTACGACTATTGCGATATCCAGAGATGGACAGTCAAAAATGAATTATCCAGAGCATTCGCTAAACGCGTCGCTGGACTCATAGGGTTAGCACCAATCCCCCAGACATGACGGATTCTGAACTAAAACCAGAAACGGATGAGGGTGATGAAACAGAGCCAATGTCTCAAATCAATGACTGATAGGTTACCTATAGCCCTCGATTTTACTAACCTCCATGTACCTATATAAAAGACGTTTAAAGACCCTATCGTAGCCTCCTCAACTAGCGTTGCTGGAAGCTCATTCCACGCAATCACCATTATCTGAGTAATAAACTAACCCCTAACATCTCTTCTGTACCTACTCCCCACCAATTTAAGCTTGTGTCCTCTTGTGGCAACCATTTCAGCCCTGGGAAAAAGCCTCTGTCTATCAACACAATCAATGCCTCTCATCATCTTATACAACTCTCTCAGGTCATCTCTCATCCTCCTTCGCTATAAGGAGAAAAGACCCGAATTCATTCAACCAATTCTCATAACGCATTCTCCCCAATCCAGACAACATTCTTGTAAATCTCTTCTGCATCCTCTCTATGGCTTTCACATCCTTCCTGTAATGAGGTGACCAGAACTGAGCACAGTACTCCAAGTGGGGTCTGACCAGGATTCTATATAGCCGCTACATTACCTCTCGGCTCCTAAATTCAATTCCACGATTGATGAAAGCCAATACACCGTACGCCTTCTTAACCACAGAGTCAACTCGCGCATCTGCTTTGAGTGTCCTATGGACTTGGACACCAAGAACGCTCTGATCCTCCACACAGCCAAAAGTCTTACCATTAATACTATATTCTGCCATCATATTTGACCTATCAAAATGAACCACTTCACAGTTCTCTGGGTTGAACTCCATCTGCTACTTCTCAGCCCAGTTTTGCATCCTATCAATGTCCCGCTGTAACCTCTGACAGCCCTCCACACTATCCACAAAACACCCAACCTTTGTGTCATAATCATATTACTAATCCATCTCCACCTCTTCCAGGTCATCACGAAGAGTAGGGGTCCCAGGACAGATTCCTTAGGTACACCACTGGTCACCAAACTCCATACAGAAGATGACCCGGCTACAACCACACTTTGCCTTCTGTAGGCAAACCAGTTCTGGATCCACAAAGCAATGCTCACTTGGATTCCATGCCTCCTTACTTTCTCAATAAGCCTTGCATGGGGTACCCTGTCAAATGCCTTACTGAAATCCATACTCACAACCTCTAATGCTTCATCAATGTGTTTCGTCACATCCTCAAAAAATCAATCAGGCTCGTAAGATACGATCTGCCTTTCACAATGCCGTGGTGATTATTAATAATCACATTATGCCCCTCAAAATGTTCATATATCATACGGCCCAGCATCTTCCCCATGATCTGACCAACCACTGCAGTAAGAGTGACTGATCTATAGTTTCCTGGGCCATCTCTAATCCGTTCCTTGAACAACGGATCAACATACGTACCTCTCAAATCCTCCGGAACTCCTGTCCCCATTGATGATGCAAAGATCATCGACAGAGTCTCAGCAATCGCCACCCTCGCCACCCACAGTAGCCTGGGGTACATCTCCTCCCGTCCTCGTGACATCCAAATTGATGCTTTCCAAAAGTTCCAGCATATCCTTCTTAATATCCACATGTTCAAGATTTTCAGTCCGCTGTAAATCATCCCTACAATCGCCAAGGTCCTTTTCCGTAGTGAATCGTCTGCTAACCCCTCTGGTTACATACACACATTTCCATTGTCATACCAACTCTGTATTAAAAAGGGTACAACAGCACATTTGTCATCTCAGACGGTTGAGAAGTTTAGTATGATTTCACAAATCCTAAGAACAGGAACGCAACTGAGAGCGTCATGACTGGCTGCATCTGTGTCTGGTATGGGAAGTGAGCCACCCTTAATCGCAGAATTCTGCAGAGAGTGGTGCGAACAGCCTAGAGCATCTCTAGCTGTGAACTTCCCATGAATTGGGACGTTTTCAAAGGCACGTGTAAGAAGAGGACGGGAAGGATCATTGGGCACCCGAGTCACCCCAACCACAGTCCAATCCAGCTGCTACCATCCGGGAAGCAGGAGCTCAGCATAATAGCCATAAACAAAAGGCTCCGCGATAGCTTGTTCAACCATTGCATCAGAGTGATTAACTCACACAGATTTCAGTGTATTACTTTGCTATATTGACTGGTATATTTATTATGAATTATAAATTACCATGATTGCACATTGCACATTTAGCCGGAGACGTAACGTTAAGATTTTACTCCTGATCTATGAGAATGATTTAAGAAATAATTCATTTCAATTCAATATTCTCCCAATCTACCCACGTACATCTGCAGATTCATTGCTTTCTCGTCATCTGCTGTTCTCCACTTGTCTTTGCATCGCACGAAATCTTTGGCTCAAAGCCATTAATTCCAGCTGGATCTTTTTCGTCACGTAAAATGTATCACTGCATCAAATGAACCCGTTGAAACACCACTAGTCTGCCAGTAAAATCCGACTCCCTTCCCATTATTTGACTTTTGCCAGTCTTCTGGCTATGCTAGTATCTTTCTTGCATTCCTGCTTACAGGCCCTGTATGCAGACTAACAAAGGCTTTCTGAAATTACAAATTACAGACTGAGTTTTGAGCAGCCAGCGAAAATCTGACAGAATTTTCTGTGTGAGTTCTGAAGGACAGAGGAATCATCATTACAAAGACACACCGTTCGCTTCTAGGTTTCCGAGAAACTTCCCCATTGAATTCAGGGAACATGTTTGATTGTATATATTCTCTGTGGAGGTCTGTGACTTGCATGAAAGCATGGATGGTGTAATTCTGTCATGACGAGAGGTCACTGCGCAAAACTTCGACTATGGTTTTCTTTTCCATAGATGCTGCCTGACCTGCTGACATCCTCCAGCATTTTATGTATGTTGTTTAGCATTTCCAGCATCAGCAAATATTCTTGAGTCGTGTATGTAGTTTAATTCTTGGCTTGTGCATGGCACAAAGTTTGGTGGTATTGTGGATAGTTTAAAAGTATACAGCACGATGTACCTTCTTTGGAGATATAGGCAGAGAATCTCGAGAAGGGTTTTAGTCTATAGCTTCCTGAAAATGGCTGCCCAAGTTGAAGAGGTGATTAAGAAATAATTTGCCATGATGTTTGCCCCATTGTATCACAGATGTGGAGACTTTGGAAAGGGTGCAGTAGTAGTTTGTAGAATGCAGCGGGATGAGAGGGGATATGCTCCTTTATTGAAATGGTTTATTATAAGCCCACAAGACAATGAAGAAGAATTTGATCATCCACACATTGAGTCTGCTCCGCTATTCCATCATGACTGATTCCGGATTCCACTCAATCCCATGCACTTGCCTTCTCGCCATATGATGCCGTGACCGATAAGAAAACTATCAACGTCCACCTTTAATATACCTACAGACTTGGCCTTCAACGCAGCCTTGGGCAGGGCATTGCACAGGTTCACTACACTCTGGCTGAGATAGAAAGAAAAATGCCTTACCTCTGTTCTAAAAGGGAGATCTCAGTTTTAAGGAGTTGCCCTCTGGTTCTTGGTCCCCTATCACTGGAAGCAGTCTCTCCACATTCACCCTATTTACTACTTCCAAAATTGGGTGCGTTTACTGATGTACACAGAAGTAACTTGACTTGTTTTCTCTGGAACAACAAAAGGCTGAGGAAGTTACCTGATCCCAGTTTATAAGACTATGAGATTTATTGATAGGGTCACGAACAGGTGTCATTGTCCTAGGGCTGAAATGCCTCATATAAAGTGCTGGCTCCCACGCGGTTGTTAATGTAGACAGGAGTGCGCGTGCAGGTCTGAGTGTTCATTGTTCTTAGAGATACTCCTGATCTTCTGCACAGGGTAGTATGTATGCCTGTGTGTGTGGTGTGGGATGAGGTACGGTTGGGGGTTATTTAGAGATATATCCAACACCCCGACTTACTGTTGCTGTAGCGGTCTGTTTCCAGCTGTGGAGAGCTGGAGCTCTACTAAGCGGACTCTTTAAAAACAAACACTGGTTTGTGTAGATCTGTGTCCTCCCTGTGTTGAGCAGCAAGGGTAAAGCATCCCGTCCACATTCGCTGACACCTGGTCTTAGTTCGGCTGCGAGTTCTCAGCACAACGTGGGTTCTCTCTCTCTCTCTCTCACTCTCTCTCTCTCTCTCTCTCTCTCTCTCTCTCTCTCTCTCTCTCTCTCTCTCTCTCTCTCTCTCTCTCTCTCTCACTCTCACCACCTCTCTCTCTCACTCTCTCACTGCTTCTCTCTCTCTCCAGCCCTCCTTGGCTTACATCACTTCTGCTCACCGAGAGCACCGAACATTATAGCTAATCAAAATCGCCAAACAAAACTACTGTTCGTTTGTGATCCACGTCCCTCCATTTCAGACATATTCAACCGCCTGTCTGAAAGCCCTTTCATGTCACTGTCGTAAATGCTTCCTAACCTCCCTATGTCAGTGCGTGGCAGGCAGCGACCATCTCAACTTAAAGTATAATCTTGCCACGCACTTCTTTAAATTTATCCTCCTTCTCGCCCTAAAACTGTGACTTGTAGTATTCGACATTTACAATCGGGGAAAAATATGTGCTGTCTGTCTACACTCATATATGTCTCTCACGTGTAAGACGCCTTCGGTCAGGTGTCTTCTCCGCCCGCTAAGCACCGAGAAAGCACCGCCCCCCCAAACCCCCATCCAATTATTCCTTGGAAATCGAGCATTCCAATCCAGGTAAAGAAAATGTGAAAATGTTAAACCGTCTCCAGCTTAATTACTTTCTTCCTACGGCGTGCTGTCCGGAAATTCAGATTGACCCACTTAAAAAAATTGCACAACTACAACACAATATTCGAATACCTCCAATGCCTCTATGATAAAGTCGTTTTCGAACAGAAGTAAGCAGGGATTTCTTTTGCCTGCGGTTGTGAGTATGTGGCATTCATTGTCACGAACGTTTGCTTCTATGGAGCATTTCTACCGGAGCTCAGTTTTGCCGGACTTGTAGAAATCACGAGATATTCTGACACGCAAACAAATTAAACTTTGAAAATTTATTTAGCTGATGCCGTGGTCTGAAGCACTAAAAGCAGTGGAATGACAAGACGGCGAGAAAACTGGCACCTCCTTGGAAGGCTCAGAGGAAATTAAAACCCCATTGAACTCACTTCATCTTATTGGTACACCCGATGCTGACAATCTTATAATAGATCGGTAACTGAAAGGGATTGTTTTTGTTTTCATGAAAGGAAAGAAGAATATGATGATGAATAGTATGTTTAATGATTCAAGCATTGTGAAGCAGAATTGCACTGACTTTGTTCACAGAACACAGTTGGAATAAATATTAAATGAAGAGCTTTCTCATTCTCTTTGATGACTAAATAAAATTACAATGAAATATTTGGCACTTTGTTTTTTTACGGTGGACTGTGTCTAATGTGCCCAATGGGAGCACACACTGATTTAATTGTAGTTCCCATTGGTGTATAAAACTCCTTGCATGCAGGTAGTTGGAACAATCTGTACAGCGGATTACTGCTTGAGGTAGAAAATGGGATATTCCGCAATTTACAACATCGTCAGAATTTACTGTCCGGTGCTTGCAGCAGTTGGCATCTCAGGTAATATTATGATTTTGTAATACGCTCGGGGCATCGTAGATTAAGGTGCAGATACTGTCCAGCCCATCTGTTATGTTATTGGATGATGAAAATAAACCTGTGCCATCAATTTAGATTCAAAAATATAATACACGTAAATTTAATGGCTTAATTTTGCATGGGTATATGATTGAGGCGATCGATACAATTATGCTTAATAATGTCGCATTATCGGAAACATCCATGACTACGCTATACTATTGTTAGCACAACTGTGCGGAGAAATGATTAAAGATTCAATCAAAACGCCTAGACAGGGACGATATCACAGACACAGAGCTACCGGAATTCAACAGGGCAGGGAGAACGCATGGAAAATATTCGACGCTTTCGCTGAGACCCTTCACAAGAACTCCATCACGACAGGTTGCAAAGATACTGCTTCACCTAACCTCCTAGCAGTAACAGCAATAATCAGCTGGCCCAGTCTCCACTGAGTCCGCTCTGTGCCCAGATATACCTTTCCGACATCCGGCGGTGTCGGTACAATTCCGCTCACAATACGGTGAAAGTTTACTGTAGGGTAGAGGAGACTTGATATCTCACAGGTATTGTTGAAGTCCCAAAGTATCATTTGCCGTACCCTACACTCTTCACGTAAATTGATTCCTTCTCTGGTGTCATCACAAGCTGAGGGCATTCAAATAATATATCGTCTCGATGCGATCTATGTGGCTCCGATTTCAGATACAAAGCAGTACGTAAATTTTACATTGTTATTCAGTCAAAGAAATAAATGGTAATATCGTTTCACGGAGTTTTATAATTGCAATTAGATTACATAAACATGTGGCCATCCTTCCGACCCATCTCGAAAATGAATTCATTCGATAATTTAGCTTGCATCTGCAATTTGATATTCAAGCAATAAACATGCCTCCTTCTCATGGGTGCTCCCCGATAGCGGAAGCAATGCAGTCATGCGAATGAAATATGAGTTAGTTTCTCCAAACAAGGGTAAGTTTGTCTTCAAATCAATGGCTGTGGCCATTACTCCACTGTTTTTCTTTTAGAGAGGACCGTCTGCTGAAATGAGGAGTATAATGTCTGTCCTATTCTGCACTATGACCTTCGACTCAGACGGCAGAATGAGGAGCTGATATACAGGAGCTATAGGGAGGAAGCCACACGTAGATTGCAGTAAACAAGTAACTGGTTTGTCAGGAGAAGGAAGAACAATACACACCCTGTGCAGTATGCACCAGTGGCCGTTCCCCTCAAATATAGTGATACAACTCTAGACATTAGTGTAAGCCATGCGGACCGTGTTTCATGACCATGCGGAAACTCAGAATGTTTCCGATCTGTGACATGGCACTCACAAAGGCGAGGAAATCAGCCAACAGTCCTGATTAATAACGATAAAGGTGGACAAGGTGAGAAGCAACTGAAGAGGATTTTAAGGAGTAAAGTAGAAAGTTGAGGGTAGGAATTTCATGGAATTAATCTCTGAATTTCCCCTTGTGTGACGTACCGGTGAGGTCGAGAATAGGTTGATTTAGTAGGTGAATGCTTGGCTGAGGATCTATTCAAATGGGTATGTGTTCAGATTTACGCATTATGCATCCCTTCCGAGGTATGTACGACTTGTACTAAAGAGACAGTTTACACTTCAACCGGAAGGGTACCAATATGTTCGCGGGCAGGCTGGTTATAGGTGTTCGGTTGTGTTTAAGCTGATTTAGTAGGGGGTTGGCAAACAGAGAGATGGTGCTGAAGATGAGTTAGGTCCTTTCCAAACAGAGGAAATGTGTACTGAGATCCTAGCAAGAAGAGACTGATCTTGGGCAAGACTGCAATCGACAGGATAGTTTGCAATGTAAAACCTGATCAAAATCCAAACGGCAGAACACCGGACTGAATGTGTTGTATGTGAAAGTGCGCAATATACAGCATAAGGTAGACGAACTTTTAGCACAGTTATAGATTGGCATATATGTTGTCGTAGTCATCACTGAATAATGGTTGAAAGAAGTTAATAACTGGGAGGTTAATGCCCAAAGATACACATTTAATAGAAAGGACATTCAGGATGGCAGAGTGGTTGGCGTTGCTCTGTTGGTGAAAATGAAATCAAACCAATAGAAAGAGGTGACATTGGGTCGGAAGGAGTTGCATCATAGTGGACACGGTCAAAGAGAAAGTGATCGAGAAAGTCAGGCTGCTGCTGGATTCCAAGAGGGATATTTTGGAGAAAGTCTACGAGATGGCTTTTCTGAGCAGCTCGTGGTCGAATCAACTTGGGGATCAGTTTTTCTGTCCTAGGTGTTATTCAATGAACCGGATTTGATAGGAACACTTTAGGTACATGAGACCAAAGGGGATTATGATCCAATTCTCACTGAAATTGAAGAAGGAATCGCTAAATTCAGCTATATCAGTGAAGTAAGGTGAAGTAAAGAGGCATGAGAGAGGAGTTGGCCAAAATTGATGGGAAAAGGCCCATGACAGGGATGCAGCTTAACAGCAGTGGTTGGAGTTTCTGGGAGCTATATACATCCGACAGAGAAAGTAGCATTCTAAAAGGACAGATGACGTAATCATCTCTAACGAGAGAAGTCAAAGCTACCATAAAAAAAAACAAAGAAAGGACATATAATAGAGCAAAAATTAATGGGACTTCAGAGGATTGGGAAGGTTTTAAAAACCAACAGACAACAACTAAAACAATCATGAAGAAAATAAAGATAGAAGAAAAAAGTAAATTAGCCAACTATTTTAAAGAAAAAAATACAGGAGTTTCATCATATATACAAAGTGTAAAAGAGAGGCGAAATGGATATCGGCCCGCTGGAAAACAATGCTGTTGAGTAGCTAATGGGGGATAAGTAAATAGTGGATGAATTGAATAGGTATTTTGCATCAGTGTTCACTGTGTGCCTGAAGCTCCAGACATTTTTGAAGTCGCCATTGCTCGGGAGATGATCCTAGGTAAACCAAAAGTCCTAACGCCAGATGAGTCACCTCGACCAGTCACTATATACCCCGGTGTTCCGAAAGAAGTGGCCGAAGAAATTGTGGAGGTATTAGTTACGATCTTTCTAGAATTACTCGATTCTGGAATGTTCTCAGAGGACTGTAAATCGCAAATGTTACTGCATTCTTCAAGAATGAAGAGAGGCAAAAGAAGTGAAAGTCCTGCCACACAAATCTGTTGGAATTCTTTGAAGAAATAACAGACAGGTTACACAAAGTAGGATCGGTCGATGTTGTGTACAGTACATGGAGTTTCAGAATGCCTTTAACAAGGTGCCATTCATGAGGCCGCCTAACAAGCTGCGAGTTCATGGTATTACAGGAAAGACCCTAGCATGTTGCTGAGTATCGGGAGGCAAAGAGGGCTAGTAAAAGGAGCCTTTCTGGCTAGCTGTAGGTATCTAGTGTTGTTTTCACGAAAACAATAAATAACTCCTTTCATTCCCACTGGCTGAATGCAACCAATCAGATAATGCTCTATCCATGCCAGGAACATGGGCTCTTAACTTGGCAAGCAGCCTCATGTGTGGCACTTTGTCAAAGGCTTGCTGAAAAACCAAATCAACAACATCCACTGTATTCGCTTTATCTTTGCTACTTTTAATCTTCTCGAGTAATTCCAACAGGCTCGCAAATCAAGATGTTCCCTGAGGGAAACCATGCTTACTTTGACCCAGCTTGTCCTGTGTCACCAATTACTTCATAACTTCAAACTTAAGAAGTGACTCCACCATCTTGCCAACCACTGAGGTAGGCTACTGGTGTATAACTTTGTTTTGCTACTTCCCTCCTTTGTTAAAGTGCTGAGTGACATTTGCAATCTCCCATACCTCCGGAACCATGCCAGAGATCAACAATTTTTGAAAGATCATTACTAATGCCTTCACAACCTTTACCGCTACGTCTTCCAGAACCTTATGACGCAATTCCTCTGTTCCAGGTGACTTACGTACCCTTAGGTCTTTCAGCTTTTTAAATACTTTCTCCCTGGTAATAGTAGCTGCAATCACTTATCGTCTACATCTGGTACAGTGCTGGTGTCTTCTGCAGCGAAGACAGATGCAAAATACTCATTTCATTCATCGTCCATCTTCTTGTCCCTCGTTATTATTTCTCGGTCCTCGTTTACTAGCTGTCCTATATCCAATCTTGTCTCACTTCTTTTTTACACTCGAAAAAATACTTTTGGTAGCCACTGTGAAATTGCTTGGTAGTTTCAATCATGTTTCATCTATTCCCTCCTAATGATTCGCTGCAGGATTGGGAATTCTATATTCCAATCCCCTATCTTCCCGCTATTGTTTCCTTTGCTGTATGCGTTTTCTTTTGCGTTCACATTTGATTTGAATTCCCTTGTTACCCACGGTTCTACTACATTTTGGTTCATTTGAGTATTTCTTCTATTTTGTAATGCATAAATCCCCATTTTCCCACAGGCTAACGCCATTGCTACTGTTGTCTTCCCTTCTAGCATCTTCTTCAAATTTTGTTTAGCGAACATCTCTGTCATGCCACTATAATTTCCTTTACTCCACGGGAATACTGCTACGTCAGACTTTACTTTCCCCTTTTCAATTTTCAAATCGAAGTCAGTCATGTGTTGATTAATGTTTCCTTAGGTTTGTCTACCTTTAAGCTCCCCAGTCGCCTCCGTTACATTCCATGACACCCAATCCAATATAGCCGATTCCCTAGTAGGCTCAAGGACAAACTTGTCTTCTCGTATGCATTCACCAAACTCACTCTTTTGAGATCCATTACCAACCTGATTATTTTCTTAGTTCACCTTCGTATTCAAACCTCCCATTACGATGAAACATTGCCTTTCTGACACGACTTTTCTATTTCAGTTGTAATCTATAGTTCAAATCCCTGCTAGTGTTGTGAGACCTGTATTAAACTGTCAGCAGGGTCCGTTTACCTTGCAGTTACTTAACTCAAACCACGTTTTCAACACATTTTTGTTAATTTCCCATTCTTAACTGATAGAGCCACTCTGCTTCCTCTGCCTCCCCTACTAACCCTCCGATACAACATGCAATCTTGAATATTCATCTCCCAGCTTTAATCAGCCTTCAACCATGATTCAGTGATAGTTATATATTTGATATCATATTTACACTTTCTGTAATAGTGCAACAGGATCATGCACCTTACTTCCTATAATCCGCACTTTGACGTATTATACTTTAAGTGCTGTATTTGCTACTCTTTTTGATTTGGTAACCGTAATGCGCTGATACCAACCCTGCTGGCTGCAATTGTGTCATATCATCTGCCTGCCCTTCCCGACAGTCTGACTGTACGCTATCTTTGTTTTTTTTTTTCACCTCCGTCCTATCCTGAGTCCCTTCTCTCCGGTTCCCATTGCATGGCAAATCTGTTTAAAGCTTCTCCAACAGTTCGAAGAAAACCGTTCGCGAGAATATTGTTCCCTCTCGGGTTCAGCTGCAACCCATCCCTCTTGTGCAGATCATAACTCCGCTAGCAGATACCCCAGTGATCTAAGAACCTGCAGCCCTGCCCCTGCAGCGGGTTCTTAGCCACACAATTATCAGCGAAATCATCCTGTTTCTACGCTCACCTGAACACGGCATGGATAGCAATGGAGAAATGACTGGCTGGAAGTCCCGCTACTCAGCATTCAGTCTCTCACTCTGAATTCTCTCTTTAGGACCAACTTGATTTTCGTTCCAGTGTCATTGGTATCAATCTGTACCAACACATCTGACTGCTCCCAGTCCCCCTCCAAAATACTGTGGATGCCATCCGAGTCTTTCCTGATCTGGCACCGAGGAGCCAACATTGCAATCGGATATCATTCTAAATGGAATCAAATGAAATAATCTATATTAAGGAAATGTAATTAGATCATATAGTCTGATATTGAAACCAATCTCTACACTACCTGTGCTGTTTTCCGGAAGTCGCCATTTGATAATGGGCAACACTTGAAAACCTGGTCCGTCGTGACGGTTTCCGGCCTTTTCCTCGCGACTTAACAGAGACGGCTGAGGTCGCTGTGAGCCTCCGATTTTTTCATGTTTGACATCAAGATGTGAAGCTAGCGAGATCTAACTCTTGTATCACTGCGTGGAGTCAGCTAATTGGGACCCGAACAACGCAGGTGGGCTGTTACCCTGGTGGAGACTCCAGAAAATACCCTGATCGACTAATTTAAACACTCTGCAAATGAAGTCATAATAACCATTCTACGGTAACTGATAGTAATTGATATTTAATAATTTATTTCAGTTAATTTAACGGCGATTGTGATCCTGTCCCGTGGGAAGTGCGGTCTCTCCAAATGCATCACTCTCTACTTGTGGCCATGGCGCTAGCAGATCTCATGGTGGTCATCTTTGTTATTATAATAGAGAAGATGAACCATATATACTTGTTTGCTAATTTCTTGTTCGTAACTCCGGTGTGTTCTGTGTTTGTTGTCCTGAGTGTCGCAACCAGGGACTGTTCCGTTTGGTTCACGGTTGCTTTCACTTTCGACCGCTGTGTCGCCATTTGCTGTGAGAAGCTGCGGACCCGATATTGCACCGAGAGAACAGCAGCTGTGGTGGTAGCAACAGTGACTGTAGCGTGTTGTGCCTGGGCCGTTCCGTGTTACTTTGCAGTGGATCGATTGCGTTGTGTCCCCACAGCTGAATACTTCACGTCACCCCTTTGGAGAGCCTACGAGGTATTTGACAGCATAAAAACACCATTATTACCAATCTCTTTAATTCTGCTCTTTAATGTTTCAACCATCAAACGGATTATGGAGACAAATAGAGTTCGCCGGGAACTTCGTAAGAACAGTGAATATCAGAAAGATCCAGAGGTGGCAAACCGGAGGAAGTCAATGATCCTGTTGTTCTGTCTTTCTGCCAATTTTGTATTATTTTGGATGCCCTATGTCGTACATTCTATGAACTGGCAACTTCAAAACTACACCTACACAGACAGATATTTCAGTAACCCGACCTACATCCTGCAGCAATGTGGTTTCATGTTTTCTTATCTCAGTGTCTGCACCAACACGTGTATCTATGGACTGACACAGAGGAAATTCAGAGAGGAACTGAAGAATGGAGTGAAGTACCTTTTTGTATCAGTGGGTGAGATTTGCAAATAAAATACAAACTCAGTTATTCCTTTTTTGCAACTTCAAACAGTTATTTGGAAGTGTGCTTTAGTTGAGCTGTGCAAGCGGCTGCTGTTTCTGAATCTTACTGTGCAACGGATTAGCGGCGATTAGGCAAAAGGGATTGATTTATTTTTATCTTCACGGAAGGAGTATTGACTTGGATATCATGAAATTGTAGTCGACTGTGTATTAAAATCACAGAAAATATAATATATAAATAGTTGTATCACATGAAAACGATCATTTTGTCCCTCTGTTGTTACTTTTTTTGTTTCATTTTACTATCTCTGCAGGTCAGCATCGGACGGTAACGTCAACATAATAATTATGGAATTACTTTGTTGTTATAGCCCCTCAGTACGTTGGCCGTGTCAGAAAGGCCGGCAGTAGCGAAGATTCAAGGTCTCTTTTCTACTTTTTAGTCACGAATGTGAGGTCATCAGCTGGACCTTTGGCATTGCATTTAAGTAATGCTGAACCTTTGTTGTAAGTTAATACGAACTTCTCGTCTGCTATTAAGTTTTGGTTATAAAGACTAGAAATATTCCCCTTTGAACCTATCCACAAGACCATCCGATATAGAGGCGGAATTTGGAATTTGGAATTCCAGCATTTCATCATCACTGATCCATTTTTCCTCTCAGCTCCGATCTGCTGCCTTCTGTTCCCTGACAAATCAAGATCCTATCCAACTCTCTCTTAAATATAAAGTCTCTCCCTCCATTGGAAACATCGTTTCCAGATCCACTCAATGAAGGTCTTTCACAATCGATGTGTTTCAATTACGCAATCCCGTTTTTACTTTTGAATATTCTGGAATCATTTTCGTGAATAACACTGCAAACAGTAGCATAATTGATAAAAAAAAAAACAACAACAGACTATGGGCACAGTAAAAATAGTCCAAGATGTTAAAACACTGTAAGTTCAAAAGAAATCACCACAAGTCCCCAGGGTCCCGAAAGACTCTCCATCCCACGCCGACGGCAGAAGGGAGTACCCCCGCTATGGACTTCCAAGGCGCCGCCCGGCTCAGCCTCGCAGACGCAGCACACACCGAAAGCGACCTGAGTCCGACGACCATCCCCTCCGACACAGCTTCTCCGAGCACCATCCTCTGCCGGGCGTATTAAGACGGCCACGCCAACCGCCATCGGAAACTGATTATCTGTTATTTGTGATGGGGGGTGCCGTGTGCAATCATAATCGATTGAAAACGGACGTGGAAGCACAGGAAATTCCAGGAAGACCTTCTTCGTTGCTGCTGCTGCTGCTGTGAGGTCCGGAACTCTGCTGGGAAGAACAGGCCCCCAGTCCTCGGGGTCGCATCCAAATATTAAATGGAGGCAAACATCGTCAAATGGTAAATAAGTCTGAGTTGATGAAGGATAAAGGTTTTGGAAATGATTTTTGAATAACTTGTTTGAAGGTTTTCTGAACATGGAAGAGAGAAGGTCGTCGAAGAGGAAACGGCGAATGAGAACTTTAGACACGTTACGACAATGCTGCGGAGGAAAGACTATTCAAATGTTGAAGATTATCCAATAAAATTCGCAGTGATAATACGGAGAAGAAATTTCCAGATCTATGGTTTTACTTTTTAGATTTTTTTTTCCTGCATGATGAAGAATAAAACCGGACAAGCGGCTGCAGTGCAAAATGTCGGTAGTGCAGAGGCTGGGTCAGCAGTGAGGCGTCTGCACAGATATCGCCGTGACGTGCACAGGTTCTTGGAGGTCTAGTCTGTAATAACGGTTTGTCATACTGACAGTTGGTGCAGTTTTGAACAGGGTTTGTGATCTTCATCTTGGCCTGTGCCCCCACCATTAACTTAGTTGTCATTCGCTGACCGGTAAGAGTGATGAAGTTATACGGCAGGGACGCAGGAGTACGAGCCATCTCGCACTGCCAACCAAGCTGTCTAGCTGAGAGAAACAAGAAGCTCCCCACACACCCACCCCGACCATTAACTTTACACTCGGAGAGCCTAGGAATCAATCGTCTCTCAAAATTAAATGGGTTCTGTTTGCAGACCTGCTTCCCCGATAGTTGGTTGTATTCAAAACTCCGCGGAGCAACATCAGTGGATTTCTTATCAATCGACTTTATCGCAAGACTACGACGATTGCGATATCCAGAGACGGACAGTCAGAAAAGACTTCTCCAGAGCATTCGCTAAATGCTTCGCTGGACTCATAGGGTTAATACCAATCCCCCAGTCATGACGATTCTGAACTAAAACCAGAAACGGATGAGGGTGATGAAACAGAGCCAATGTTTCAAATCAATGACCGATAGGTTACCTATCGCCCTCTATTTTACTAAGCTCCATGTACCTATCTAAAAGTCTTTTAAAGACCCTATCGTAGCCGCCTCCACTACCGTTGCTGGCAGCTCATTCCACGCACTCACGATTCTCTGAGTAATAAACTAACCCTGACATCTCCTCTGTACCTACTCCCCTCCAACTTAAGCTTGTGTCCTTTTGTGGCAACCATTTCAGACCTGGGAAAAATCCTCTGACTATCAACACAATCAATGCCTCTCATGACCTTATACACCTCTCTCAGGTCACCTCTCATCCTCCTTCGCTGTAAGGAGAGAAGACCGAATTCATTCAACCAATTCTCATAAAGCATTCTCCCCAATCCAGACAACCGTCTTGTAAATCTCCTCTGCACCCTTTCTATGGTTTCCACATCCTTCCTGTAGTGAGGCGACTAGAACTGAGAACAGTACTCCAAGTGGGGTCTGACCAGGGTTCTATATAGCTGCAACATTACCTCTCGGTTCCTAAATTCAATTCCACGATTGATGAAACCCAATACACCGTACGCGTTCTTAACCACAGAGTCAACTTGCGCAGGTGCTTTCAGTGTCGTATGGACTCGGATCCGAAGTCAGCTTTGATCCTCCACACTGCCAAAAGTCTTACCATTAATACTATATTCTGCCATCATATTTGACCTATCAAAATGAACCACTTCACAGTTCTCTGGGTTGAACTCCATCTGCTACTTCTCAGCCCAGTTTTGCATCCAATCAATGTCCCGCTGTAACCTCTCACAGCACTCCACACTTTCCACAAAACACCCAACCTTTGTGTCATAATCATATTTACTAATCCATCTCCACCTCTTCCAGGTCATCACGAAGTGTAGGGGTCCCAGGACAGATTCCTTAGGTACACCACTGGTCACTAAACTCCATACAGAATATGACCCGGCTACAACCACACTTTGCCTTCTGTGGGCAAACCAGTTCTGCATCCACAAAGCAATGCTCACTTGGATTCCATGCCTCCTTATTTTCTCAATAAGCCTTGCATGGGGTACCCTGTCAAATGCCTTACTGAAATCCATACACACAACCTCTAATGCTTCATCAATGTGTTTCGTCACATCCTCAAAAAATTCAATCAGGCTCGTAAGGTACGATCTGCCTTTCACAATGCCGTGGTGATTATTCATAATCACACTATGCCCCTCAAAATGTTCATATATCATACGGCCCAGCATCTTCCCCATGATCTGACCAACCACTGAGGTAAGAGTGACTGGTCTATAATATCCTGGGCCATCTCTAATCCGTTCCTTGAACAACCGAACAACATACGTACCCCTCAAAACCTCCGGAACCCCCGTCCCCATTGATGATGCAAACATCATCGACAGAGTCTTAGCAATCGCCACCCTCGCCTCCCACAGTAGCCTGGGGTACATCTCGTCCCGTCCTGGTGACATCCAACTTGATGCTTTCCAAAAGTTCCAGCATATCCTTCTTAATATCCACATGTTCAAAATTTTAGTCCGCTGTAAATCATCCCTACAATCGCCAAGATCCTTTTCCGTAGTGAATCGTCTGCTATCCCCTCTGGTTACATACACACATTTCCATTGTCACACTTTATTTGCACTATTTCCTCACGTCCTATCCCCTTGCTCTTCACATACTTGTATAATGCCTTGGGGTTCTCCCTAATCCTGTCCGCCAAGGCTTTCTCATGGCCCCTTCTGGCTCTCCTAACTTCTTTCTTAAGCTCCTTCCTGCTAGCCTTATAATCTTCTGGATCATTACCAATTTTTTGTGCCTTTCGTAAGCTCTTATTTTCTTCTTGACTAGATTTACAACAGCCTTTGTATACCACGTTTCCTGTACCCTACTATCCTTTCCCTGTCTCATTGAAACGTACCTGTGCAGATCGCCACTCAAATATACCTTGAACATTTGCCACATTTCTTCTGTGCATTTCCATGAGAACATCTGGTCCCAACTTGTGCTTCCAACTTCCTGCCTGATAGCATCATATTTCCTCTTACTCCAATTAAACGCTTTCCTAACTTGTCTGTTCCTATCCCTCTCCAATGCTATGGTAAAGGAAATAAAATTGTGATCACTATCTCCAAAATGCTCTCCCACTGAGAGATCTGACACCTGACCGAGTTCATTTCTCAAAACCAGATCAAGTACAGCCTTTCTCTTGTAAGCTTGTCTGCATATTGTGTCAAGAAACCTTGTTGAACGCACCTAACAAACTGTAGAATATCAGTCCCCTCGCTATAGGGAGATGCTATTCGATATTTCGGAAATTAAAATCTCCCACCAGGACAACACCGTTATAATTGCACCTTTCCAGAATCTGTCTCCCTATCAGCTCATCGATGTCCCTGTTACTATTAAGTGCTCTATAAAGAGCACACGGTAGAATTATTGACCACTTCCGTTCGTAACTGTCAATCACAGAGACTCCGTAGACAATCCCTCCATGTCTTCTCCTTTTCTGCAACCGTGACACTATCTCTCATCAACAATGCCGCGCACTCACCTGTTTTGACTCCCTCACTGTGCTTTCAGAAACATCAAAAGCCTGGCACTGGAAGTAACCTTTCGTGTCCCTGAGCCATCCACCTCGTAATGGCTACACTATCATAGCAATGATGCACGCTTTAAGCTGCGTTCTGTGTTTCAACGTCCGGACTTGTGATCAGCGACTCAGACAGAAGATTTTCACGTAAATTTCTCAGCTCATTGGCAGAGCGCATGCTTCGCACGTTGGTGACTAAGTTTTGGGAAATTTGCAGAAAAATCTCAGAAGAAATTGCTCAAACTATCTGAGGCAGAACGTATCACTTCCGTTTGAGGGCGGTGGATAAGCGTTTGCTGTATTCAAAACTCTCCTCCTCTTTTAAGGATAGCATCAGCGACACCCCATCTGTCAATAACTGGTCGGGCCGTGATGCTTTGATGATTATTGCCACAGTTGATTCAGCAGGATCTAAATCCCGTTGGTAGAATTGTTTGAGGGAAGTGCGGAAAACAGATCAGCTTCTGTGCATTAAATTCCTTACACACATGGAGAAGAAGGATGCTTATATTAGAATGCTGTTCTTGGTCTACAGTTAGACATTCAACACCATAATTCCATCCAGGCTCGACAGGAATCTCAGAGACCTCGTCCTTGACCCTGCCTTGTGGACTGCCATTCTGGACTTCCTGTCAGATCGCTAGCAGATTGTAAGAGTGGTCTCCCTCATCTTCAACCCTCTGACTCTCAATACAAGAGACCCTCAGGGCTGCATACTGAGTCCCCTCCTTTACTCGCTGTCCACACATGACTGCATCGCCACATATAGCTCCAATCTGCTAATTAAAGTTGCCTACGCTACTACATTGATTGGCCTTATCTCAAACAATAACGAGGTGGCCTACAGGGAAGAAGTCATCTCTCTGACACAGTGGTGTGAAGAAAACAACCTCTCCCTTAATCTCGCAAAAGCAAAGGAGATGATTGCTGATTACAGGAGGAATGGAGGCTGGTTAGCCACTGCTGACACCTTTGCAGAACAAATCACAAGGGAAACCACATTGATAATGATACGACTGAACAGCTTGACGTACAGATGCATCTTTTAGTTCATGTTTGTAGCTTCTTGAAAATGGCTGCCCAAGTTGAACAGATGATTAAGAAATAATTTGCCATGATGTTTGCCCCTTTGTATCACAGATGTGGAGACTTTGGAAAGGGTGCAGTGGTGGTTTGTAGAATGCTGCGGGATGAGAGGGAATATGTTGCTTTGTTGAAATGGTTTATTAAAAGACCACAAGACAATGAAGAAGATTTAGATTATCCACAATTCGAGTCTGTTCCGCTATTCCATCATGACTAATGCCAGATTCCACTCAATCCCATGTACTTGCCTTCTCGCCATATGATGCCGTGACCGATAAGGAAACTATCAACGTCCGCCTTTAATATACCTACAGACTTGGCCTTCAACGTAGTCTTGGACAGAGCATTCCATAGATTCACTACACCCTGGGTGAGATTTAAAAAATGCCTTACCTCTGTTCTGAAAGGGCGACCTCAGGTTTAAGGAGTTGCCCTCTAGTTCTTGGTTCAATATCACTGGAAACAATCTCTCTACATTCACCCTATCCACTACTTCCAAAATTAGGTGTGTTTACTGATGTACACTGAAGTAACTTGACTTGTTTTCTCTGGAACAACAAAAGGCTGAGGAAGTCACCTGATCCCAGTTTATAAGACTATGAGATTTAATGATAGGGTCACGAACAGGTGTCATTGTCCTAGGGCTGAAATGCCTCATATAAAGTGCTGGGGTCCACGCGGTTGTTAATGTAGACAGGAGTGCGCGTGAAAGTGTGAGTGCTCATTGTTCTTAGAGATAATCCTGATCTTCTGCACAGGGTAGTATGTATGCCTGTGTGTGGTGTGGGGTGAGGTACGGTTGGGGGTTATTTAGAGATATATCCAACACCCCGACTCACTGATGCTGTAGCGGTCTGTTTCCACGCAGTACCTGGTTTGGTTTCTACTTGCGCACCACCATGCTGTGGAGAGCTGCAACTCTACTAAGCGGACTCCTTGAAAAAAACTGGTTTGTGTAGATCTGTGTCCTCCCCGTGTTGAGCAGCAAGGGTAAAGCTTCCTGTCTGCATTCGCTGACACGTGGTCTTAGTTCGGCTGCGAGTTCTCTCTCTCTCTCTCTCTCTCTCTCCCTCTCTCTCTCTCTCTCTCTCTCTCTCTCTCTCTCTCTCTCTCTCTCTCTCTCTCTCTCTCTCTCTCTCTCTCTCTCTCTCTCTCTCTCTCTCTCTCTCTCTCTCTCTCTCTCTTACTCTCTTTCTCATTCTCTCTCTTTCTCTCTCTCCAGCCCCTCTTGGTTAACATCACTTCTGCTCGCAGAGAGCAGCGGACCTTATAGCCGGACTTGTAGAAATTATGGGATATTCTGACACGCAAACAAATTACACTTTGAAAATATATTTAGCTGATGCTGTGGTCTGAAGCACTAAAAGCAGTGGAATGACAAGACGGCGAGTAAACTGGCACCTCCTTGGAAGGCTCAGATGAAATTAAAACCCCATTGAACTCACTTCATCTTATTGGTACACCCGATGCTGACAATCTTATAATAGATCGGTAACTGAAAGGGATTGTTTTTGTTTTCATGAAAGGAAAGAAGAATATGATGATGAATAGTATGTTTAATGATTCAAGCATTGCGAAGCAGAATTGCACTGACTTTGTTCACAGAAAATATTTGGAATAAATATTAAATGAAGGGCCTTCTCATTCTCTTTGATGACTAAATAAAATTACAATAAAATAGTTGGCACTTCGGTTTTTTTTTCAGTAGACTGTGTCTAATGTGCCCAATGGGAGCACTCACTGATTTAATTGTAGTTCCCATTGGTGTATAAAACTCCTTGAGTGAGTGAATGCACGCAGGTAGTTGGAACAATCTGTACAGCGGATTACTGCTTGAGGTAGAAAATGGGATATCCCGCAATTTACAACATCGTCAGAATTTACTGTCCGGTGCTTGCAGCAGTTGGCATCTCAGGTAATATTATGACTTTGTAATATGCTCGGGGCATCGTAGATTGAGGTGCAGATACTGTCCAGCCCATCTGTTATGTTATTAGATGATGAAAATAAACCTGTGCCATCAATTTAGATTCCAATTATAATTCACGTAAATTTAATGGCTTAATTTTGCATGGGGATATGATTGAGGCGATCGATACAATTATACTTAATAATGTAGCATTATCGGAAACATCCATGACTACGCTATACTATTGTTAGCACAACTGTGCGGAGAAATGATTAAAGATTCAATCAAAACGCCTAGACAGGGACGATATCACAGACACAAAGCTACCTGAATTCAACAGGGCAGGGAGAATGCATGGAAAATATTCGACGTTTTGCGTCGAGACCCTTCACAAGAACTCCATCAGGACAGGTTGCAAAGATACTGCTTCACCTAACCTCCTAGCAGTAACAGCAATAATCAGCTGGCCCAGTCTCCACTGAGTCCGCTCTGCGCCGAGATATCCCTTTCCGACATCCAGCGGTGTCGGCACAATTCAGATCACAATACCGTGAAAGTTTACTGTAGGGTAGAGGAGACTTGATATCTCGCAGGTATTGTTGAAGGCCCAAAGTGTCATTTGCCGTACCCTACATTCTTCATTACATTGATTCCTCCTCTGGTGTCATCACAAGCTGAGGTACTTAAAATAATATATCGTCTCTATGCGATCTATGCGGTTCCGATTTCAGATACAAAGCAGTAGGTAAATTTTACATTGTTATTCAGTCAAAGAAATAAATGATAATATCGTTTCACGGAGTTTTATAATTGCAATTAAATTACATAAGCATGTGGCCATACTTCCGACTCATCTGGAAAATGAATACATTCGATAATTTAGCTTGTATCTGCCATTTGATGTTCAAGCAATAAACATGCCTCCTTCTCATGGGTGCTCCCGATAGCGGAAGAAATGCAGTCATGAGAATGAAATATGAGTTTGTTTCTCCAAACAAGGGTATGTTTGTCTTCGAATCAATGGCCGTGGCCATTACTCCATTGTTTTTATTTTAGAGAGGACAGTGGCTTAAACGAGGAGTATAATGTCTGTCCTATTCTGCACGATGACCTTCGACTCAGACAGCAGAATGAGGAGGTGATATACAGGAGCTACAGGGAAGTAGCCACACTTAGGTTGCAGGAAACAAGTAACTCGTTTGTCAGGAGAAGGAAGAACAATACACAGCCAGTGCAGTATGCACCTGTGGCCGTTCGCCTCAAATATAGTGATACAACTCCAGACATTAGTGTAAGCCATGGTGACCGTGTCTCTGGCACTGAGTCTGCTGCTGTGGCTGAGTAGAGCAGAGTGTTGAAGAGGTCTGCAGTGTTAACAGAAGTTCCCTTAGTCAGAGGAATAGAGAGGAGGTCCGCTGGGTGCGATAGATACAGACTGATATTGTCTCCCTGGTGCTAGGAGCAGGAATGTTTCCGATCTGTGACATGGCACTCACAAGGGCGAGGGTAAACAGCCAACAGCCCTGATTAATAATGATAAAGGTGGACAAGGTGAGGAATAACTGAAGAGGATTTTAGGGAGTAAAGTAGAAAGTTGAGGGACAGGAATTTCAGGATAGTAATCTCTGAATTTCCCCCTGTGTGCCGTACCTGTGAGGTCGAGAATAGGTTGATTTAGTAGCTGAATGCTTGGCTGAGGATCTGTTCAAATGGGTATGTGTTCAGATTTACGCATTATGCATCCCTTCCGGGGTATGTACGACTTGTACTAAAGAGACAGTTTACACTTCAACCGGAAGGGTACCAATATGCTCGCGGGCAGGCTGGTTATAGCTGTTCGGTTGTGTTTAATATGGTTTAGCAGGGGGTTGGCAACCAGATTGATGGTGCTGAAGATGAGTTAGGTCGTTTCCAAACAGAGGAAATGTGTACTGAGATCCTAGAAAGAACAGACTGATCTTGGGCAAGACTGCAATCGACAGGATAGTTTGCAATGTAAAACCTGATCAAAATCCAAACGGCGAACACCGGACTGAATGTGTTGTATGTGAAAGTGCGCAGTATACAGCATAAGGTAGACGAACTTTTAGCACAGTTATAAATTGGCATATATGTTGTCACTGAATAATGGCTGAAAGAAGTTAATAACTGGGAGATTAATGCCCAAAGATACACATTTAATAGAAAGGACATGCAGGATGGCAGAGTGGTTGGCGTTGCTCTGTTGCTGAAAATGAAATCAAATCAATAGGAAGAGGTGACATTGGGTCGGATGCAGTTGTATCATAGTGGACACGGTCAAAGAGAAATTGATCGAGAAATTCAGGCTGCTGCTGGATTCCAAGAGGGATATTTTGGAGAAAGTCTACGAGATGGCTTTTGAGAGCAGCTCGTGGTCGAATCAACTTCGAGATCAGTTTTTCTGTCCTAGGTGTTATTCAATGAATCGGGTTTGGTAGGAACTCTTGGGGTAAACGAGACCAAAGGGGATTATGATCCAATTCACACTGAAATGGGAAGAGTCGCTAAATTCAGCTATATCAGTGAAGTAAGGTGAATTAAAGAGGCATGAGAGAGGAGTTGGCCAAAATTGATGGGAAAAGGCCAATGACAGGTATGCAGCATAACAGCAGTGGTTGGAGTTTCTGGGAGCTATATACATCCGACAGAGAAAGTAGCATTCTAAAAGGCCAGATGACGCAATCATCTCTAACGAGAGAAGTCAAAGCTACCATAAAAAAAACAAAGGAAGGACATATAATAGAGCAATAATTAATGGGACTTCAAGGGGCTGGGAAGGTTTTAAAAACCAACAACAACAACTAAAACAATCATGAAGAATATAACGGTAGAATAAAAAAGTAATTTAGCCAACAGTTTTAAATAAAATAAAACAGGAGTTTCATCATATATATAAAGTGTAAAAGAGAGGCGAAATGGATATCGGCCCGCTGGAAAACAATGTTGTTGAGTAGCTAATGGGGGATAAGTAAATAGTGGATGAATTGAATAGATATATTGCATTAGTGTTCACTGTATGCTTGAAGCTCCAGGATGTCAGTGGTCAAGACATTTCTGAAGTCGCCATTGCTCGGGAGAAGATCCTAGGTAAAGCGAAAGACCTTAAGCCAGATGAGTCACCTCGACCAGACAGTGTATACCACGGTGTTCCGAAAGAAGTGGCCGAAGAAATTGTGGAGGTATTAGTTACGATCTTTCTAGAATTACTCGATTCTGGAATGTACTCAGAGGACTGTAAATCGCAAATGTCACTGCATTCTTCAAGAATGAAGAGAGGCAAAAGAAGTGAAAGTCCTGCCACACAAATCTGTTGGAATTCTTTGAAGAAATAACAGACAGGTTACACAAAGTAGGATCGGTCGATGTTGTGTACAGTACATGGAGTTTCAGAATGCCTTTAACAAGGTGCCATTTATGAGGCCGCCTAACAAGCTGCGAGTTCATGGTATTACAGGAAAGACCCTAGCATGTTGCTGAGTATCGGGAGGCAAAGAGGGCTAGTAAAAGGAGCCTTTCTGGCTAGCTGTAGGTATCTAGTGTTGTTTCCACGAAAAAGATAAAGAAATCCTTTCATTCCCAGTGGCTGAATGCAACCAATCAGATAATGCTCGATCCATGCCAGTAACATGGGCTCTTAACGTGGTAATCAGCCTCATGTGTGGCACTTTGTCAATGGCTTGCTGAAAAAACAAAATAACAACATCCACTGCATTCCCTTTATCTTTCCTACTTGTAATCTTCTCGAGTAATTACAACAGGTTCGCAAATCAAGATGTTCCCTGAGGGAAACCATGCTTTCTTTGACCTAGTTTGTCCTGTGTTACCAATTACTCCATAACTTCAAACTTAAGAAGTGACTCCAACATCTTGCCAACCACTGAGGTCGGCTAACTGATGTATCACTTTTTTTTGCTACTTCCCTCCTTTGTTAAAGTGCTGAGTGACATTTGCAATCTCCCATACCTCCGGAACCATGCCAGAGACCAATACATTTTGAAAGATCATTACTAATGCCTTCACAACCTTTACCGCTACGTCTTCCAGAACCTTATGACGCAATTCCTCTGTTCCAGGTGACTTACTTACCCTTAGGTCTTTCAGCTTTTTAAATACTTTCTCCCTGGTAATAGTAGCTGCAATCACTTATCGTCTGCATCTGGTACAGTGCTGGTGTCTTCTGCAGCGAAGACTGATGCAAAATACTCATTTCATTCATCATCCATCTTCTTGTCCCTCGTTATTATTTCTCGGTCCTCGTTTTCTAGCTGTCCTATATCCACTCTTGTCTCACTTCTTTTTCACATTCGAAAAAAAAATCTTTTGGTAGCCACTGTGAAATTGCTTGGTAGTTTCAATCATGTTTCATCTATTCCCTCCTAATGATTCGCTGCAGGATTGGGAATTGTATATTCCTATCCCCTATCTTCCTGCTATTGTTTCCTTTGTTGCATGCTTTTTCTTTTGCGTTCACATTTGATTTGAATTCCCTTGTTACCCACGCTTCTACACAATTTTTGTTCATTTGAGTATTTCTTCGATTTTGTAATGCATCCATCTTCATTTTCCCACATGCTCACGTCACTGCTACTGTTGTCTTCCCTTCTAGCATTTTCTTCAAATTTTGTTTAGCGAGCATCTCTGTCATGCCACTATAACTTACTTAACTCCACGGGAATACTTCTCTGTCAGACTTTACCTTCCCCTTTTCAATTTTCAAATGGAAATCAATCATGTTGTGATTAATGTTTCCTTAGGTTTCTTTTCCTTTAAGCTCCCCAGTCGCCTCCGGTACATTCCATGACACCCAATCCAATATAGTAGATTCCCTAGTTGGCTCAACGACAAACTTGTCTTCTCGTATGCATTTACCAAACTCACTCTTTTGAGATCCATTACCAAACTGATTATTTTCTTAGTTCACCTTCGTAATGAAACCTCCCATTACTATGAAACATTGCCTTTCTGACACGCCTTTTCTATTTCAGTTGTTATCTATAACCCAAATCCCAGCTAGTGTTGTCAGACCTGTATTAAACTGTCTTCAGGGTCCGTTTACCTTGTAGTTACTTAACTCAACCCACAAGTTTTCAACACATTTAGGTTAATTTCCCATTCTTAACTGAGAGAGCCACTCTGCTTCCTCTGCCTCCCCTACTAACCCTCTGATAAAACACGCAATCTTGAATATTCATCTCCCAGCTTTAATCAGCCTTCAACCATGATTCAGTGATAGTTATATATTTGACATTATATTTACACTTTCTGTAATAGTGCAACAGGATCATGCACCTTAATTCCAATAATCCGTACTTTGACGTATTATAATTTAAGTGCTGTATTTGCTACTCTTTTTGATTTGGTAACCGTAATGCGCTGATACCAACCCTGCTGGCTGCAATTGTGTCATATCATCTGCCTGCCTTTCCCGACAGTCTGACTGTACGCAATCTTTGTTTTTTTTTCTCACCTCCGTCCTACCCTGAGTCCCTTCTTTCCGGTTCCCATCCCATGGCAATTCTGTTTAAAGCTTCCCCATCAGCTCGAAGAAAACCGTCCGCGGGAACATTGGTCCCTCTCGGGTTCAGTTGCAACCCATCCCTCTTGTGCAGATCATAACTCCCCCAGTAGATACCCCAATGATCCAAGAACCTGCAGCCCTGCCCCTGCAGCAGCTTCTTAGCCACACAATTATCAGCGAAATCATCCTGTTTCTACGCTCACCTGCACACGGCACGGATAGCAATGGAGAAATGGCTGGCTGGAGGTCCCTCTACTCAGCATTCTGTCTCTCACTCTGAATTCTCTCTTTAGGATCTACTTGAGTTTCGTTCCAGTGTCATTGGTATCAATCTGTACCAACACAGCTGGCTGTTCCCTGTCCCCCTCCAAAATACTGTGGATGCGATCCGAGACTTCCCTGATCTGGCACCGAGGAGGCAACATTACAATCGGATGTCCAGCTCACGCCCACAGTATATCCTTTCTTTTGCTCTGATTATAGAGTCCGCGAACACTACTGCTCCCCTCTTCTGCTCCTTTCCCTTTTACCCCACGGGACAATGCTCAGTGCCAGTAAACTGTTCTCCCTGCCATTCCGCCGGGAGTTCACGCACCACAACACATCCAGAACGGTGTACATATTATAAAGTGAAATGGCCATAGGGCTGCACTGCGCTAACTGTCTATTGACATTTTCAATTCTCCTGACAATCACCCATCTGCTCGCCTTCTGCAATTTAGGCGTGAATACGTCCCTGTAACTTTATTCAATTATCTCCTTACTCTCCTGTACAAGCAAAGGGTAATCTAATTGCGACTTCAGATTGCTAACACGGTCTTCAAAGAGCTGCAGCTGAACGCATCACGCAGATGAAAAATTATCTTTAAAAAAATCATATTGAATGTGCGGAACTTAATGTCCGGACATTGTTTTCAAATTCATGTTTATGAAATGCATCCATTACCTATTTGCCGATGTTATATCATTCTAAATGGAATCCAATGAAATAAACTATATTAAGGAAATGTAATTAGATCATACAGTCTGAAATTAAAACCAATCTCTACACTACCTTTGCTGTTTTCCGCAAGTCGCCATTTGATAATGGGCAGCTCTTGAAAACCTGGTCCGTCGTGACGGTTTCCGGCCTTTTCATCGCGACTTAACAGAGACGGCTGAGGTCGCTGTGAGCCTCCGATTTTCTCATGGCTGACCTCAAGATGTGAAGCTAGCGAGATCTAACTCTTGTATCACTGCGTGGAATCAGCTATTTGGGACCCGAGCAACGCAGGTGGGCTGTTACCCTGGTGGAGACTCCAGAAAATACCCCGAACGACTAATTTAAACACTCTGCAAATGAAGTCATAATAACCATTCTACGGTAACTGATAGTAATTGATATTTAATAATTTATTTCAGTTAATTTAACGGCGATTGTGATCCTGTCCCGTGGGAAGTGCGGTCTCTCCAAATGCATCACTCTCTACCTTGTGGCCATGGCGGTAGCAGATCTCATGGTGGTCATCTTTGTTATTATATCAGAGAAGATGAATTATATATACTTGTTTGCTAATTTCTTGCTCGAAACTCCGGTGTGTTCTGTGCTTGTTGTCCTGAGTGTCGCAACCAGGGACTGTTCCGTTTGGTTCACGGTTGCTTTCACTTTCGATCGCTGCGTCGCCATTTGCTGTGAGAAGCTGCGGACCCGATATTGCACCAAGAGAACAGCAGCTGTGGTGATAGCAACAGTGACTGCAGCGTGTTGTGCCTGGGCCGCTCCGTGTTACTTTGCAGTGGATCGATGGCGTTGTGTCCCCACAGCTGAATACCTGACGTCACCCCTTTGGAGAGCCTACGAGGTATTTGACAGCATCAAAACACCAGTATTACCAATCTCTTTAATTCTGCTCTTTAATGTTTCAACCATCAAACGGATTATGGAGACAAATAGAGTTCGCCGGGAACTTCTTAAGAACAGTGAATGTCAGAAAGATCCAGAGGTGGCAAACCGGAGGAAGTCAATGATCCTGTTGTTCTGTCTTTCTGCCAATTTTGTATTATTTTGGATGCCCTATGTCGTACATTCTATGAACTGGCAACTGCAAAACTACACCTACACAGACAGATATTTCAGTAAACCGACCTTCATCCTGCAGCAATGTGGTTTCATGTTTTCTTATCTCAGTGTCTGCACCAATACGTGTATCTATGGACTGACACAGAGAAAATTCAGAGAGGAACTGAAGAATGGAGTGAAGTATATTTTTGTAGCAGCGGGTGAGATTTGCAAATAAAATGCAAACTCAGTTATTCCTTTTTTTGCAACTTTAAACAGTTATTTGGAAGTGTGCTTTAGTTGAGCTGTGCAAGCGGTGGCTGTTTCTAAATCTTACTGTGCAACGGATTAGCGGCGATTAGGCAAAAGGGATTGATTTATTTTTATCTTCACGGAAGGAGTATTGACTTGGATATCATGAAATTGTAGTCGACTGTGTATTAAAATCACAGAAAATATAAAATATAAATAGTTGTATCACATGAAAACGATCATTTTGCCCCTGTGTTACATTTTTTTTGTTTCATTTTACTATCTCTGCAGGTCAGCATCGGACGGTAACGTCAACATAATAATTATGGAATTACTTTGTTATAGTCCGTCAGTACGTTGGCCGTGTCAGAAAGGCCGGCAATAGCTAAGATTCAAGGTCTCTTTTCTACTTTTTAGTCACGAATGTGAGGTCATCAGCTGGACCTTTGGCATTGCATTTAAGTAATGCTTAACCTTTGATGTAAATTAATCCGAGCTTCTCGTCTGCTATTACGTTTTGGTTATAAAGACTAGAAATATTCCACTTTGAACCTATCCACAAGACCATCCGATATAGAGGCGGAATTTGGAATTTAGAATTTCAGCATTCTATCATCGCTGATCAATTTTTCCTCTCAGCTCCAATCTGCTGCCTTCTGTTCCCTGACAATTCAAGATCCTATGCAACTCTGTCTTAAATATAAAGTCTCTCCCTCCATTGGAAACATCTTTTCCAGATCCACTCAATGAAGGTCTTTCACAATCGATGTGTTTCAATTACGCAATCCCGCTTTTACTTTTGAATATTCTGGTATCATTTTCGTGAACAACAGTGCAAACAATAGCATAATTGATAAAAAAAAAAAACAACAGACTATGGTCACAGTAAAAATAGTCTAAGATGTTAAAGGGCTCTAAGTTCAAAAGAAATCACCACAATTTCCACAAGTCCCCAGTGTCCTGTCAGACTCGCCATCCCACGCCGGCAGCAGAAGGGAGTTCCCCCGCTATGGATTTCCAAGGTGCCGCCCGGCTCAGCTTCGCAGACGCAGCGCACAATGGAAGCTCTGTCGAAACCAGCCTCCCAGACGCAGCACACACCGAAAGCGAGCTGAATCCGACGACCATCCCCTCCGACACAGCTTCTCCGAGCACCATCCTCTGCCGGGCGTATTAAGACGGCCACGCCAACCGCCATCGGAAACTGATTATCTGTTATTTGTGAAGTGGGGTTCCGTGCGCAATCATAATTGATTGAAAACGGACGTGGAAGCACGGAGAAACATCGGGAAATTCCAGGAAGACCTTCTTCGTTGCTGCTGCTGCTGTGAGGTCCGGGACTCTGCTGGGAAGAACAGGCCCCCAGTCCTCGGGGTCGCGTCCAAATATTAAATGGAGGCAAGCATCGTCAACTGGTAAAGAAGTCTGAGTTGATGAAGGATAAAGGTTTTGGAAAGGATGTTTGAATAACTTGGTTGAAGGTTTTCTGAACATGGAAGAGAGATGGTCGTCGAAGAGGAAACGGCGAATGAGAACTTTAGACACGTTACGACAATGTTGCAGAGGAAAGACTATTCAAATGTTGAAACTTATCCAATAAAATTTGCAGTGTTAATACGGAGAAGAAATTTCCAAATCTATGGTTTTACATTTTAGATTTTTTTTCCCTGCATGATGAAGAATAAAACTGGACAAGCGGCTGCAGTGCGAAATGTCGGTAGTGCAGAGGCTGGGTCAGCAGTGAGGGGTCTGCACAGATATTGCGGTGACGTGGACAGGTTCTTGGAGGTCTAGTCTATAATGAGGGTTTGTCATACTGACAGTTGGTGCAGTTTTGAACAGGGTTTCTGATCTTCATCTTGGCCTGTGCTCCCACCATTAACTTTGTTGTCATTCGCTGACCCGTAAGACTGATGAAGTTATACGGCAGGGATGCAGGAGTACGAGCCGTCTCGCACTGCCAACCAAGCTGTCTAGCTGAGAGAAGCAAGAAGCTTCCCGCACACCCACCCCGACCATTAACTTTACACTCGGAGAGCCTAGGAATCAATCGTCCTTCAAATTAAATGGGTTCTGTTTGCAGACCTGCTTCCCCGATAGTCGGTTGTATTCAAAACTCCGCGGAGCAGCATCAGTGGATTTCTTATCAATCGACTTTATCACAAGACTACGACTATTGCGATATCCAGAGATGGACAGTCAAAAATGAATTTTCCAGAGCATTCGCTAAACGCGTCGCTGGACTCATAGGGTTAGCACCAATCCCCCAGTCATGACGGATTCTGAACTAAAACCAGAAACGGATGAGGGTGATGAAACTGAGACAATGTTTCAAATCAATGACCGATAGGTTACCTATAGCCTTCTATTTTACTAAGCTCCATGTACCTATCTAAAAGTCTTTTAAAGACCCTATCGTAGCCGCCTCAACTACCGTTGCTGGCAGCTCATTCCACGCACTCACCATTCTCTGAGTAATAAACTAACCCTGACATCTCCTCTGTACCTACTCCCCACCAAATTAAGCTTGTGTCCTCTTGGGGCAACCATTTCAGCCCTGGGAAAAAGCCTCTGACTATCAACACAATCAATGCCTCTCATCACCTTATACAACTCTCTCAGATCACCTCTCATCATCCTTCGCTATAAGGAGAAAAGTCCGAATTCATTCAACCAATTCTCATAAGGCATACTCCCCAATCTAGACAACATTCCTGTAAATCTCCTCTGCACCATATCTATGGCTTCCACGTCCTTCCTGTAGTGAGGTGACCAGAACTGAGCACAGTACTCCAAGTGGGGTCTGACCAGGGTCCTATATAGCCGCAACATTTGTTCTCGGCTCCTAAATTCAATTCCACGATTGATGAAAGCCAATACACCGTACACTTTCTTAACCACAGTGTCAACTTGCGCAGCTGCTTTGAGTGTCCTATGGACTTGGACCCCAAGATCCCACTGATCCTCCACACTGCCAAGACTCTTACTATTAATATTATATTCTGCCATCATATTTGACTTAAAAAAATGAACCACCTCACACTTATTTGGGTTGAACTTCATCTGCCACTTCTCAGCCCAGTTTTGCATCCTATCAATGTCCCGCTGTAACCTCTGACAGCCCTCCACACTATCCACAAAACACCCAACCTTTGTGTCATAATCGTATTTACTAATCCATCTCCACCTCTTCCAGGTAATCACGAAGAGTAGGGGGCCCAGAGCAGAATCGTTAGGCACACCACTGGTCACCAAACTCCATGCAGACTTTGACCCTGCTCCAACCGCACTTTGCCTCTGTGGGCAAATCAGTTCTGGATCCAAAAAGCAATGCTCCCTTGCATTCCATGCCTCCTTACTTTCTCAATAAACCTTGCATGAGGTACCTTGTAAAATGCCTTGCTGAAATGCATACGCACTACATCTAATGCTTCATCAATGTGTTTCGTCACATACTCAAAAACTTCAATCATGCTCGTAAGGTACGATCTGCCTTTCACAATGTCATGGTGACTATTCATAATCACATTATGCTTCTCTAAATGTTCATATATCATACGGCCCAGCATCTTCCCCATGATCTTACCAACCACTGAAGTAAGACTGACTGGTCTATAATATCCTGGGCCATCTCTAATCTGTTCCTTGAACAACCGAACAACATACGTACCCCTCAAATCCTCCGGAACTCCCGTCCCCACTGATGATGCAAAGATCATCGACAGTGTCTCAGCAATCGCCACCTTCGCCTCCCACAGTAGCCTGGGGTACATCTCCTCCCGTCCTCGTGACATCCAAATTGATGCTTTCCAAAAGTTCCAGCATACCCTTCTTAATATCCACATGTTCAAGATTTTCAGTCCGCTGTAAATCATCCCTACAATCGCCAAGATCCTTTTCAGTAGTGAATCGTCTGCTATCCCCTCTGGTTACATACACACATTTCCATTGTCACACTTTATTTGCACTATTTCCTCATGTCCTATCCTCTTGCTCTTCACATACTTGTATAATGCTTTGGGTATTTCCCTAACCCTGTACGCCAAGGCTTTCTCATGGCCCCCTCTGGCTCTCCTAACTTCTTTCTTCAGCTCCTTCCTGCTAGCCTTATAATCTTCTGGATTATTACCAATTTTTTGAACCTTTCGTAAGCTCTTCTTTTCTTCTTGACTAGATTTACAACAGCCTTTGTACACCACGTTTCCTGTACTCTACTATCCTTTTCCCTGTTTCATTGGAACGTACCTATGCAGAACTCCACTCAAATATACCTTGAATATTTTCCACATTCCTTCCGTGTATTTCCTTGAAAACATCTGGTTCCAACTTGTGCTTCCAACTTACTGCCTGATAGCATCATATTTCCTCTTACTCCAATTAAACGCTTTCCTAACTTGTCTGTTCCTATCCCTCTCCAATGCTATGGTAATGGAAATAAAAATGTGATCACTATCTCCAAAATGCTCTCCCACTGAGCGTTCTGACACCTGACCAGGTTCATTTCTCAAAACCAGATCAAGTGCAGCCTTTCCTCTTGTAAGATTATCTGCATATTTTGTCAAGAAACCTTATTGAACGCACCTAAGAAACTCTAGTCTATCAATCCCCTCGCTCTAGGCAGATGCTAATCGATAGTTGGGAAATTAAAATCTCCCACCAGGACAACTCCGTTATAATTGCACCTTTGCAGAATCAGTCTCCCTATCTGCTCATCGATGTCCCTGTTACTATTAAGTGCTCTATAAAGAGCACACGGTAGAATTATTGACCACTTCCGTTCGTAACTTTCGATCACAGAGACTCCGTAGACAATCCTTCCATGTCTTCTCCTTTTCTGCAACCGTGACAGTATCTCTCATCAACAATGCCGCGCACTCACCTGTCTTGCCTCCCTCTCTGTCCTTTCAGAAACATCAAAAGCCTGGCACTGGAAGTAACCTTTCCTGTCCCTGAGCCATCCACCTCGTAATGGCTACACCATCATAGCTATGATGCACACTCTAAGCTACGTTCTGTGTTTCAACGTCCGGACTTGTGATCAGCGACTCAGACAGAAGATTTGCACGTAAATTTCACAGCTCATTGGAAGAGCGCATGCTTCGCACGTTGGTGACTAAGTTTTGGGAAATTGGCAGAAATAAATCAGAAGAAATGGCCCAAACTATCCGAGGCAGAACGTTTCACTTCCATTTGAGTGCGGCGGATAGGTCTGTAACACGTGGGAGAGTTAAGCACAGCGTTTGCTGTATTCAAACATCTCCTCATCTTTTAAGGATAGCATCAGCGACACCCCATCTGTCAATAATGAAGATTATTGCAACAGTTGGTTCAGCAGGATCTAAATCCCGTTGGTAGAATTGTTTGAGGGAAGTGCGGAAAACAGATCAGCTTCTGTGCATTAAATTCGCGAGCTCCGCGAATATACTTCAAAATATTTTCACTTCGAAATATTGGGTTGCCAAATCTGAAAATAGCTGTGGCAGGCTTAATAACTCTTTCAAGACACTCTACCTTCTGGCAAATCTACATTAGGGAAGTGAGAGTAATTTCAGAGTGAAGAAGTGACAGTTCAGGGTCACTCTATACCTGTAGGGAAGAAGGACAACGACGGTAGTTCTAGAAACCCTGGATGTCAAGGGGTGTTGAAAGATTGACTGAAGTGATAGGAAGCATGTGGTAGGGAAAGAGCACTGAAGATTGCTGAGGTCATGCATTTGGATTAAGGGTGTTCAGAGAGTTTGAAATAAGAAATTAAAAGGCAATAAGTCACCAATTATCAGTGGGAAATAAGATTAAGGGAATGATCAATGGCAATAATAATATAAATATATTGATATGTTTTATGTTCAGTGCGATGAAAATATTCACCCACTTTGAAAGCTTTCATGTTTTACTGCTTTACAACATTGAATCGCAGTGGATTTAATTTGGCTATTCTGACAACGATCAAGAGTAAAGACTTTTGTGTGAAACTGAAAACTGGCTTCTACAAATTGATCAACATTTATTGCAATTATTCAAGACAAAAAGAAAGCAACGATTGTTTAATTTTTCTCACTTTCTTCATGTGACTATTTGGTGGATGTACCTTTGCCAGCAATTAAATCGTTGAGACAGTGTAGCTGAATCTTTACCAGATTTGCAAAACTGGACACTACATTTTTCCCATTCTCTGTACAATACTGCTCACTCAAATGAGGTTGTATGGGGAATGTGAATGAGCAGCCCATTTCAAGTCCCGCCACAACTTTTCAGTTGGATTGAGGACTGCACTCTGACTTGAGCACTCAAGGACGGTAGCTTTGTAATTTTAGAAGTTTTGGCTTTGTACGCGGTGTCATTGCGTCGTTGGAAAATACATCTTCTCCAAAGTAGCAGTTCTCTTTCAGCCTGCATCAGGTTGCTTGCAGGATTTCTTCCATTTGGCTGCATTCACTTTATCCTCTAACTTCATAAACCTTCCAGGACCCTCAGCAGTGAAGCATACCCACAACATCTTGCAGCCACCACCGCGCTTTATGGTGAGCTTTTAATGACATTTACTGTTCAGCTACGCCAATCAGGGGGTACAATCAGCTATTTCACAAACATGTGACGCAAAAAGTGATCATTAGATCACCACCCCAAGTTGTTGCTGGGTATCCAAGCTATCATTCTTTTTTTTTCTCTTCTACAACTCTGTCAAGTCTCCTATCATCCTCCTTTGCTCCAAAGATAAAAAGCCCTAGCTTGCTCAACTTTTCCCTCATAATCATAGGAGGCCAATGGCGTATAACGGGACGCCTTTGCTTGTACCCTCAGGGGGAAAAAATCGCTATTTCTATCTTCAGTATCCCTGTTTTTCTCTTTCACTGTTCTTTTGATACCCTGACCTGGAATTACACGCTGACTTCTGTTATTTGCAGTCTCACCACTGCCACTATTGGATATGCCAAGGACGTGGCCTGGACTACTAGCGCACCTTTAAGATTCCGGGATTTCGTGGATCTGGAGGCGGCTGGACTCAAGGTCGATAGCGCCGCAGAAAACTGAGGTGCAGTAGGAGATGGAAGATGGAAAGCAAGGAGCTGGCTGCTGGCTGTGTGCCCAGCGACACGAGTTCTTTGGGCACAGAGCTCGGAAGATGCGAAGCAACAGCGAGTTGTCTTGTCTCCCCTCTCCCTGTGAGACGGAGACACCATTTTTCCCTTATTACGGGGAGAGAAAGCCTGTTGTACGTCGAATTACCGAGTAAACGAATAGTCTTTGGGGTCCTGCAGATCTGCGTCAATGTTGGTGCTTTGTTGCACGCTGCTGCTCTGTGAGGAGTGCCTGTGTTTTTACTGCTAGCGGAAGGGCGAGTCATTACGATTCTGCTGCTCTTGCGTGGGAGGGTGGGTGCCGGGGTGTCTGTGGCGTTCGAATATTTAACTATTTATTCTTTGGGGCTCTCCTCTGTTTTCGTAGATGTTTGCGAAGAAAAAAGAATTAAATAATTTCAAGTTGTATATTGCTTGCACTTCTCTGAAATGAAATGTACCTATTGAAACCTAAACATTCTCTCTAATTAAGGCAAAATCTTGGTAAATGCCCCCCGCACCATCTCTAAAGATTCCATGTGCTTCCTATAATGAGGTGACCAGAACTGTACACAACAGTCCAAGTATGGTCTAACCAGATTTTTATGGAGTTGTAACATTACCCTGCAGACCTTGAACTCACTCCCTCGACAAATGAAGACCAACAATTCATAAACATTCTGAGCCACCCAATAAACTTGAGTGAAAATTCTGTGGACCTGCATCGCATGATCTCCCAGCTCCTTCACTCTCCGATAAAATATATCATTTGTACTCTGTAATCCAGTTTGATATTTCATAGCGGATGGAAGAAGTGTGTCAAATATTCAGGGAATATTTGCGTGGGGTTCTGCACAGCTACGTTCCAATGAGACAGGGAAAGGATGATAGTGTACAGCAACCGCAGTGAGCAAAGGCTGTTGTAAATCAAGTCAGAAAGAAAAGATGAGGTTACGAAAGGTTCATATACTAGGTAATGACAGAGATCTAGATGACTATAAGGCTATCAGGTAGGAGCTGAAGAATGAAATTAGGAAATCTAGAAGCAGCCACGAGAAAGCCTTGGTGGACAGGATTAAGGAAACCCCCAAGGCATTCTACAATTATGTGAAGAGAAAGAGAATAAGATGTGACAGAATAGGACCGAACAAGTGTGGCAATGGAAAAGTCTGTATGGAACCGGAATAGATAGCAGACCCTAATAAATGCTTTGCTTCAATATTCACTGCGCAAAAAGGATGTTGGCGATTATAGGGATGACTTGCAGCGGACTGAAAAGCTTCAGCATTTAGACATTAAGTAAGGAAATTAGGAGAGCCAGAAGGGGCCATGAGAAGGCCTTGGCGAGTAGGATTAAGAAATACTCAAAGGTATTCTACAAGTATGTGATGAGCAAGTGAATAAGAGGTGGAAGGAAAGGACCTATCAAGTGTGACAGTGGAACAGTATATATGCAACCGGAGGAAAAAGCAGACGTACTTAATGAATACTTCCGTTTTCACTATGGAGAAGGATCTTGGTGACTGCAGTGATGACTTGCAACAGACTGAAAAGCTTGAGCATGTAGATATTAAGAAAGAGGATGTGCTGGAGCTTTTGGAAACCATCAAGTTGGATAAGTCGCCGGGTCCGGATAAGATGTACCCCAGGCTACTGTGGGAGGAGAAAGAGCAGACTGTTGAGGCTCTGGCGATGATATGTGCAATGATCTTTGCATCATCAATGGGGACGGGGGAGGTTCCGGAGGATTGGAGGGTTGCGGATGTTGCGCCTTTATTCAAGAAATGGAGTAGAGATAGCCCAGGAAATTATAGACCAGTGAGTCTGACCTCAATAGTTGGTAAGTTGATGGAGAAGATCCTGAGAGTCATTAATTATGAACATTTGGAGAGATATAATATGATTAGGAATTGTCAGCATGGCTTTGTCAGGGGCAGGTCGTGCCTTACGAGCCTGATTGAATTTTTGAGGATGTGACTAAGCACATTGATGAAGGAAGATCAGTGGATGTGGTGTATATGGTCTTGAGCAAAGCATTTGATAAGGTACCCTATGCAAGGCTTATTGAGAAATTAAGGAAGCATGGGATCCAAGGGGACATTATTTTGTGGAGCCAGAACTGGCTTGCCCACAGAAGGCAAACAGTAGTTGTAGACGGGTCATATTCAGCACGGAGGTCGGTCACCTGTGTAGTGCCTCAGGAAACTGTTCTGCGACCCTTACTCTTCGTAATTTTTATAAACGAACTAGATGAGGAAGTGGAGGGATGGGTTCGTAAGGTTCCTTATGACACAAAGGTTGGAGATGCCAGATGTGGAGAAGTAGCAGATGCAGTTTAACCCAGTTAAGTGTGAAGTGGTTCATTTTGGTAGGCCAAATATGAAGGCAGAATATAGCATGAATGATGAGACTCTTGGCAGTGTGGAGGATCAGAGGGATCCTTGGGTCCGAGTCCATCGGACGCTCAAAGGAACTGCGCAGGTTGACTCTGATTAAGGAGGCGTACGGTGTATTGGCCTTCATCAATCGTGGAAATTAATTTAGGAACCGAGAGATAAAGTTGCAGCTATATAGGACCCTGGTCAGACCCCATTTTGAGAACTGTGCGCAGTTTTGGTCGCCTCACTACAGGGAGGAAGTGGAAACTATAGAAAGGGTGCAGAGGAGATTTAGAAGGATGTTGCCTGGGTTGAGGAGCATGCCTTATGAGGATAGGTTGAGTGAACGGCCTTTTCTCCTTGGAGCGACGGAGGATGAGGGGTGATCTGATAGAGGTGTATAAGATGATGAAAGACATTGACCTTGTGGATAGTCAGAGGCTTTTTCCCAGGGCTGAAATGGTTGCCACAAGAGGACATATGTTTAAGCTGCTGGGGAGTATAGGTACAGAGGAGATGTCAGGGGTACGTTTTTTTTTCACTCAGAGAGTGGTGAGTGCGTAGAATGGGATGCCTGAAACTGTGGTGGAACGGTTATGGTGGGGTATTTTAAGGGACTTTTGGATAGGTACATGGAGCCGAGGTAGTTCTAAGGTAAGGACATGTTTAGTCTAGCTTTTTGGGCCGAATGGTCAATATTATGCTGTAGGTTTGCTATGTTCCATGTTCAATGTTTTTTGTGTATCACCTCACATATTTCTGGAAAGAATTTCATCTACCACTTTTCCGCCTAGCTTAGCACTTTTTCTGTGTCCCGTTATAACCTTTCAACATATTCTACACTGTCCACAACACCACTAACCTTCGTTTCTTAAATTTTGTTAGAGATGCGGCGAGGAACAGCCCCTCCAGCCCACGGACAACCTGCAACTTACGAACCCACCTGTTAATTTCCTCTTTCTTATCATCTTCAAAAATCATGAAGAGCACTTTACCCACCATTACAGGTACAAAGTAGTGATTGCAAAGGTAGCTGAATTGTAATAGTTTACAGCATTCATTTATAACATTGAATGGGTTTCAGCATCCATTTCAGTGGGTATGTCACTGCATTCTTTAGCTCCTCTCGGAATTTGCTCTGAGTCAGAGTGTAAATACACGTGTTGGTGCAAGAACTGAGAAGCTGCAGCATTCCAGCTGTCTGTTGTGTAATGTAACGGGGATCCGAGAAAGAATATGTATAACTCATTGAAATCCGTCTGTAGATAGAATATACCAACTGTGTCATCCACAACAATATGAAACTACCGGTTATGCTGAAAAGCAAAACGATGGATTTGCGTCGATTCTCCATCTCCCGGTCCTTGTCATTCTCTCCACTCTTTTGTCCTCGGAGCCCCCTGCGGGCTCGACTGGCCACTAGAATCCGCCTTACAGTCTGAATATTTAACAGCAATATCAGAAAGAATGGGACACACGGAACTAAAACCCGGTGAAACACGTGAAATGCCGCCCATACGGGAGAGTTTTTAAAGCTGGGTGTAAGAACACAATCCCAGGGAACACCATCAATTATTTCTCTATGCTTGTATGTAAAATACCGGGGGACACTCTCCAAACAAGCTACCGCACTTATTGTCCCGATAACCACAGCCGCCGTTCTCTCGGTGCAATATTTTGTCTTCAGCTTCTCACAGCAAATAGCCACAAATCGATCGATGGTGAAAGCGACAGTCAGCCAGACTGAGGTGGCAGTGCTCGTAAAAACCAACCACAAAACGAGTTTGCACACAGGAGTGATGAACAAGAAGGACTGGCGAAAATAAATCCAAGCTGTCCACCTGAACAGCGGATCGGAGATAACGAACAGGAGATCGGCCGCTGCCATTCCCACCAGGTAGCGAGTGACACATTTGGAGAGACCGCACCTTCCCCGGGACAGGATCACAATCGCCACAAAGTTCGCTGGAAGAGAGACAGGGAACAACAAGTTGAGCAAAACCCAATGCAGCAGTTTGAGGGGATACTGCAATATTTCCAATTTATTGTGCATTTCGCGTTGGACGTGTCGAGAGGGGGGTGTCGGACCCAGAAGAGGTTCATCCTGTGTAAAATAAAGTCCATATGATCTGAATATAAATTCCTCACTGATAGCCGAAATGTGAAGTCACAGCGGAAAGCTAAAACTTGGTAAATACACCCTCAGAGTAAATAACGGATGAAACATTTTCATCCGGCTGGGTTCTTCCGTTGGACATTCTTTAGCTTCCGGCTGCTCCCTGTCAACAACAGAACTGCCGAAAGACGTTTCCCTCGTTTGTTTTCTCTTTCTGCATTTGCCGCCTCACTGACTTTACAACCGAACATTGACTGATTCCAGCAGATACAGCGCAGTCTGACACAACCTCGCGGACAGACATTTCGCCTCCCACTGAATCCATCACAGGGAAGGAGCGGAGCGGAATTCACCTAGCAGCAAACGCGGTCCCGTAGTCAGATGTCTGCAACGGTCTCACATGTAGATGTAATAGTATACATTTCACAGTATTGATAACTATTAAACACCACATCGGTTGTGTTAATTAAATCAGCAACGACTTCATTGTGATGTCCATCAACTGTTTTATATTCCGTCGTACCGCACACATTTGTTAAAAGCCCACAACAGTTTCGTGCTACAACAGGAAACTCCTCACATTTGCTAAAGTGTTACTACGAATCAGTGGTTTGATTGTTGCACCTGACTCAGACAATCGCTCGCATACAAATGCAAACAATCAATTGGTATAATCTTCGCGGGCTGTATAAACACAATATTTGCAAACAAGACCAAAACCACAGAGACCCAACGGTCCCGTTATTGATCACACACCGCTGGAAGAACTCTGCCTGACTCGCTCATCTCAGCAGATGTTGGCGAATTCACCGAATTCCTGCAGCTGTTTGTATTTATTTCCAGATTTCAAAATGCACAGACTCCATGTTTGCATTACATTCCTGAAATGCGGAATACTGGAACTGGACATGTGACAATGGAAACCAGCAACAGAAACAACCACAAAATTAAACTTCGAACGGTAGATGACCCTGTGGCTTACCAGGAATTCCAAAGGCCGAAATAAAAGGATAGTAAACTTCTCGTATCCGCCAGATGATGGGGTACACCATTTCAGTGAGAGTCTGTGACTTCTGTTGTTCCTGAATTCACAGCTCCGATAGACACTCTGAGCCGATGCATTCAAAACGGCCTAATTTATACAGAGAAGAAGTCTCCAGAGATACGGTTATACACCTCACTAACTTTCTTCATTGCACTGACTTGAACAAACACTTTAATTCAGCACCATTTCCTCCAATGTAAACATTGGGCCGATTCAACACTAAAACATCAAAATTTTCGGGCATTACCTCAGCAGTGGAAATACTCAAGACCATTAGTTTTAACTAAAAAGACTGAGTTTCGTCACCCAGCAATTAATATTTAGATTTCATCATTTTGTTGGCAAATTATTAATCTTTTAACGGAGATTTGTGACACTGACCGACCCCTATCTTTTGTCCCTGCAGTTTCCCATCTCGAAAAGTCTTACAGTCCTTCAGCTCCTTCCTGGGCGCGCGCGCACACACACACACACAAACTTTTTGGTTAAGTTATCATTCACATTTATACTTCTTTATTATGGTATGCGCGGTGTCATCTGTTATTTCATGCTGACTGGCTATTGTAGGGCAGTAAAATACACAGAGGTCACACAAAGCGGAGCCTGACTGAGCGAGACATTTCAAACACACGGATTTGCCGGCACCAAAATCATATGTCCCGGGCGTACGAAGCCGAAGAAAGGGGTGTTCTCGCCGCGGAATCCAGTGACTGTAAGCTAGGGACATGCAAGCTGCATTTCCAGAGTCGACGACTAAGCGAGGTCGCATTGTGGGGGCCTATGTTCCTGCGATTGAATGCATTGAACGCTGATATACTGTCCTAAGGCTTGATTAAGTGAGTCTGTAGTTATTTCGGTGTTGAATATTATCCAGGAAAGTGAGTAAGAAACGCATTTATGGACGCCGCAGTGCTTAAGCGGTAACGGGATACAATGACTTTACCTGAAGTTAATGCTTGTACTCTAAGTGAGGTCGATATAGGCAGGCCAGATGAATTGCTCATTAGGGTTAAATTATTAGGGAAATCTGCGATCAAAGAGCGGCAGATTCACCAAACGAAGGGGAAAGGTGTAATGCTAGTTCAGAGGGCGTAACGAGAGCGGATCTGCCTTGACCCATTGGGTTCCAGGGAGGGGCCGTATCATTGGCCGACTATACTTTGCAAGGGAAGGGAAAGGTAGGCGAATTGTAAGACGAATTGTCACACCCTTCCTAACCTACATTCAGGGCCTCAAGCAGTCATTTCAGGTGAAGTAACTTCACCTGTGAATCTGCGGGAGTCTGGTGCTCCTGATGCGGCCTCCTCTACGTTGTTGATACCTGTCGTAAATTGGTGGACTGCTTCGTCGAACACCTTCACTCCATCTACTCAAGACACTATTTTCCCGTGGCCAAACATTTTAATTCTGATTCCCATTCCTTTTCCGTCATGTCGGTCTATGGCCTCCTGCTGAGCCCCAAAGAGGCCATCCTCAGGGTAGGGGAGCATATCCTTATATTGTCTCTGGGTAGCCTCCAACATGATGGCATGAATATCGACTTCTGCTTCCTGTAAAATTCCCCGCTCTTTGTCTATTCTCCCCTATTACCGCTTCTCACCTGCCTATCTCTTCCTGCTAGTTCTCCTCCTCATTTCCTTGTTCCTATGGTCCATTCACTTCTAGAAACACTGAAAACCTACAGCATAATACAGGCCCTTCGGCCCACAAGATTGTGCCGAAACCTCTCCATTCCCTAGAATTTACTGGCTTACTTATAACCCTCTACTTCTCTAAGCTCCCTGTACCTATCCAAAAGTCTCTCAGAAGAACCTATCTTACCTTTGCAGGCAGCCCATTTCACGCACTCAACACTCTCTGATTTACCCCTGAAATCTCCTCTGTACCTAATTCCAGCACGTTAAACCTGTGTCCTCTTGTGGCAAACATTTCAGCCCTGGGAAAAAAACTTCTGATTATCCACAAGATCAACGCCTATCAACATCTCATACACCTCTATCAGGTCACCTCTCATCCACCGTCCCTTCAAGAGAAAAGGCCGAGTTCACTCAACTTATCATCATAAGACATGCTCCCCAATCCAGGCAACATCCTTGTAAATCTCCTCTGCACCCTATCTATAGCTTCCACATCCTTCCTGTAGTGACACGACCAAAACTGAGCACAGTGTTCCAAGTGGGGTATGACAAGGGTCCTATAGAGCTGCAACATTACCCCTTGGCTCCTCAATTCAATTCCACGATTGATGAAGGCCAATACACCGTACGCCTTTTTAACCACAGAGTCAACCTGCGCAACTGCTTTGAGCGTCCAATGGACTCGGACCGCAAGATCTTTGTATTCCTTGACATTGCCCAAAGTCTTACCATTAATACTATGGTGCAATCATATTTGATCGACCAAAATGAACCACTTCATACTTATCTGGGTTGAACTCCATCTGCAACTTCTCAGCCCGGTTTTTCATCCTATCAATGTTCTGCTGTAACCTCTGACAGCCCGCACGCTATCCACAACACTTCCAACCTTAGTGTCATCGGCAAACTTACTAACCCATTCCTCCACTTCCTCATCCAGGTCATTTATAAAAATCACGAACAGTAAGGGTCCCAGAACAGATCCCTGAGGCACACCACTGGTGACCGAACTCCATGCAGAATATGACACATCTACATCCAGTCTTTGCTTTCTGTGGGCAAACCAGTTCTCGAATCACAAAGCAATGTCCCTTTGGATCCCATGTTTCATTACTTTCTCAATAAGCCTTGCATGGGGTACCTTATAAATGCCTTGCTGAAATCCATATGCACTACATCTACGGCTCTACCTTCATCAATGTGCTTAGTCAGATCCTCAAAAAAATTCAATCAGGCTCGTAAGGCACGACCTGCACTTGACAAAGCCGTGCTGGCTATTCCTAATCTTATTATACCTCTCGAAATGTTATTATATCCTGCTTCCCAGTATTTTCTCCAACAAGTTACCAATCTCTGAGGTAAGACTCACTTGACTATAATTTCTTGGTCTATGTCTACTCCCTTTCATGAATAAAGGAACAGCATTCCCCTTACTCCAATTAAAGGTTTTTCTAACTTGTCTGTTCCTATCTCTCTCCAATGCTATTGTAAAGGAGATATAATGATGATCACTATCTCCAAAATGCTCTCCCACCGAGATATCTGACACCTGGCTAGGTTCATTTCCCAATCCCAAATCAAATACAGACGCCTCTTGTAGGCGTATCTACAGATTGTGCCAAGAAACCTTCCTGAACACATCTAACACACTACACCCCATCTAAACTCCTTGCTCTAGGGAGATGCCAATCGATATTTGTGAAAATAAAATCTCCCATCACGACAACTCTGTTATTATCACACATTTCCAGGATCTGTTTCCCTATCTGCTCCTCGATACACCTGTTACTATTGGGCGGCCTATAAAAACATCCAGTAAAGTTATTGACTCCTTCCTGTTCCTAATCTCCACCCACAGAGACTCCATTGACAATTCTTCCATGACGCCCACCTTTTCTGCAACCGAGACACTATCTCTGATCAACAGTGCCACGCCCCCACCTCTTTTGCTTCCCACCCTGTCCTTTCTGAGACATCTAAAACCCAGCACTTGAAGTAACCATTCCTGTCCCTGAGCCTTCCAAGTCTCTGTAATGGCCAACAGTTCATATCTCCAAGTACTGAACCATGATCTAAGCTCATCCACTTTGTTCACAACACTCCTTGCGTTAAAATAGATACATCTCAAACCTTCGGTCTGAGCGAGTCCCTTCCCTATCACCTGCCTATCCTCCCTCACACGCTGTCTCCTATCTTTCTCTATTTGAGAGGCAGATGCCTCATCCCCTGTCTGTGCAGTTTGGCACCTGAGAACCTTTCTATCACATGCAAACCTTTGATTTCTGTCCACACAAGCAGTCCTCGCATGAACTTTATCCTCCTCCACCTCACCACCTGCTCTAACACTCTGGATCGCCTCCCTCTGCAAATCTAGTTTAACACCCCCCTCCCCCCCAAGCAACACTAGCTAAACTACCCGCAATGATGTTAGTCCCCTTCCAGTTCAGTTGCAAACCGTCCCTTCGGAGCAGGTCCCACCTTCTTTGGAACAAAGCCCAATTGTCCATCAACATGAAGCCTACCCTCCTGCACCATCTGCTTAGCCACGTATTTAGCTGTATTATCTTCCTATTTCTAGCCTCGCTAGCATGTGGCACTAGGAACAATACTGAGATTGCAACACGGAGGTCCTGTCCTTCAACTTTGCACATAACTCACTAAACTCTCTTTGCAAGACCTCGTCCTTCTTCCTAGCCACGTCATTGGTTCTTACATGGACCACGGCATCTGGCTGCTCACCCTCCGTCCTGAGAATACCGAGAACTCGATCCGAGATATCGCGGACCCTGGCACCAGAGAGGGAACAGACGATTCGAGATTATCGATCTCCCCCACAGAACTTCTTATCTGTCCCCCTAACTGTCGAATCCCCTATCACTAGTGCTCTCCTGTTTTCCCTCCTTCCTTTTTGAGCCGAGAGTCCAGTCTTGGTGCTAGAGAGGCGACCACTACAACTTGTCCCTAGTAGGTCGCCCGCTCCAACAGAAACCAAAACGGTATACTTATTGTTGATGGGAACGGCCACCGTGGTGTTTTGCTCTTCCTATCTATCCCCCTTCCCTCTCCTGACAGTCACCCAGCAACCTGCCTCCTGACTTTTAGGGGTGACTATCTCCCTGAAACTCCTGTCTATTTCTGCCTCTGCCTCACGAATGATCTGAAGTTCATCCAGCTCCAGCACTAGTTCCCAAACTCGGTTTGTCAGGAGCTGCAGCTGGATGCATCGTTTACAGGTGTAGTTAGGTGTAATTGTGCTGTCCCTGACTTCACACATCTTGTGTACGGAGCTCTCGACTGCTTAACTGCTGCCTCCATTACCTACTCCTGTTAATTAAATTAATTAAAGTAAATTACTCAGCCTTACCTCACTTGGAGCAAGCTCGTCTTCAACCTCTGCTCGCCGAAGCCTCTTGAGCCGAAGCCTCAAATCTCCACTCCTACCCTGAGCTGCTCACACCACTGACCGCTCCTCTTCAGTTACCCGTCCTTTTAGTTGTCCCTGCCAATTATCTCACGAGCCCTTCTCTCCTCCTCTTCCTGTTGCAACGGTTTCTCAATCACACTGTCCCGAGTACCCACTGCGCGCGCCTTTTCAAAGCACACTCACCTCAGCGGCTCCCCAGCACTCAGTGCTCTCTCGAGCACTCGCTCCTCTTCCTGCTGCAACGGTTTCTCGATCACACTTTCCATGAGATTCCTTCCTTCTATGAGATTCGTTTCTCGCCAGTACTTGTACTGCTCATGTGGCTTCACACATCACATTCTATCAACCCTTTCCGTCCCCACAAATTTTTATACTGACTGTTCCACCTCCTTTTCTAATTATGAAGAAGGGTGTCCGTCCCAATCATCGACTGTTTAATCTTTGTGTGAAGAAACTTCCCTTGATGTCAATTTGAAGTTTCTTTGTTCCTCAAATTAAAGATATGCCCTGTTATTTCAACAGCTGTCCCTGGGGAAAGTACAATGGTGTTCCATACTGCCTACTCCCTCCATGCCTTTATCACATGCCTCATTCAGGTCACCCTTCAATCTCCAATGCTTCAGGGAATAAAGTTTGTCTACAAAACATTTGCCACTATCTCCAGCTCCAAAGTCCATCCAGAATTCTGATAGATCTTTTCTTCGTCTTAGTTTTATAATGTCTTTCTGATAACAGGCTCAACTAAGCTGTGCACACTCATCAGAAATACAACAGAAACTGCAGATGCTGGAAACCCAGAGCAACACACACAATACGCTGCAGGAGTTCAGCCGGGCAAGTAAGATCTATGGAGAGGAATTAGCAGTCAGCGTTTCGGACCAGAACTGGAAATGAAGAGAGAAGATGCTACTATCAGAAGGTCGGAAGAGGAGAAAGTACAAGCTGGTAGGTGATAGGTGAAATCAAATGAGGGGAAAGGTGGATGGGTAAGTGATAAAGGTCGGAATAACAAAAAGGCATCCCTGCCTTTTCATTGTCTACATGTTTCATCCTTCACTGGAAAAACGCTTCAATTCTCTCTCTGCTACTTTGTGGACTTCCTTTGTACTGCTTATGGACCATGTTGAGTTCTTCAATTTCATCAACTTTTCCTTCAACTTCTACCCCGTGTTTAAAATTCATTTGGTCTAAATCTGACATCTCACTCTCATTTCTCAAACTCTTTGTCTCCAACTCTGAGTCAGGCTGTCTAGTGATATATTTTGTGAACCTGCTGAATCTCAAAGCTATCTTGATGATACCTCTTCCCACCCTGTCTCCTGTAAAAATGCCTCCCGTTTCTTCGTCTCTGTAGAATTCCACAGACTCACCAGCTGAAGAAATTTCTCCTCATCTTTGCTCTAAAATGATGTATTTCTATTCTGTGGCTGAACCCTGTAATTCTAGATAAACCCAGTAAACGAAACATCCTCGCCACATTAACCATGGATCAGTTTGTCAATATTGATAACTTTTTCATGAGATGTCCCACATGCATCAAGAGCAAGAGGAAAACTAGTACGATCACTCAAGGATAAAGAGGGGAACATTTGTTTGAATGTGGACAGCGTGACTGAAGTACTTTAGAAAGAGTACTTTACTTCACCATTTCCAAACGAATTGATATGGAAGACCAGGAGATCAGTGTTGAGTATATTAATCTGTTGGGGCATTTAGAGGTGAAGGAGGAGGAAGTCCTTGTTCGCCTAATGAGTACAAAGCTAGATATGTCCGCATACCCTGATGGGAGGGATATGCCACAGGTTAGTGAAGGAGGCAAGCAACCAGATTGCTGCGGCCTTGATCAGTACCTTTAGATCTTTTCTGAGCATTGCCGAGGTACAAGCGGAATGCCGAATGGCTAAAATTGTACCTCTATTTAAGAGAAGAACTTGGAAAGATCCTGAGATCTACAGGACAGTGAATCTCAGATCAGTTGTAGGAAATTGCTAGCGAAATTTATTCGGGATAGAATATATGAGCATTTGGAAACCCATGGCCAAATTAGGGAGAACCAGTATGGCTTTGCGTGGGTCAGGTTACGTATTACTAATTTGATTGAGTTTTTTGAGAAGGTGATGAGGGTGGGGCAGTGGATCTTGTTTACTTGGAGTTTATTAAACAATTTGACAATGATTCTATAGGAGGCTAATCCAAAACATTAAACTGGGTGTAGCGGTGAATTGGCCGCTTGCATTCAGAACTCGCTTGCGCAGAGAGGACAGAGGGTAGTGTTTGAAATGGAGGTCTGGAATTGTGGTTTTCCGCAGGGATATATATTTGGCCCTCTGCTGTTCGTGATGTATATAAATGACTTGGATGTATATGTAGACGGCTGGGTTAATAGGTTTGCTGATGGGACCAAGACCAGTGGAGTTATGGGTGGTGTAGAAGGCTGGCATAGAATACAGCGTGATGTTGAGCAGTTGCAGATATAGGCATAGAAATGTCAGATGGAGTTTAATCCAGATGGATGGGAGGTGTTGCACCTCGGCAGTGCAAATGCAAGCAGACATGTATCTTAACAATGTTGCTGTGAGGAGAGATCTTGGGATCTAGATTCATAGCACTTTGTCAGTGGCTACACTGTTCGTTAAGGTGTTTAAGAAAGTTCATGGAATGCTTGATTTTATAAGTAGAGACATTGTTCAATAGTTAATTTTATTAAACTCTGTTGAGGCCACAGCTGGAGTATTGCAAACAGTTCGCTCGCCCCGTTGGAGGGAAGATGTTTAGGTTTGTATATGGAGCAGAAGAGGTTTACAAAGATAGTGCCTAATGTTTTTTTGATGTGAGTTTCGCAGTTTTCAGGTTGTTTCAAAATATCCCTCTCTCAGCAATGGGCAATGCAGATGAAAAAACAAACATAATGAATAGAGTGAACGCTGATGGTGTTTGCGGTGAATTTAATGCCTTGCATTTCTAATGTAATTAATTTTAAAACTCGCAATTTACGATGGTCTGGAAGCAATACCGACCATCAGTTCAAAGGTATGCCTGCTGAATGCTGTAACAGTACAACAAGAGAGAAAAACACGTGGGCAGCAGACCGACTGTTTCTTCTCAGATCAATGTGCACTCTCTTGCAATTCCCTGTTCCATCGGTTTGTGTCTTCAAACTCCAAACAGTAGGAGATGCCCAACAGACAGTCAACCGGTAGCCAGCACCTCAATAGTTGATGACCTATAATTAGAGTTGTATGTAACTCATATAAGAGAAGAAATAGAAGTCTGGTCTATTCAATAGTCTGCAGTTCGCACTGAAATTAATCTTCATTTCGACTACTACGGATTGTAATAGGTTGAATGACCCCAAGCTCTCTAATAACACAGTAAGCACAATAGTGGGAGTATTAAATACCGAATATAAAGTATTCAGTGGATAAGACTACATATGCATACATAATATTACATAAGGAGTAGTTAACTCAGCTACTTTTTCTCCAAAGTTCTGTGCGTTTTCATCACCGACGAAAGTATACTCTAAGATCAGGAAGTTTTGTCAGAACCATGAAGCAGAGGTAGCAGGTTCACCTCAAACTTCAATTTAACAGGACAAAGGCGATTCCTCTGGGATGGTGATGCCAGCGATGCCGTCGGCATCAGCTGTAACTCTAAAGCAACGCAGGCTGAATGGAGAAGAGTAAACAATAGGCAGGACTCTGATGAACGGTCTCGGCTTGAAATATCCACAGTTTACTCTTTTCCATGGCTGCTGCCTAGCCTGCTGAGTTTTTCCAGCATTTTGTGTGTGGGAAAGCGTAAACAGTCAAGAGTTCGGGCCAAAACCCTTCATCAGGATCAGATTTTGTGAGAGTTGTTTTGTATTTCGAACATCTGAAGATTTTCTCGTGCTTGCTTTGTGACTCTGTGCATCACACTGTTTCCATTTACACTTAACTGTGGGAATAGAATAGGAAGCTTCAAGGCAGCTGGAATGTAAATCTTTACAGCATGTATTTCTAACGCTTCATGTGTTTTAAAAGCCGATTCAGCGGGTATTTCACCATATTCTTCAGTTCTTCTCGGAATTTGCTCTGAGTCAGGGCGTAAATACACGTGTTGGTGCAGGAACTGAGAATCTGCAGCATTAACGCTGTGTGTACTGTGATGTAACGGGGATCCGTGACGGAATAAACGAAGCTCGCTGAAATTCGTCTGTAGATAGAAAATGCCACCAGTGTAACCCAGAAAAATACGAAACTACCGGTGATGCTGAAGAGCAAAACGATGGATTTGCGTCGGTTCTCCATCTCCCGGTCCTTGTCATTCTCTCCACTCTTTTGTCCCCGGAGCCCCCTGCGGGCTCGACTGGCTGCTAGAATCCGCCTGACAGTGAAAATATTCAACACCAAAATCACAAGGAATGGGACACAAGGGACTAAAATGCGGTGAAATATCGTAAATGCTGTCCATGAGGGAGAGTTTGTGTAGCTCGGTGTAAAAACACAATACCACGGAACACCGTCAATTATTTCTCCAGCCTTGTGTACAAAGCCCAAGGGGACACTCTCCAAACAGGCCAGCACACTCACTGTACAGATAACCACAGCTGCCATTCTCTCGGTGCAATATTTTGTTTTCAGCTTCTCACAGCAAATAGCCACAAATCGATCGACGGTGAAAGCGACAGTCAGCCAGACTGAGGCCGCGGTGCTCGCAAAAATCAACCATTCACCGAGTCTGCACACAGGAGTGATTCGCAGGAATGATCGGGGGAAATAAATCCGAGTAGTCCACTTGAGCAGCGGATCCGAGATAACCACCAGGAGATCGGCCGCTGCCATTCCCACCAGGTAGCGAGTGACACATTTGGAGAGACCGCACTTTCCCCGGGACAGGATCACAATTGCCACCAGGTTCGCTGGAAGTGAAACAGGGAACAGCAAGTTGAGAAGTTACTGAGGAGAATACAAAGTAGTAGTTTGAGCAGATCCTCTAATATTCCCACTTTATTGTTGCATTTAGAGGTGGAAGGGTCGGGAGAGGGCGCAGAACTGGCAGAGACTTAGGCGCAGTTTGCACTGTAAAATAAAATCAATATGTTCTAAATACTGATTACCCAAATGCTAAGAGGCAGCTGAAAGCTGAAATTCGTTAACTACCTCCTCAGAGTCAATAATGGAAGACACATTTTGTACGGACGCCTTCCGCGTCTCGTCTGAATAAAATGAATAACTACGGACGCTAATGGCCCGAATCTTCCATTAGACAATCAACAACTTCCTTGGCGATCTCTGTCAGCGACAAAACAGCCGATGGACGGAACAAAAACAGGAAATGCTGGAAACACCCTACCAGGCTAAACAGAATTTGTGGAAAACCAGTTGAAGTATCTCTACTCGGAACTGCTCTCAGACTCCTGTCACTAGAGTTAACTGATTTCTTTTTCCATACAAGGTGCTTGGGGCTTAGTGCTTCCAGCATCCCCCGAGTTTGTTTCGTATTCCAGCATTTGCCACCTCACTGTCTTCACAACAGAACGTTGACGGATTCCTACAGATGCAACACAGTTGGACACAACGTCACAGACAGACAGGAATGTCTCCCATTTAATTCATCGCAGGGAAGCAGGAGACGAATTCAACGTCCAGCATCAAACTCGATGCCATAATCAGATGTCTGTAAGAGTGAAAGATGTAGATGTAAGAGAATACATTTCACTGTCTTGATAACCAAGAAGCACCACGTCGGTTGTGTCAATTGGCTGAGAAAATATTTCATCAACTACTTTCTATGCAGTCATATCGCACACTATTAAAGATCCACAACATTTCGTGCTACAGCATGGAAGTCCTCACATTTGCTAAAGTGTTACTAACAGTCAAACGTTTGATTGTTGCACCTAACACAGACAATTGGTCATATAAAAATGCCATCAGTTGGTATAATCTGCACCGGCTGTATAAACACAATATTTGCAAATGCAGTGCAGCAGCAACAAGACCAAAAGCGCAGAGACTCGAACATCCAAATATAGATCACAAACCACTGGAAGAATGTTGTCTGACCCGCTCAGTTCCACAGATGTTGGATGATTCGCTGAATTCCAGCAGTGGTTGTTTTTTTTTAGATCCAAATTCCAGAATCCACAATCCTGGTGTTTCCATTCCATCCGTTAAATACCTAATTAAATGTGCTAGCGACAGAAACAATCACAACATTGAATTAAAAAAATCATTGCCCACCAATGGCGGCTGACATTGTCGGCTTACCGGGGATTCCAAAGGCTGAAATAAAAGGATAGTAAACTTCTCGTATGCGTTGGATGACTGGATACACCATTTCAGTGTGTATCTGTGATTTATGTTGCTCCTGAATTCACAGTTCTGGCAGCCGCTGAGCTGATAGTTCACAACAGCCCTGATTTATAGAGAGGATCAGTCTCAAGAGATACGGTTATACACCTCACTAACTTTCTCAGTTACTGTTACTTGAACAAACAATTTAATTGCCTCTGATGCAAACATTGGGCCGATTAAAGACAAAAACATTGAAATATTTGGCCATCACCTTATCAAAGAGTCTGGTGGAAATAAAGGCAGTAACTTTAATTACAAAGACTGAGCTTTGTCACGCTGCATCCACGTTTACAGATTTTATCTTTTTGTTGTCTAATTATTCATCTAGAGAGTATAGGATTAGAGTGACGTGGAGGATAAAGCCGTGGCTGAGGGATTTGAGCAGGGGAAAGGGGAGGGATTCAGATATCTGGACAATTGTGACCGCTTTTGGAGCAGGCGTCACCTGTACAAAAAAGAAGTGTTACACTTGAATCCCAGGGGGACTAAAATCCTGGCAAGGAGGTTTGCTAACACCATTGGGGAGAGCTTAAACTAGAATCGCTGCGGGTTGAGAATCGAACTGAAGAGACGGAGGACGGGGCGTTTGGCTCACAAATAGAGAAAGCTTGCAGGCAGTGTGATAGGGAGGTTAGGCGGGTGATAGAGAAAGGAGGTGCTCAGACTGATTTTTTGAGACTTATGTGCTCAGACTGATACAAAGAGTATAAAGAACAACCTGGAGGAGCTCAGAGCTTGGATCAGTACTTGGAGCTATCGTGTTGTGGCCACTACAGAGGCTTGGATGGCTCAAGGTAAAGGATGACTACTTAGAGTGCCAGGATTTGATCTGAAAGGAGGTAAAAAAAAAAAGGTAGTGGCGTGTCACGGCTGCAGAAAAGGAGGAAGCCATGGAAAGATAGTCTACTGCGTCTGGGTGGGTGGAAGTTAGGAGTAGGAAGGGGTCAATAATTCTGCTGGGTCTTTTTTATAGATCGCCCAATAGTAACAAGACATCGAGGAGCAGCTAGGGAGACAGATTCTGGAAAGATGTAATAGTATGAGGTTTGTCGTGGTAGGAGATTTTAATTTCCAAAATTTTGATTGTCATCTCCCTGGAGAAAGGGGTTTCGATGGGGCGGAAAGGGTTTAGATGGGGTCGAGGTGGTTAGGTGAGTTTAGGAAGGTTTCTTGACAATATGTAAATAGGCCTACAAGAGGAGAGGCTGTACTTGATCTGGTATTGGGAAATTGAACTGGTCCGGTGTCAGATCTCTCAGTGGAAGGGCATTTTGGAGATAGTAATCACAATTCTATCGCCTTTAACATAGCACTGGAGAAGGACAAGAACAGGTAAATTAGAAAAACGTTTAATTGGAGTAAGGGGAAATATGAGGCTATCGGGCAGGAAGTTGGAGGCATAAATTTGGAACAGATGTTCTCTGGGAAATGTACGGCAGAAATTTGGCAAATGTTTAGGGGATGTTTGCGTGGAGTTCTGCATTGTTACGTTTCAATGAGTCAGGGAGAGGATGCTAGGGTACAATAACCATGGTATACAAAAGCTGCTGTAAATCCAGTCAAGAAGAAAAGAAAAGTTTACGAAAGGTTCAAAAAATTGGGCAATGGTAGAGATCTAGGAAATTATAAGGCTAACGGGAGATAACTGAAGCATGAAATTAGGAGAGTCATACGGGCCCATGAGAATGCCTTGGTGGGCGGGATTGAAGAAAACCCCCAGGTATTCCACAGGAATGTGAAGAGCAAGAGGATAAGGCGTGAGAGAACAGGACCAATCAAGTGTGACAGCAGTGCTGTGTGTATGGAACCAGAGGAGAAAGCAGAGGTACTTAATGAATATTTTGCTTCAGTATTCACGACGGAAAAGGATCTTGCCGATTGCAGGGATGACTTACAGCAGACTGAAAAGCTTGAGCATATAGATATTAAGAAAGATGATTTGTCGGAATTTTCGGAAAGCATCAAGTTGGATAATTTACCGGGACTTATGAGATGTACCCTAGGCTACTATGGGAAGCGAGTGGGGAGATTGCTAAGCTTCTGGCGATGATCTTTGCATCATCAATGGGGACTGGAGAGGTTCCGGAGGATTGGAGGGTTGCGAACGTTGTTCCCTTATTCAAGAAAGGGAGTAGAGATAGCCGAGGAAATTATAGAACAGTGAGTCTTATTCAGTGGTTGGTAAATTGATGGACAAGATCCTGAGAGACAGGATTTGTTGTACATTTGGAGTGGCATGATATGATTAGCAATATATTTTGACAAAGCAGGTCGATGCTCATGAGCCTGATTGATTTTTTTCAGGATATGATTAAACACATTGATTAAGGTAAAGTTGTAGATGTAGTGTATATAGATTTAAGTACGGCATTTGATAAAGTACTCTGTTCAAGGCTTATTGAGAATGTAAGGAAGCAATGTAATCACAGTGGACATTTATTAGTGGTTCCAGAATTGGCTTGCACACAGACGGCAAAGAGTGATTGCTATCTGGTCATATTCTGCATGGAGGTCGGTGACCTCTGGTGCGCCTCAGGGATCTGTTCAGGGTCCCCTGTTCTTCATGATTTTTTTATAAATGACCTGGATGAGGAAGTCGAGGGATAGGTTAGTAAATTTGTTGAAGACACCATGATTGAGGGTGTTGTGGATTGTGTGGAAGCCCTCAGAGATGACAGCGGCATATCGATACAATGCAAAACTGGACTGAGAAGTGGCAAATGGAGTTCAAACCATAGTAGTGTGAGGTGGTTCATTTTTGTAGATCAAGTATAATGACAAAATATAATATTAATGGTTAGACTCTTGGCAGTGTGGAGGACCAGAGGGATATTTGGGTCTAATCCAATAGGATGCTCAAAGCTGCTACGCAGTTTGACTCTGTGGATAAGAAGGCATACAGTGCTTTGGTATTTATCAACCGTGGGATTGAGTTTAGGAAGCGAGAGGTAATTTTGAAGCTATATAGGTCCCTGGTCAGAACACAGCTGAAGTACTGTGCTCAGTTCTGTTCGCCTCACGACAGGCAGCATGTGGAAACCATAAAAGAGTGCAGAGGAGATTTGGAAGGATGTCGCCTGGATTGGGGAGCATGCCTTATGGGAATAGTTTGAGTGAACTCGGCCTTTTGATGAAAGGTAACCTGATAGAGGTTTACAGGATGATGAGAGGCATTGATAATGTGGATAGTAAAAGGCTTTTTCCAGTGTTGAAATGGATAGTACGAGAGGGCACAGTTTTACGGTGCTTGGAAGTAGTTGCAGAGGAGATGTCAGGGGTACGTTTTGTACGCAGAGAGTCGTGAGCGCGTGGAATGGGCTGCCAGTGACGTTGGTGGGAGGCTGATATGATAGGGTCTTTTAAGAGACTCCTGGATAGGTAAATGGAGCTTAGAAAAGTAGAGAGTTATGGATAACCATAGGGGATTTCTAAGGTAAGGGCACTTTCGGCACAGCTTTGTGTTCCGAAGGGCCTGTGTTGTGCTGTAGGATTTCTATGTTTATACATTTCTAATACAACAGATCCAGCACCGATTCCTGCATCCCTCCACTAGTCACAGGCCTTCAATCAGAGAAGCAACTCTCTGTCTTCTCCTACGGAGTGTGTCTCATCATATTCACTGGCTCAAATTGAATGCCATGCGACTGAACCTTCCTGACCAGCCTCCTCAGCAGAACGTTGTCAAATGACTCATTAACTCCATGTAGACAATATCTGCTGTCTTTCCTTTGTCAAATTTCCAGGAAACCTCCTTGTAAAATTCTATACTGAAACAACCTGTACTCCTTCTCATTGCTTTCTGGGAGAAGCAGATTCTCCTGATCTGCATCCTGAATCAATTTCTCTGAATCCTCATGCTTCCTCCACCAGTTTTTTTCCGTCTTGCGTACCAGTAGAAATATGCTCCTGTCTCTATCACAACTATCCCTTTCATGATTTTGTACGTTTCTATAACATTGCCTCTTATTATTCTGAATTCTAGAACAGACAATGTAAAAGGGAATGTATTAGATATTTCAGAATGGACGATGTGTAAACCCCGTATTACTCTGAGATGTATTCCAGTCTGTTCTGGAAGACAACATAGCGGTCTGTTGGGGCCTGACAGAAATAGTGAAATGTTCACTGGCCTGTCGCTAGGTGCCAAGTGACTAGAAGGTAGAAGATAGTATGATCTTTGTTCTACAACAGAAGCAGCGATAAAGCAGAGAATTATACACTAGTTAGTTTAAAATCTACAGTAGGGACATTATTGAAATGGTTTATTTCTGTAAATCTGGCCGTAGGAAGGGGTGTATAAGTTAAGGAGTAAGAGCTTTCAGCAGAGCAGTTAGACGTTTACAGAAGACGTAAAAGAGGTACTAGAATGTTACCTGGGTTTCAGCAACTAAGTTACAGGGAAACGTTGAACAAGTTAGGTCTTTATTCTTTGGAGTGTAGAAAATGAGGGGGGACTTGATAGAGGTATTTAAAATAATGAGGGGGATAGATCGAGTTGACGTGGATAGGCTTATTCCATTGAGAGTAGGGGGAAATTCAAACAAGAGGACATGATTTGAGAGTTAGGGGGCAAAAGTTTAAGGGTAACACGAGGGGGAATTTCTTTACTCAGAAAGTGGTAGCTGTGTGGAACGAGCTTCCAGTAGAAGTGGTCGAGGCAGGTTCGGTATTGTCATTTAAAGTAAAATTGGATAGGTACATGGACAGGAAAGGAATGGAGGGTTATGGGCTGAGTGCGGGTCAGTGGGACTAGGTGGAGTAAGAGTTCGGCACGGACTAGAAGGGCCGAGATGGCCTGTTTCCGTGCTGTAATTGTTATATGGTTATATCTGTGAGTCCTTCTACAGTGTTTGTTTCTTCCTCTGGTGCTAAAGCACCGTTGATCGTTCTGGTCATCGGTTACACTTAGGGTAAAGGTCTGTTGTTCAGGTTTTTCGAAGCTTGGTGCAGTAAAGTCAGCCACCCCTGTAGGCTGCATGGTGCAGCTTGGTGATAATGGACGAATTTGTACGCTATCTGATTGCTGATCATTTCCGTGGGATGAGATCGTTGGAGGCGAAGAGTCCTGAGGGATTATGGTGTATTGGCACCAAGTGTTCAGTTCTCCCAGGCAACCTGTACAAACAACTAGAACTCGCTTTTTTGATGATCCAAGGATCCCTTTACCCACCGGTTCCGGAAGTAGCAGCTGTTACCTACCCGTCGTGCGCTGCATCACAATTCGGCCATCGTGCAACAAACACCTCGTGAACAGAGATGATCAGAGACTGAATTAAACTGTCAACCTCCCCCTGATACAGCTGGATCAAATGTCGTTCCTTCGTTAAGAAACAAAAGTACCGTTCCTGGTAAGACAAAATTAATGAATAATCCAATATTAATCGCCCTGTGAGACTTCCATTCCATAAACTTCCATTCTCACTGTTCAGTATGTACTCTGGTTCAGTCGCCACACAGCAAACTTAATGCCTGCCAGATTCAAACCCTGCCGTTTTCCGGAACCTAGCATTGTATCTGATCAATGATTTCAAGGACTGGGGATTTAAAGTTCGCCACTATTTCCCTGTGGTTTTACAAAGACATCGCCACCATAAGCAACTTCAGAACATTAGCTGAGTTTGATTAGCCTTGAGCAGGCGTTCCCAACTGCAGTCCACGGACTGCTCGGTTAATGGTAGAGGTCCATGGCTTTAAAAGTTAGGAACCTCTCGTCTTGAAGCTGTGGTACTACGACGCTCAGAAATAAGAATCCGCTCTAACTAGTGGGTTTTCTGTAACTCTTACAGCAAACTGAATAGGGTGGGATTCCTATCACCATACTGACGATAGATGCTGCGTCACGTGTGTGGCTTTTATTACGTCATAGGGTGTTGTGACGTTGAACAGAACAATTGTTTGAATTAATCAAGAACTTTAAACTCGAGGCGGTCAGTCTAAACGTTAGCTTTAAATTCGTTTGAAAATTCTGGAATTTCTAACAAGTGTAAATATGGAATGTAAAAGTTGAGAAAAGTCAGTTGTGTGTTAAAAAGGGGTGGATGCGTAAGTGACGGTGAAGTTTTTAACTGAGGGATAATTTGACAGAGTGCTGTAAATGGAGGCGCCGGTGTGAAGCGGCAGCTACGGCGCTGAGCAATCCCGCCGAATGGCCTTGGTGCTATAACGACAGCCTTTTCTTTAATTATCTTTTTTGTCGTGAGCTGAAAGATCACGTGGTTCACACAGAGCGAAAAAATAACGAGTCGTTCGTTATTAACGCATCAGCGGCCTAATGTAAACAGTTACAGAATGTATTCTGCAGCTGTTTTCTGAACTTTCTCTGTGTCAGTCCACAGATATACATATTGGTTCATAAAATCATTGCTGTCAACATATGAGAACTGTTGTAGGATATATGTCAGGGTATTCAAATATCTCTCTGCGTAGAATAACTTACCACAAGCCAGGTCATAGAATATACTGAATGGGACATCCAGAATAACAGAGAATTGATTGATAGAGCGAACGCACAAAATGATTAACTTGTTCCGGCTCAACAAGTCTTCGTCTTTCTGATTTCCACTATTGCTCCGAGGTCCCCATGCAGACTTTATTTGCGGCGACGAACTAGCTGATTGCAGACCCATTGAGCAGCAGGAATAAAGAGACGAGACAGTTCATATACTGCCTGGTGAGTTGTATCCTTTACACGCCAATGAAGGAAGTGATGGCACGTTGTCAATTTTGACGACAGGCTCCATGGCAAATTAAAAGGAAACACTCCTCGCGCAGCTGGCGGCTACCCCTGTAATTATGACAACAGTAGTTGTTCTCTTGGTGCAATATCCTTACCGTAGCCTTTGACAATAAATTGCGATACGGCAATCGAAAATGAAATCTGTTGTTAGCCAAACGGAGCAGTCCATAATTGCAACCATCGTTTCAAAGGGCAGCATGTAAATCGCAGTAATGAACTAGAGAGTTGCATAATTAGAGATTTTTTATTCTACTACACAATAGTAAGGAAGACAATTAATATGATATCTGCTTTTACCATTTCCACAAGGTAACGGTGATGTATTTCAAAAGAAAATATGATCTCCAAGAAAGGATCAGAATCGCCATTAAATTAACCGGACAGACAAGGAAACAGTTACTTAAGCGCCAGAACTGATAAGTTGGACTTGAAAAATCCGCTGAACCTTACAGAATCCTTCCCATCCCTCTAATTCTATGTCCTAGATGCCGGCCCCAGAACCTTAGCGCTGGAATGCCGTTCGGCATGGTCCTGAACTCCAGTTAGACAGAATCCGTCCGACTGTCAAATGAATTTAAAATTCTCCAGCAGTTTACAACATTCGGCTTACGTTCTTCACAGATTATCCCTATATCATTGCGGATTTCGGGATGTGCCTGAAGTTACATACCTACTCAAATCAGTAACTAAGTTATTTCTCATCTAACTTGAGCACTATTTTGGCAGCAAAGCAAACTGAAGGCAAAAAGGAGATATGAATCGCCGCCATGCAGGGAAACGCGTGCCTAAGTTAACAGATAAACTAAATGTCCTTCCTAACATAAGAACATTAATGCAATGCAGCAACTGCCAAAAAAGAAAATTCTTTGAGTCTGATATTTCACGTTGTAAAAGTATTAAGTCAAAGAGTTACTCCTTTTAAAAATCAGAAATTTTTTTTTTGTCATAGAGACCGATGTACAACATTCTAATTTGAAAGGGAGGACAAAAATTAAATATAATTGATATTTTGTGATCTCTCAGAGGAGGAATTTTCTTTGCACGATGAGACAGCTCATTTAAACGATTTACCTAATGTGTTTGTTCAGTGGACTGTCACTGATGTGACTAACAAGGTGCTATGGTTAAATACCGGAGTACGCTTTCGCCTCCTATCTAAAAAGTTTGGAAACAATCAACAGCAGATATCAGCATTTAGACCATTTGACCTGATCGCCGTTTGACACCGAAAATGGGTTATGCTACAATTTACTACATAGCGAGTATTTACTATCCTGTATTGGCAGCGATTGGTATCCCTGGTAAGGAACTGGAGTGGGTTGGTGTGTGTGTTGTTTTGTTCTTCCTACAGTAATTGCTGCACGGCGTAATAGTCACCGCAAAATCTGTTACAGATGGTACCTCATCTGATGAGCGTTTTAAGTCCGATCATGTTTAATTACAAACGTTTGTATATCCTTCTTATTTATGTCTGACATTGCTAATCGTTTTGTATGACCGATGTTTCGTAATTGTAACAATTTTATAATGTTAACATTCACATTGTTCCAGTATTTATGTTAATCAACTTTTCAGAGCTTTACCAGCATGTGTTATTTAAAGCCTTTATTTAATTGAATTGAATAGGCTTTATTACTTAAATTCTTCAGATACAAGAGGAGTAAGTATGTTTATGTTACGTTTCCATCTAAATGCGTGATGTGCAGTTTATAGTAATTTAAGATAAGTAGTATATTCAACGGGATAGTCAATAAAACATAGAAATACAGTTGTGTCAGCATGAATTAAGCAGTCTGATAGCCTGGTGGATAAAGTTGTTCCGGAACCTATTGGTCCTGGCTTTTTCCGGAAGGTAGCAGCTGGAACATTTGATGGTTGGGGTGACTCGGGTCTCCAATGATCCATCGGGCCATTTTTACACCACAGTTTTTGAGAATATCCTGAATAGTGTGAAGTTCACATCTACAGATGCGCTGAGCTGTCCACACCACTCTTTGCAAACTCCCGTGATTCGGGGGAGTGTAGTTGCATTAGCAGGCAGTGATACGGCGAGTCAGGATGCTCTCAATTCTGCCCCTATAGAAAGTTCTTAGGATGTTGGGGCCCTCACCAATCTTCTTCAAACGTCTGAGATGAAAGAGGCGCTGTTGTGTCTTTTTAGCCACTCATTTCGTATATATAGTCCACGTAAGATCTTCGGTGATATTCATGCCGAAGAACTTAACCATATAACCATATAACAACTACAGCACGGAAACAGGCCATACCGGCCCTACTAGACTGTGCCGAACGCTTACTCTCACATTTTTTTTCTTCAGAGGTCGGTGGGACTAGGTGAGAGTAACTTAACTTAAAGCTGTTCACCCTCTCAATCCCAGACCCATTGATGTCAGCGGATGCTAGTCTGTCTCCATTCCTTCTGCTTCCCTATCAGTTCTATTAAATCTTTATTAAAATGACATGGTCTCTACCGTAGCTGGATCTCTGTCTAGGAACTTCCTTGTCTATCGGCGACAGGTAGGTCCTTCTCTTCGTCAAGATTTGTGGGTCGATCAGCTGTTTACTAGCAAATATATGGTGGAGTACAAAATTCCCGTTGTACTCGGGAATCCGCCACTCGGATCCGCCATTTTCCTCTAATCGAAGGGCAGTTATAGTGCACGTAAACACTGACTTTCATTCTCGAAATCGAACCCAACCTGACACGGCATAGGGGCAAAAGAATGAGATTTATTCAGTCCAGAACAACAGATTTCTCAGCATACGTATCAAGTTAAATGGATAAAACTTTTTGAAATTAATTCTATTTTTCCTTCCTTGCAGTTAATTTACTTGCGATTGTGATCCTGTCCCAGGGAAAATGCGGACTCTCCAAATGTGTTTCTCGTTACCTGGTGGGAATGGCAGCAGCTGATTTAATGTGTGTTATCGTTGCTGTGGTTGTTGATCAGATCAATAATATTTATGTTTATTCCTTTCCTCTGCTCATTACACCGATTTGCTCCGTGACACTTGTCCTGAGACTCGCAGTCATGGACTGTTCTGTGTGGCTCACGGTGGCTTTCACGTTCGATCGCTGTATTGCAATCTGTAGTCAAAAGCTGCGGGAACGATACTGCACCGAGAGGATAGCGAGTGTGATCATGGTTATTGTGGGTTTAGGGAGTTGTGCAAAACGTGTTCCATTTTACTTTTCGGTAGTTCCTTACCTTATCATTGATAACGTTCCCTGGCGCTGCATTCTCAAAGCGGATTACCATACTTCACCATTGTGGAAAATATGTCAGAAGTTTAACAGCATTACTACAACTTTATTGCCAATCAGTCTAATTCTACTGTTTAATGCTTTAACAATCAGTCATATTATAGCGGCAAACAGAGTCCGCCGGGGGCTCAGGAACGTCAGAGAGAATAAAAAGGATCCAGAGGTAGAAAACCGGAGGAAGTCGATTATTTTGTTGTTCGCTCTATCAGCCAATTTCATATTGTTGTGGATCCCCTTTATTGCATACACTATTAACTGGCAAGCTCAGAATTACTTTTACATAGACAGATATTTGAATACCCCGAAGTATATCCTGCAGCAGTTTGGGTTCATGTTGCAATTTCTCTGTACCTGTACCAACACGTGTATCTACACACTGTCACAGAGGAAATTCAGGGAGGAGATGAAGAATGGGGTCAAACATCTGATTACATTAAATGGTCGGTTTTGTAAATAAAGCGGAAATCCAATTGTAAGTTTTGCTGGGAGTTCAAATAAAATTTCTTAACATTCAGATTTCTGGTATATTTGCCATACATTCGTGTAGCTAGTTTGCCGTTCCCAGTGAAGTTAACAAAATTGATTTGGTTAAATGAGGCAACGGTAGCAACGAATAAAAAGCCGCTGATGGTATCGTTCCATTAGCAGAAACTGCTTTCAGAACTTTCTATTAATGCCAGATTCGGGGCCAATGCAAGAAGTGACAACAGTATGATATGCTTTACTTTGGTAGATTCCTGTCCCAATTCACTGGAATATTGAGCTCTGGAAACTGAGTGCGTTTCTTTTTGAAAATGGAGGAATTTATCTGGAATATGAAACTGTGGAGTCAGCTAAGTTGAACTAGTAAAGCTACAATTTCCATTGTACTAGTGTAAAGAATCATTAATGTAACTCCGCTATTCAAGAAGGTAGAGAACCAGAAAAAAAATTATAGAATACACAAAATACTAGTGGAACTGAGCAGGCCTGAGAGCAGTTCTTTTCCATAGGTACTGCTGTCCTGCTGAACTCCTCCAACATTGTCTGTGTGTTGCTTGGATTTACTGCATCTGCAGAACGGCACTTGTTTGCGAACTGAAGTACCAGTTAGCTCGAGGTTAGTGGTTGGGACAATAGTGTTGTCCATTATTAAGAATGCGTTTTCAGGGTACGTGAGGGTGCATGAGGAAATACAGAGCACAAAAGCAATCTGCTTAGCATCAAAGAAGACTCATAGAAAACCGACAGCACAATACAGGTCCTTCGGCCCTTGTGCCCAACAAGTCCTTACCTTGGAAATTACCTAAGGTTATCCGTAGCCCTCTATTGTTCTAAGCTCCATATACCTGTCCATGAGTTTCGTAATAGACCCTATCGTATCCGCCTCCACCGCCGTTCCCGGCAGCCCTTTCCACGCACTCATCACTCTCTGAGTAAAAAAACTTACCCCAGATATCTCTTTGTACCTACTTCCAAGCACCTTACAACTGTGCCCTCTCGTGCCAGCCATTTCAGCCCTTGGAAAAAGCCTCTGACTATCCACACGATTAATGCTTCTCATCATGTTATACACCTCTGTCAGGTTACCTCTCATCCTCCATCGCTCCAAGGTGAAAAGAAAGCTCCCCAATACAGGCAACATTCTTGTAAATCTCCGCTGCACCCCTTCTATTGTTTCCACATCCTTCATGTAGTGAGTACCAGAAGTGAGAACAGCACTCTAAGTGGGGTTACCAGGGTCCTATGTACCTGCAGCATTACCTCTCGGCCCACAATTGATGAATGCCAATGGACCGTATGCCTTCTTCACCTCAGAGTCAAGCTGCGCAGCAGCTTTGAGAGTCCTCTGGACACGGACTGCAAGATGCCTCCGATTTTCCACACTGACAGGTGTGTTACCATTAATACTATATTCTGACATCGTATTTCAAATACCAAAACGAACCACTTGACATTTATCTGGGTTGAACTCCATCTGCTACTTCGCAGCCCAGTTTTGCATCCAAGCAAAGTTCCGGCTGCAACCTCTCACAGTCCTCCACACTATCCACAACACCTCCAACCTCTGTGTCATCAGCAAATTTACGAACCCATCCTTCCACTTCCTCATCCAGGTCATTTATAAAAATCACGAAGAATACGGGGCCCAAATCAGATGCCTGAAGCACACCTCTGTTCACCAACTTCCATGCAGAATATGACCCGACTACAACCAGTATTTGCATTCTGTGCCAGTTTTCGATCTACAAAGCAATGTCCTGTTGGATCCCACGCATCCTTACTTTCTCAGTAAGCCTTGCATGGGGTAGCTGATCAAATGACTTGCTGAAATCCATATAAAATACATCTACTGCTTTACCTTCAGCAATGTGTTTAGTCACGTCCTCAAAAATTCAATCAGGCTTGCGAGGGACGAACTGCCCTTTACAAGACCATGCTGACTACTCCTAATTATATTATACCTCTCCAAATGTTCATAAATCCTGCCTCTCAGAATTTTTTCCATCAACTTACCAACCACTGAAGTAAAACTTCCAGTTCTTCAATTTCCTGGGCAATCTCTACTCCCTATCTTGAATAAAATAACAACATCTGCTATCCTTGAATCATTCCTAATCTTACCCATCAACATTAATGATGCAGAGATCATCGCCAGAGGCTCCGCAATCTCCTCGCTCGCCTTTCACAGTAACCTGGGGCACATCTCGCCCGCTCCTGACTTATCCAACTTGATGCTTTCCAAAACCTCCAGCAAATCCTCTTTGTTAATATCTACGTGCTCAAACTTCTCTGTCCGCTGTAAGTCATCCCTGCAATCACCAAGATCTTTTTTCTGTAGCGAATACTGAAGCAAAGTATTCATTACCTACCCTGTCCTCAAAATATTATTGCCATCCGGTATAAAGCACATCAGCGTATTAAAGATACTTCTCCCCTTTCCAAGACAGACTTCAGGGTAGGAAGAGCAGATGTTGGGTTCAGAATCTGGGCAGACAAAGGTGCGCGGAAATTAAAGGCCCTTTATATGAATGGTAATCTTATTACATTTGATCAATTGTGTCACACATACCATATTCCTAAAAAACACTTTTTTAAAATATTTGCAACTGTAACCTTTCATATTATCAAAATATATGCATTTACTATCTGAACCAGTACTATCACCTTTTGAAAATCTCACACTTCTAAACCTAAAGGCGAGTAATCTGAATTCTTTATTCTATGTAACTTTGATGTCATATGATAAGGAGTCCACCACTAACAGGCTAGAGGCATGGAGACTGGATGTTTAAGAGGACATACAATAAAACTCAGTGGGAAATGGCAAGCTTAAAAGCTCAATAACAATCAATTAATACGAGAATGAAGCACAAAATGAGAATTTATATTACCCCGGTCAAACTGAACCGTTGTTACCCTGACATCCCGGACACTTGTGTTGAATGTTTAGAAGAAAAGGGTACTCTGTTTAACTGTGTATGCGACTGTTCAAAATTAAAACTGCTGGAAAACAGTTGTTCATGAGAGGAGACATGATAGAGGTGTACAAGATATTAAGAGGACTAGACAGAATGGACAGCCAGCGCCTCTTCCCCAGGGCATCTCTGCTCAGTACAAGAGGACATGGCTTTAAGGTAAGGGGAGGGAAGTTCAAGGGGGATATTAGAGGAAGGTTTTTCCACTCAGAGAGTGGTTGGTACGTGGAATGCACTGCCTGAGTCAGTGGTGGAGGCAGACACACTAGTGAAGTTTAAAAGACTACTAGACAGGTATATGGAGGAATTTAAGGGGGGGGGGGTTATATGGGAGGCAGTGTTTGAGGGTCGGCACAGTATTGTGGGCCGAAGGGCCTGTAATGTGCTGTACTATTCTATGTTCTATTTTCTGTCTATAATATATCTGAGATTGTTGGAGTAAAGGTGTCTCACCAAGCAAAAATGTATGTACTACATATATATCCAAAGAACTTTATTCTTAGTTCAAAACAGTCAACCTTAATTGACTTTGGACACCTGCAGGCCAGGAGGATGATAATTTTATCGTGGAGAAAAATGGATATACTGTCGATACTTGTATGGGTGAAGGGGATGGCATCTTGGATTGTATTTGAGAGACTTACATAACCAGAGAAAGGGCAAGAGAATTTGAAAATGTGTGGAAAACTTTACTAGAGTTTCTTGGACGTCAAGGTGCACAGTCATTTTGAAATAGCTGTGTGTTGTTGAGTGCTTCTGCGGCTTGTTGTATGTGTTTTTATTTTATTTCTTTGTTAAATATGTGAAGTATGTGAAATGTTATATTTCTTTTCTTTTGACGATTGTGAAAACATGTGGACATATTTCAACTATTTAATTTAATTATTATTGTATATGTGAAATATATTTTAAAAACTCAATAAAAAATATTGTTTAAAAAAATAAAATAAAAACTTCCTCTGCTATCTCCTCCGGTTCCATACACAAATTAGCACTGTCACACTTGATTGGTCCTATTCTCTCACGTCTTATCCTTCTGAACTTCACATATTTGCGGAACGACTTTGGGTTTTCTTTAACCCATACATACTGTTCGAGTCAACTGTGACCCGATTTGAAATTTGATAGAGTAAAACCCCCTAAATGCCATTTTAGCCGAAATTTGACGACTTTTTCTAAAGTGACCCAAAATGCACAAAAATGAAAATATTTTTTAAAATTATATTTTTGCACAGGTGCTACAAATTTTTGTACATTGAGGCTGCTCAGGGTGAAATTTGACCCGTATCTATTGAAATGGATTTTAGATCTCAGAAACATTAATTAAGGATTAATCACAAATTTATTAATGCCTGATAGGCTATTTATACATTAGAAATAGATCTCTGGTTCAAAATTTGGTATTTATCAGGGGATTCAGGAGCCAGGTCAAAATTGACCCGGGCCATACTGTGAAGGTATAGAACAGGAACAGTATGTAAAGGTTAATTCTGACCGCCAAGGCCTTCTCATGGCCCATTCTGGCTCTCCTAATTTCATTCTTAAGCTCACCCTTACTAGCCTTATAATCTTCTCGATCTCAATCATTACCTAGTTTTTGAACATTTTGTAAGTGTTTCTTTTCTACTCGACTAGATTTACAGCAGCCTTTGTACACCGCGGTTCCTGTATCTTACCATCCTTTCACTGTCAGTGCAGATCCTATGCAGAATGTACATATCAGAACACCACGCAAATATCCCAGGAACACAGGATAAAAGTATTTTATCCTGTGCCTCCAAGTATCACTAAACCTCATCCTTACTAATGGATTCCAACATCCTGCCATCCACTGAAGTCAGGGGAACTGGCCTCTGCTTTCCTTCTTCTGCTTCCCCCAAATCTTGAAGAGAGGAATGACATTTGGAATTTTCTATTCCGACTGAAGCATACCAGGTTCTAGTGATTCTTGAAATATCATTACTAATGCCTACACAATCTCCTCAGCTACTTTGCTCGGAACACTAGAGTGTAGTCAGTCTAGTGCAGGTGATTTATCAAATTTCAGACCTTTCAGTGAAGACTGACACAAATACTTAGTTTCTTCTTCTGACATTTCTTTGTTCCTCCCATTACTATCGCACCAGCATCATTTTCCAATGGTCCAGTATCCACGCTCGCCTCTCTTTCACTCTTCTTTTTTTTTGTATTTGCATTTCCTCTTTTATATTATTGGATAGATTTCTTCATATTTCATATATTCTCTTTTAATTTTTAGTTACATTCTGTTTGTTTTTAAAAGCGTCTAATTATTTATTTGCCATTATTTTTGCAATATTATATACCTTTCCTTTTCTTTTCATGCAAACTTTGACTTTGTGAACCTCAGTTGCCTTATCCTTCTTTTGCAATACCTTTTTTCATCCTTGGTTGGAAATATTTAGCGTCTTCCAAATTACTCCAGAAACTCCAGACATTGCTGTTCTATCGTCACCTCTGCTAATGAATCCTTCTAATCAACATTCTCTCTGTCCTCTTTCATGCCTCTGTAATTTCCTTCACTTCACTATAATATCGATACATATCACATTATCTTCTTCCTCGCAAACTAAATTCACTTCTCCTGGGTTCTTTTAACTTAGGTCCCAAGTCAAACATGGCTCATAACACCATGCCCATTTCGTTAGTGGGCTGAATTAAACCATCTTTAAAAGGCCATCTTGCAGGATTCTATTTCCATCTTTTGACCTTCAGCACCAATCTGATTTTTCCAATCTACTTGCCTATTAAGATCCACCGTCTCTATTTCAACGTTGCCCTATTTACAAGTGTTTTCTGTCTCCCATTGTAATTTTATCACATATCCTCACTTCTATTTAGAGGGTTGTATATAACTCTCGACAGGGGACTTTTAGCTTTGCCTTAACTCAACCGACAAAAATAGTGCATCTGCTGATTCTATGATAGCTCCATCTAAGGGTTTGATTTTCCCATTTCTTTTTTTCTACCGAAAGATGTTCCCATCTCCTCCAACTACCTGTGTGTGCTTTCGATATTTTTATCATTGGATGTTAATCTCTTAGTAATGGTCGTTTAGTCACGACTCAGTGGTACCCACAACGTCGTTCCTGTCAACCTCCATTTACAATGCAAGAGCATTTACCTTATACCATTATTCAGAGCACGGCACAGTGTTCTGTCCTGGGCTAATCTTTCAAATTGTCCCCAGGCTAAAGGATCTTCTCGGCGTACCCTGCCTCTCTCTGAGATGAAGTTTCTGGAGCTTCTGTTAGTGTGTCTGTAGTAATGTTTTTTTTTAATGGGATGTAATTTCTGTCCCCATTCCGAAGCCTCCTGTGTTCGCATCGTGGCTTGGTGCTGTCCATGTCTGAGTTGTAAAGTCTCATGCCTTCATTATATCTCAAATGAATAACAGCTAGAACAGTTTTTATTGTCTCCGAAGAGCAATCCAATTTTATTTTTATTCCAGAATCTACCCGTGATAAACATTATGTGTGGGAAATCCCACGACTTGATTACATCTCCTTGAAATACTACATGACCAGTCCTTGGTGATAAAATAATAAAAGAAAACCTACAGTCGAAGAGGAGGTAAAATAGGAGACGCATTTTCCTGGTTAGATTCAGAGACTCATAGAAAAGTATAACATCTAGACTGGCGTTTTGGCAAATATAGTTCATATCAAACCCATTTCAACTGCCTTCTCCCAAAGACCTGCACTGGGACTAAAGCCCTTCATACCCGTACCGTCAATGTACTGTACTGTGCTGGAAGCTTATTCCACATTCTCATGAACATCAGAGTGAAGAAGTTTCCCCTCATGTTTCTTTCAAATTTTTCACCTATCACACTTAACCCATGATCTCTGATTGTCAACACATCCAACCTCAGTAGAAAACGCCTATTGCATTTACCCTATCTACACTCCTCAAAAAATCTGTATACCTCTATCAAATTTCCTCCCAAATTTCAACATTCCAAGGAATAAAATCCTCACCTATTCATCTTTCCTTATAACTCAGGACTGCAGACATCCTTGTAAAGTTTCACTGTATTCTTTCAACATCTACATCTTTCCTTTATATAGATGACCATAACTGCACACAATACTCCAAGTTATGCCTCACTAACGTCTTATACAGCTACGACAAAACTTTTCATCTCCTGTCCTCAGTACTTTGATTTATGAAAGCAAATGTATCAAAAGTTTTCTTGAAAACCCTATCTACTTGTGACAGCTCTTTCACTGAATTATGGACCTGTATTCCTGGATCTCATTGTTTGACCGCACCACTCAGTGATTTACCGTTCACTGTGAAAGACCTACCCTGGTTGGTCCTATAGAAGTGAAAAGCATCACACTTAACTGCATTAAAATCCATCTGCCATTTTGCAGCCCATTATTTCCAACTAATGCAAATTCCTCTGTAAAAACTCCTCGCTGTTCACGACAACCTTGGTGTCATCTGCAAATTTGCTGTTCTAGTTAACCATATTATCATGCAGATTATTCATAAAGATGGCAAACAACAATGGACCCAACACCGATCCCTGTGGCACTAAGCAAGTCATAGGCCTCCAGTCAGAGATGTGACCACAGATAAGCACTCCCTGGCTTCTTCCACAAATCTAATATCTCACACAGTTTACAACCAAGCGTCTGAACCTTCTTGACTTACTTTCCATGTGAGACCGTGGCAAATGCCTTGCTGAAGTCCAAGTAGACAACATCCACCGCCTTGTCTTCATCCACTTTCCCGATAACTTCATTAAAAAACTCTATAAATTTGGTTATACATAACTTACCATGCACGAAGCCATGCTGCCTATCCTTAATCAGTCCACGTCTATGCAAATACTTATATATCCAGTCTATTAAAAAACCATCCAATAACTTTCCCACTACTGATATCAGCCTCAGCAGCCTATAATTTGCTGGTTTATATTTAGAGCCTTTCTTAAACAATAGAACAGCATTGGCTATCCTCCAATTCTCTGGTACCTCATCCGTGATGCACATTCCAAACGCATCCAAATTGTTGCTGGTAACAAGATTTTGAAATGAGATTATCCTTGCCCCAGAATACAATGCCAATCCAGAAACTGCCGATTGGTGAGATCTTTTATCTGTAGCCTTGTTTTGATTTATCTACAGGTCTTGGGCTCATCAACGCTTTCCTTCCTGAGTAATAGGGATTCCAATCATTCCTGGTCGGCCTCACTGTTCCAATCTCCATAAGCGGGCCTGCATCTGAAACATCGCCGCAACTCAAGGTAACTCCTCATTCCTCCTCAATGGTTTCCATTTCAGCAGTGTTTCCTCTGACCCACTATGCGATTTATTAACCACGGTAGTCCTTCCCAATGATTGTATCTGACCATCAGCCACATAACTCTTCAAAATATCTGTCTTCCACGTTCGCTAAATTCACTGGGCTATTGCCATTCTTACGTGCATCCCACAGAAAAACTACACACAATGTTTAGACCATAAGACGATAAGACAAAGAAGCAGAAGTTGACCATCCGGCCCATCGAGTCTGCTCCACCATTTTATCATGAGCTGATCCATTCTCCCATTTAGTCCCACTCCCCCACCTTCTCACCATAACCTTTGATGCCCTGGGTACTCAGATACCGATCAATCTCTGCCTTAAATGCACCTAATGACGACCTCTACTGACGCCCGTGGCAATAAATTCCACATATTCTTCTCTCTCTGGCTAAAAGAAATTCTTCGCCCTTCAATCCTTAAGTCGTGTCCTCTCGTACTAGACTTCCTCACCATGGGAAACAACTTTGCCACATCCACTCTCTCCATGCCTTTCAACGTTCGAAATGTTTCTATGAGGTCCCCCCTCATTCTTCTAAACTCCAAGGAATACAGTCTAAGAGCGGTCAAATGTTCCTCATATGTTAACCCTCGCCTTCCCGGAATCACTCTAATGAATCTTCTCTGAACCCTCTCCAACGTCAGCACATCTTTTCTTAAATAAGGAGCCAAAACTGCACACAGTACCAGTGCCTTATAGAGCTTCACGATGACATCCCTGCTCCTAAACTCTATTCCTCTAGAAAATAATGCCAACATTGCATTCGCTTTCTTCACTACCGACTCAACCTGGAGGTTAACCTTAAGGGTATCCTGCACGAGGACTCTCAAGTCCCATTGCATCTCAGAACTTCGAATCTCTCCGCATTTAAATAAGTCTGACCGTTTATTTCTTCTACCAAAGTGCATGACCATACACTTTCCAATATTGTATTTCATTTGCCACTTCTTTGCCCATTCTCCCAGTCTATCCAAGTCTCTCTGCAGACTCCCGGTTTCTTCAGCACTACCGGCCCCTCCACCTGTCTTTTTATCATCAGCAAACTTAGCCATAAAGCCATCTATTCCATAATCCAAATCGTTGATATACAACGTAAAAAGAAGTGGCCCCAACACGGACCCCTGTGGAAGACCACTGGTAGCCAGCAGCCAGCCAGAATGGGATCCATTTATTCCCACTCTCTGTTTTCTGCTAATCAGCCAATGCTCTATCCATGTATGTAACTTTCCCGTAATTCCATGGGCTCTCATCTTGTTTAACAGCCTCATGTGCCGCATCTTGTCAAATGCTTTCTGAAAATCCAAATACACAACATCTGCTGCATCTCCCTTGTCTAGTCTACTTGTAATTTCCTCAAAAAATTGCAATAAGTTTGTCAGGCGGGATTTTTCTTTAAGGGAACCATGCTGAGTTCTGCCTATCTTGTCATATGCCGCCAGGTACTCCGTAACCTCATCTTTGAAAATCGACTCCAACAACTTCCCAACCACCGACGTCAAGCTAACAGGTCTATAATTTCCTTTTTGCTTCCTCGCCCTCTTCTTAAATAGCGGAGTGACATTTGCAATCTTCCATTCCTCCGGAACCACGCCAGAATCTATTGACTTTTTGAAAGATCATTGCTAATGCCTCCGCAATCACAACAGCTATTTCATTCAGAACACGAGGGTGCATTACATCTGCTCCAGGAGATTTATCTACCTTTAGACTATTCAGCTTCCTGAGTACTTTCTCTGTCGTAATTGTGACTGCGCATATGTCTCTTCCCTGACACCATTGAATGTCCGGTATACTCCTGATGTATTCCTCAGTGAAGACTGATGCAAAATACTCGATCAGTTCCTTCGCCATCTGCTTATCTCCCATTACAATTTCTCCAGCATCATTTTTTACCGGTCCTATATCTGCTCTCACCTGTCTTTTACTCTTTATACACTTGAAAAAGCTTTTAGTATCCACTTTGCTATTATTTGCTAGCTTCCTTTCAAAGTTCATCTTTTCCCTCTTAATGACCTTCGTAGTTTCCTTTTGTAAGCTTTTAAAAACTTCCCAATTCTCTGTCTTCCCACTAATTTTTGCTTCCCAGTATGCCCCCTCCTTTGCTTTTACTTTGGCTTAGACTTCTCTTGTCAGCCACGGTTGCATCCTTTTTTTCCATTCGAAATTTTGTTCTGTTTTGGAATATATCTGTCTTGCACCTTCCTCACTTCTTGCATCAACTCCAGCCACTGCTGCTCTGCCGTCCTTCCCACTAGTCAACTTTGGCCAGTTCCTCTCTTATGCCACCGTAATTTCCTTTACTCCACTGAAATTGCGACAAATCAGATTTCGGTTTCCCTTTCTCAAATTTCACAGTGAACTCAATCGTGTTTTGATCACTGCCTCCTAAGGGTTCCTTCACTGAAATCTCTCTAATCACCTCTGGTTCATTACACAATACCCAGTCCAGTACAGCCGATCCCCTAGTAGGCTCCACAACAAGCTGTTCTAAAAAGACATCTCGTAGACAGTCTACAAATTCACTCTCTTGAGATCCAGTGCCGACCTGATTTTCCCAATCCACTCGCATGTTAAAATCGCCCACACTTATCATAACACGGCTCTTCTCACAAGCCTTTTCTACTTCGTGATGTAATTTGTTGTCCACATCACTGCAGCTATTAGGAGGCCTGTATATAACTGCCATCAGGGTCCTTTTACCCTTGGGATTTCCCAGCTAAACCCATAAAGAATCTTCACCCTCCGATTTTATGTCACCTCTTTCTAATGATTTAATGTAATTTCTTACAAATAAAGCCACGCTAACCTCACTGCCAACCTGCCTATCCTTCCGATACAGCGTGTAATCTTAGACATTCAGCTCCCAGAGACATGTATTCTTTAGACATGTCTCAGTCATGGCCACAACATCATACCTGCCAATCTGTAGCTGTACGACAAGATCATCCACCTTATCCCTTATGCTACGTGCATCTAAGTATAACACCTTAAGTCCAGTATTTGGCACTTTTTACTTTGATTGCACTGCAACTCATCCCAATGGCTGCAAAATTGCCCCATAACCTGCCTGTCCTTCCTGAAATCTTTACTGTTCACACTCTTAGATTTATTTCTGTTTTCCCCCCCTCTGCTAAATCATTCCGGTTCCCATCCCCCTGCCAAATTAGTTTAAAACATTCCCTAACAGCTCTATTAAAACTTCCCGCCAGGATATTGGTCCCCTTCGGGTTCAAGTGTAATCCGTCCTTTTTGAACAGGTCATACTTCCCCCAGAGGAGAACCCAATGATCCAAGAATCTGAAGCACTGCCCCCTGCACCACTCTCTCAGCCACGCATTCATCTGCCCGATCCTACTATTCTTACCCTCGCTAGCACGTGCACAGGTAGCAAACCTGAGATTACTACCCTGGAGGTCCTGCTTCTCAGCTTACTTCCTAACTCCCAGAAGTCTCTCTCCAGGACCTCCTCCCTTTTCCTATCTATGTCATTGGTACCAACATGTACCAAGACAGCTGGCTGCTTGCCCTCTCCCTTCAGTATATTCTGGACCCAATCCGAGATATCTCGTACCCTGGCACCTGGGAGGCAACACACCATGCGGGTATCTCAATCAGGCTCACAGAATCCCCTGTCTGTTCCCATGACTATGGAATCCCCTATGACTACTGCATTCCTCTTCTCCCTCCTTCCCTCCTGCATAACAGCGACAGGTTCAGTGCCAGAGATCAGGTCAGCTTGGCCGTCCCCTCTCAGGTCATCCCCCTCAACAGCATCCAAAACGATATACTTGTTGCTGAAGTGGGCAGCCACAGGGTGCTCTCCACTATCCGGGCATTTCCCTTCCCTCTCCTGACAGTCACCCAGTTTTCTGACCCCAGTAGCCTAGGGATGACTACTTTCCTGTAGCTCCTGTCTATCACCTCTTCACTTTCCCTAATAAGCAGTAGGTCATCAAGCTGCAGCTCCAGATCCCTAACACGGTCTCTGAGGAGCTGCATCTCGGTGCACCTGGCGCACATGTGGCCATCAGGGAGGCTGGGGGTCTCCCAGGATTCCCACATCTAACATCCTGAATAAAGCACTAACCCTGCAGACATGCTACCTAATTCTTCAGGAACGAAGCAAGGACAAACAAGTCTACTCACCCACTTACCTCGCCAAACACACGAACCTTTAAACCGTTAGCTCGTACCGTTAGCTGTGTGAGCTTTGCTGTTCCTCCGTATGTCCGGGCCGATTCGCCAAGGGGAAAAAAAGAGTTGGTACCTCGCTCTCGCTTCTTCCCATTACCGCCTAAGCCCGTTGAGCCAAAGCCCTACACTCTGCTGTGACTCACTCCGCTGCCCGCTGTATAGTGTGGTCTTCTTTTTAAACTCTCTGCCCTGTCCTGTCACGCACCTGCGCAGTCTCGACCTTCTTGTTCTCGAAGAAGTTTTTTTTTAAACTGCCTTCCTTCAGCATTTAGCTCTCACACCGCCCTTCTTGTCCCAAATTTGTCCCTTCATTCTAGTCATTTGGCTCATTTGATTATGAACACAGGATATTTCCCACTTAACCTCAATCATGGATATCCTGATGAATTCAGCAGGCTGTTAATTCATGCAGAGGCGGATGTAGGCGTTACTGTTAACTCAAATTCTGCCCGAATATTCACCTGCAAATACCTGTCAATATTGGGGAAATTACAGTCACCCACCACTCAGTTGTTTTTACAACTTTCCATAACCTACCAATGTTTCTTTTCCTCTTTCTCCTGCTAGCATTACAGAAATCTTTGGACATTGAAGCACACAGCATCTCAAGTTTTTCCTCTATCTGCATCCCGTTACATCCTGAAAGATGCCCAATGGGAGGGAGGTGATTGAAGGTGTCCATGAATTGCAGACCAGACTGAGTTTTGGATATTATTAGTGGACACAGGATCATTATTAGATGGGGTATACTATTCAAACCATTGTTTATCTGAGCTCCTGGCACCATAATCCCACTGTCCTGTTCCCCACTCTCATCCCACAGTTCGGTACGAAGTACCTGTCCAGTTCCTCTTTGAATACTTTATTTGGTTGTTCCCACCATCCCCGGTGAGAACCACGGTTTGAGTAGAAATTAAATTTTCGTCCCATACCACTTTGTACCTTTGCGCACTGGGCCTCAAATCACTGACCAATAGACTGTGAACAGTAGAGCACCGAATCAATTCCCTCAGTTCACTGTGTGTGTGTGTGTGTGTGTGTGTGTGTGTGTGTGTGTGTGTGTGTGTGTGTGTGTGTGTGTGTGTGTGTGTGTGTGTGTGTGTGTGTGTGTGTGTGTGCGTGCGTGTGCGTGTGCGCGTGTGTGTTGACCATGATGCGAGTTTAAACTTCATGTTTACCTACACGTGTTCAGTGTCTCCAATGGACTAAACCCCCCAAAGGATTTACCCACCTTAACGCTCTTTGACAGGCCCAACAACGCCTTCTCCTTGGTATCAAAGCGCCTGAGAATATCACCATACCTCATCTCGATTTCGCTGACCCCATGACCTGCTCCTATGTGAACACCAATGAATGAATAATATTAAGTTTGTACCTAGAAATCTAACTCTGGCTCCAGCCATAATCTCCTTCCTTAGTTCTTGAGTGGTCCTATCCTCTCCCTAGTATACTGTTGTTTTCAGTTTATGCATAAAATGTCACTGAGAAGATTATCTGGCCATTGTTCACACTCCTGATTCGTAGTGGGACTTGTTTCTTGCTTTCTGCATGTTCCTCCAAGACCCTGTCCAATTTCTTATTCCTAAAGCTTATATATACTTCCTCTTACGTTTTTTGTATTAACTAAGTACAATATATCTCCTCATCTTAAGCTCCTAAATTTCCCCGCCCTTCTCCACCTTCCTCACAGGGACATGAAAGTCCTGAATTGTGACTGGCTGGGCTGTAATTGACTCTCATGTGTCAGACATGGACTTAAGCAGCAACATCAGAACCCAGACTACTCCCTTTGATTCTTGCTCAATTCTGCTGTAATTTGCCTTTCACAATTTGCATTGGTCCACCGGCAAGTCCAGTCTTATCCTTATGAATTACCAACTAAACACCTTCAGAATGATATCCGTAAATCTTCCTCATTGAAACTCCAAACATTTTGCTAAGCTTGTTTCTCAAGACTAAGTATTACTAAGACGAAGCGCCCCTCCCTAGTGGGGCATCTACATACTCTCTCTGGAACTGTTTCTGAACACAACTAACAAATAATGCTCCAGCCAAGTCTCAGGCGGTAAGGGAGTTCCAGTCATTCTGGGGCAATTATTTATCCACTGGAGTTACTCAGTCCATAACCTGCCAGCATATCTGTTGATCTCTCTTACTGGCTATTGAGAGGCCTACAGTATAATCCCATAACAATGATTTCACCTTGCTCATACCTGAGTCTACCCATATTGTCTTACTGGAACAACAACACACACAAAATGCTGGTGGAACACAGCAGGCCAGGTAGCATCTATAGGGAGAAGCGCCGTCGACGTTTCGGGCCGAGACCCTTCGTCAGGACTAACCGAAGTTAATTTCAAATCTCTTACTATCTTTCCTTGCGGTTAGTCCTGATGAAGGGTCTCGGCCCGAAACGTCGACGGCGCTTCTCCCTATAGATGCTACCTGGCCTGCTGTGTTCCACCAGCATTTTGTGTGCGTTGTTGTTTGAATTTCCAGCATCTGCAGATTTCCTCGTGTTTGTCTTACAGGCTGAGCCTCTCGGATGACCTCGACTTTGAGACATTCTGCTTGATCTAATAAAGTACAGCTCCGCAACCTCATTTACTTCCCTACGGGCTGTCGGAATCATTTGAATCCTGGAATGCTTAGCTATCAGTCCTGCCATTCTCTCACCCAGATCTCTGTAATGACTGAATCAATGTGCCATGTACTATTGCAGGCTCTAAATACATCCGCCTTAACTGTTCTACACCCTGCATGAAATAAACACATTTCTACACATTGCTGACACTGTGCTAATTGACGAGGTCCCATCTTGATTTCTGGTTGGCGTTCTTCCACCTCGGCTCTACATTCCGCTCAATGTTATTTGCTGACCTGTAGATCTAGTTCCCAACCCAACCCCCACCCTTCACCTCCGCATGCCACGTGTTAACACTTTAGTGTAGCTCCAGAAAAAATTCCCGTCAGAATATTAGCTCCCCTTCAGAGCAGGTGTAAGCCATCCTCCTTGCACCAGTCCCAGCTCTCCTGGAAGAGAACCCAATGATCCGTATACCTGATGCCCACCCTCCTGTCTCAAAATTGTTAGGCACACATTTAATTTTTCGACCTTACCATCTGTTTTCCCGCTTGCATGTGACACTGGAATTAATCCTGAGATTACAACCCCGGAGTTCCTGCTTCTTAACCTTCTGTCCAACTCCCTAAATTCTCTTTGCAGGACATTGTCTCTCTGTCGTTAGCTCTAATACGGACCACAACTTCTGGCTGCTCACTCTGCACTTTCACAACGGCCTTGCCTTCTCAGAGACGTCCTTTGACCTGGTCTGACGGAGGTAACCATCCTGAAATCTCACTCATTTGCACAGATACTGCTGTCTGTGCCCCCACCCCTTGCTGTCTGCAAGTGATTCATATCCTGTATATTCATGTGCTTATCTGAAAGCCTCGTTGTAATGAAAATTATTTTAAAATTCATTCAGTGTCCTTCTATGATTCAGCTCAGAGTATTTGTGCATGCATTCGCACATAATGGAGACTGCACGTGTGCTAAAACAAAACACTTCATTAGAACTCGTACAATTTTAATGCAGAAAGAAAAAAGAAACAAATATCTATATTAGTAGCCCCAGAGTAATCAAAGTATTACCTATCATTCACTAAACCAGCCGTCTTTAGTGTTGGAGGTGACCACAGATTCGACAATGTTACGCAGCCTGTTCTCTCTCTCTCTCTCTCTCTCTGTTACACTTTTTCTTTTTCTTTGTCTTTATCCTGCTCACCCTCGCTTGCGTCCTCTCCCTTGTGCACACTCTCGCGCCATTGCCCTGGCGCACTCTCCGTCGCGCGCTCTCCCTCTGTGGTGCCCTCTTTCCCGCAATGTCTCATTCGCTCTCTCCCCTTTGCGCCCTCAGCCCTCGTGTTCACTCGTTCCCGATGTCTCGTTCGCTCTCTCCCTCTCGCAAAGTCACCTTCTCCTGTTTTCTCTTGCCCACGTTTCCCCTCACTCAATTTCTCTCACGCTCACTCACGCGTCATCTCAATGGCGACCTCTCCCTCGTGCGCACTACCTCATGTGCTCTCCCTTGCGCGCCATCTCCATGGAGCCCTTTCTCACGTGCTTTCAATCACGCCCTCTCCCCCACACCCTCTTTCTCGTGGTCTCATTCTGTCCCTCTCCTTCGCCCCCTCAGCCTACGCGTTGTTTCCTTCTTGAGCTCTTTTCGTGATGTCTCATTCGCGCTAACCTCTCTGTTACTTTCACTCTCTCACTTCTTCTCTGTCCCTATCACAATCTCTCTCTCCCCCTTTCTCTCTCTTTCTCTCCCTTTCTCTCTCTCTCTCTCTCTCTCTCTCTCTCTCTCTCTCTCTCTCTCTCTCTCTCTCTCTCTCTCTCTCTCTCTCTCTCTCTCTCTCTCTCTCTCTCTCTCTCTCTCTCTCTCTCTCTCTCTCTCTCTCTCAGAGCTACAAGTTAAGGAGATGGTACTTTCTCTTCAATTGTAAAACAGTTAAAATGCCGGTACGTAAAGATAGTTCAAGGTAGCAGAGAGAACGAGAACTGACAGTTACAAAAAGGGTGAAGGACAGAGCGGGTTATGACGGGAACAGGTGTGGATACAGACGAAAGTATACTCCGAGATCAGGCAGTTTTGTCAAAGTCGGGAAACAGCGATCAGGGATTCGCTAGAAGCTTCGGTTTAACAGGGTGTAACGTGAGGTGCAAGGGTGTTTCTCTGGGATGGTGCTGCCAGTGATACCACCCGGATCAGCTGTAAATATCTGTATTGCATCTCTAAGGCAACACATACAAATTGGAAAATACAATTGACAGGACCCTTACGAAGTGTCCCGCCCAGAAACGCGACAGTTTGCTCATTCTTATAGCGGTTGCCTGGCCTGCTGAGTTCCCAAAGCATTTTCTGAGTGAAAAAGAGAAAACAGTCGACGAATCTGGCCGAGACTCTTCATCAGGATCTGATTGTGTGGGTGTCTGCAGGTTTTCACGTTTGTTTTTTAACTCTCTTCATCACATTGTTTCCATTTATCCACAATCGGGGGTATAGAATAGGGAGCATGAAGGCAGCTGAATTTTAATACTTTACAGCATTTATTTCTAACATTTCGTGAGTTTCAAAATCTGACTCAGTGGGTATTTCACCGCATTCTTTAGTTCCTCTCGGAACTTGCTTTGAGTCAGGGCGTAAATACAGGTATTGGTGCAGGAACTGAGAACCTGTAACATTAGCGATGTATATTGTGTGATATAACGTGGATCCGTGACAGAATTAGTAAAACCCATTGCAATTCGTCTATAGATAGAGAATATCACCAGTGGCCCCCACAACAATATGAAAGTACCGGTTATGCTGAAAAGCAAAACGATGGATTTGCGTCGGTTCTCCATCTCCCGGTCCTTGTCATTCTCTCCACTCCTTTGTCCCCGGAGCCCTCTGCGGGCTCGACTGGCCACTAGAATCCGCCTGACAGTCTGAATATTGAGCAGAAAAATCAGAAAGAATGGGAAACAAGGAGTTAAAATGCGATAAAACAACTCAAATGCCGCCCATGAGGCAGAGATTGTGAAGCTCGTCGCAGGAGCACAATCCCAGGGTACACCATTAATTATTTCTGCGGGCTCGTATACAAAGCCCCAGGGGACACTCTCCAAACAGGTCAGCACACTGACCGTCCCGATAACCACAGCCGCCGTCCTCTCGGTGCAATATTTTGTCTTCAGCTTCTCACAGCAAATAGCCACGAATCGATCGACGGTGAATGCGACAGTCAGCCAGACTGAGGCCGCCGTGCTCGCAAAAACCATCCATAGGTCGAGTCTGCAGACATGAGTGATTCGCAGGAATGACCGAGGAAAATAAATCGTTGCAGTCCACTTCAGCAGCGGATTCGAGATAACAACCAGGAGATCGGCCACAGCCATTCCCACCAGGTACCAAGTGACGCATTTGGAGAGACCGCACTTTCCCCGGGACAGGATCGCAATCGCCGCCAAATTCGCTGGAAGAGAGAGAGAGGGGGAACAACAAGCTAAGAAAATAGCAAAGCGAATCTCAGCAGTTTGAGGGGATTTTGTAATATTTCCACTTTATTACTGCATTTAGCAGTGGGACGGGGGAGAGAAGGCGCAGAGCTAGTGGAGACATAGAGGACTTTCCACTGCAACATAAAGTTAATATGATCTGAATATGATTCAGACTGATGAGGGAAATGTAAAGTGGCAGCAGTGAGCTAAAACTGGTTAATTACCTCCTCAGAGTCAATAGTAGATGGAATATTTTCCACCGGCGCCTTCCAAGTCTCGTCAGAAATGAAATGAATAAATCCGGACGCTGATGGCAGGATTCCTTAATTAGACAATCATTAACTTCCATGGCGAACCGTGACAGCGGCAGAACAGCCGAAGGACGGAACAAAACCAGGAAATGTTGGAAACACTCTTCCAGGCAAAACATAATATGTGGTAAAAGAGTTAAATTATTTCTCCTCAAACGTGTTCTCAGAGAGGCCTCTGACACAAGCGTTACCTTGTTTCTCTTTCCAGACCGTCTGCCTGGGGCTTGATGTTTCCAGCAGTCCCAGAGTTTGTTTTCTGTATTCCAGTATTTGCCACCTTACTTACTGTACAACGAGGCAACGACTAATCGGAACAGATACAGCGCAGTCTGACACAACCTCACAGACAGACAAGACGCCTCCCATTGAATCCATCACAGGGAAGCAGGAGAGAAGAATTCAGTATCAAGCAGCAAGCTCGGTTTCGTAGTCTGATGGTTGTAACCGCGTCATATGTAAATATAATAGAATATGTTTCACAGTATTGATAGCTATAAAGCACCACGTCGGTTTTGTTAATTGACTCAGCAATGATTCCATTGCGTTGTGCAACAACTGCTTTACATTCAGTCATATCGCACACATTTTTTTAAAAAAGCACAACTTTTTCGTGCTACTACACGGAACCCCTCACGTTTTCTAAGGTGGTCCTGCCAGACCATAGCTTGATAATTGCACCTCACTCAGACAATCGCTCACATACAAATGCAGACAATCAATTGGTGTAATCTCCGCGCGCTGTATAAACACAACTTTAGCAAAAGTAGTTCAGCTGCTACAAGATCAATAGCACAAAGACCCGAACATCCCAGTATTGATCACAACCCGCTGGAAGAACGCTACCTGACCCGTTCAGTTCCACAGATGTTAGCGGATTCACCGCATTCCTGCAGCGGTTTGGTGTTTTTTTTTCAGATCCAGATCTGAATATCTCGAGATCTGTTGTTTCCATTTGATCGATGAATTGCAAATCACTGGCTCTGTAATGTGTCAGCGACAGAAACAATCATAACATTGGAATTAAATGTCGTTTCCCCTCCACGGCATCTGTCACTGCGGCTTACCGGGAATTCCAAAGACTGCAATAAAAGGATAGTAAACTTCCTGGACCCGCCAGACGACTGGGTACACCATTTCAGTGAAAGTCTGCGATTTCTCTTGCTCCTGAATTCAGAGCTCCGGCAGATACTGAGCTGATGCTTCACAACAACCCGGATTTATACAGAGCGTCTCTGCCTCCAGAGATACGATTACACATCTCACTAACATTCTCGGTTACACTTACTTGAAAAAAACAATTTAATTAGACACTATTGTCTCTGATGCAAATATCAAGCCGATTGAAGACAAATTCAACAGAATTCTTGGCCATTACCTCAGCCGTGTCTCAGGTGGAAATGAGGACGGTAAATTTAATTACAAAATCTGAACTTTATAGAGGATCGGGTACATTAACAGATTTCTTCTTTTTTGGCTAATTATTCATATTCCAACAACGACCAGCGACTGACCGGCACCTACCTTCTGTTCCTGCAGTTTGCAAATTACAAATGTCCTTCAGTCCTTCAATTCTGTTCTGACCGCGCACAAACTTGCAAACAGAGAGAGAGAGGGGGGGGGGTAGGGATGGAGGGAGGGAGGATGGGAGGGAGGAAGAAGAACAGAGATACAATAGAGAGAACGAGATCGGGAAGGCAAAGTCCAATGAGCTCGTTGCTGATGTACAAACACGAGAAAATCTGTAGATGCCTGAACTCCGGGGCAACACAAGGAACGCTGCTGAGTTCCTCCAGCATTTTTCATGTGATATTGCTGATGTAATAGTCTTTGATGAGCACCTAAAATCTGTGAAAGGGCAAAAGGAATTGAGAAGAAATATATCAATCTGCAAAGGAATGGGCCGAGCGGTTAAATAATAAAAATAGATGCAGAATGGCTGGAAGTAAGCGAAAGAAAGGCAAGCGTGAGATGAAACGTCAGATGAGAGAGAGAGAAAGAGAGAGATAGAGGCCAACAGGCAGAGACAGACAGAGACGGAAGCAAAGATTGCAGTATTGTGATGTACTTCCTGTATCTCTTAGTCCCTGCTACACTGTGAGAGTGTGGGGTTCATTCTGTACCTGTCAGCCTCTTTTGCTGTGTGAGATTGTGGGGTTCATTCTACACCTTTCAGTCTCTGGTACAGTGTGAGAGTGTAGGGTACATTCTGGACCTGTCAGTCTCTGCTACAGTGTGAGAGCGTGAAGTTAATTCTTTGCTTGTCAGTCTCTGGTACAGTGAGAGTGTATGGTTCATTTTGCATTTTCATCCCTAAGTCTGGCCTTTAATCGCCATATATAATTATCGGTATTTTTGTTGAAAGTACATTTTCACAACCAAATTACCTTCAACTGATACTGAAATTTATTCTATAGAGTGACAGTCTGAATGAAGCTAGTTATATTGGATTCGTACTTCGAAAGTTATCGAGTCAGAAACGGGACGTTCGGCCCACAATAAATTTGCATATGACTGATTATTAATTTAAACTATTGTAGTCTATTTCATTCATCCATTAACCAAGGGTAGAGAGACACTCTACTGAGGTAGAGTGGTAAAAGGGCTTGCAGAGAGTGAATACAGATTAATGCCAAATCCCGTGCAATAATAGAATGCAGAATAAAGTGGAGAATCATCCTCCTAATTTTAATGTCGGTGTTCCTGTAGTCCCTGAGTTGTAATGACCAAGTCTGTACACACTGCTTCAAGCTTGTCTAGATCTGTGTTTCTATAGTTAATGGAGAGCTCCCTGTTCTGACATACGATACTCTCACCCAATGAAATCTAGTCTCAATAATTTCTTAACTGACTGAGAAAACTGAGTCTCTCTTTTCCGAGGTCTGTCCACAGAATTTCCAGGGTCCGACAGTACTACATATTTCATCACATTCCGCCATTTGTTGTGAATCCCTTCTTGGACCTTCACTTGCATCGCATCTATTCTGTATAGACATATATACTCCAGATTTACGTATATAACCATATAACAATTACAGCAACACGCAGGCTATCTCGGCCCTTCTAGTCCGTGCCGAAAGCTTAATCTCACTTAGTCCCACCTACCTGCACTCAACCCATAACCCTCGAATCCTTTCCTGTCCATATACCTGTCCAATTTTTTTTAAATGCCAAAATCGAACCTGCCTCTACCACTTCTACTGGAAGCTCATTCCACACAGCTACTGCGCTCTGAGTAAAGAAGTTCCCCTCGTGTTACCCCTAAACCTTTGCCCCTTAACTCTCAACTCATGTCCTCTTGTTTGAATCTCCCCTACTCTCAATGGAAAAAGCCTATCCACGACAACTCTATTTAACCCCCTCATAATTTTAAATACCTCTATAAGGTCCTCCCTCAACCTTCTACTCTCCAAAGAATAAAGACCTAACTTGTTCAACCTTTCTCTGTAACTTAGGTGCTAAAACCCAGGTAACATTCTAGTAAATCTCCTATTTACCCTATTTTGTTGACATCTTTCCTATAATTCGGTGACCAGAACTGTTCACAATGCTCCAATTTTGGCCTCACCAATGCCTTGTACTGTCATAAGGGGACATGAGACTGGACCCAAATGCAGGACGCAGGCATTGAAGTACTAGTGGCAGGACGGGAATAGCTAAACGGTAGAACAAGATGTGGTGACCCAGGCGTGCGTGAGGGACGTGGCATTCAAGGTGATCCTGGAGTTCAGAGATGGTCTTGCAGTTCAGAGTGGTCACGGGGCTAGGCTAGAGTATGGGTTGTTAGGACTAGGAATGCTGGGAGGATAGCCCCCTGGGTGGGCCGCAGAACTCCTGGGCAGGGCCCGGACCTCCCAGGCAGGACATAGGGGCCTGAGCAGGTCGCGGGGCGCAACCCATAGGAGGCGAGGGCTCAGAAGGGGCCGAGTCCCCCGCCGGGCAACGGCAGTCCGGCCTGACTTACCCGACGGAGGCAAGGTATAGGAAGGGAGCTCGGTCCAGGGTGACTTCCAGACTCACTCGCAGAACTTGTCTATAACGGTGAGTACTCCAAGCCAGGATGAACAGGACGATCCCACAGCTATACTCAGTCCCAGAGTCCCTTATATACACCGCCTCCTTGAGCCCAAACAAGCCAAGATGATCCTCAGATGTGACTATTCGAGCTCAAGGCGAAGCGAGGGACGGCCAAAGGACCCGGAGTCCGGAGTCCGCGGACCGGACCAAGAACGGGAATGCGGATTCTGGACCGGACCACAACACGCACAATTTAAGATTGCATCCCAACTCGTTAACTCAATACTCTGATTTATAAAGGCCAGCATACCAAAAGCTTTCTTCATCACCCTATCCACATGAGGTTCTACCTTCAGGGAACTATGCACCCTGCAGGGAACTAGATCACTCTGTTCTTCTGCATTCCTCAATGCCCTACCATTTACCATGTATGTCCTATTTTGATTAGTCCTACCGAAATGTAGCACCTCACACTTACCAGCATTAAACTCCATCGGCCATCATTCAACCCACTCTTCTAACTGACCTAAATCTCTCTGCAAGCTTTGAAAACCTACTTCACTATCCACAACGCCTCCTATCTTAGAATCATCTGCATACTTACTAATCCAATTCACCACCCCATCATCCAGATCATTAATGCATATGACAAACGACATTGGACCCAGTACAGATCCCTAAGGCACAACACTATATAACCATATAACAATTACAACACGGAAACGGGACATCTCGGCCCTTCTAGTCCGTGCCGACGCTTACACCCACCTAGTCCCACTGGCCCACACTCAGCCCATAACCCTCCATTCCTTTCCTGTCCATATACCTATCCAATTTTACTTTAAATGACAATATCGAACCTGCCTCTACCACTTCTACTGGAAGCTCATTCCTCACAGCTACCAGTCTCTGAGTAAAGAAATTCCCCCTCGTGCTACCCTTTAACTTTTGCCCCCTAACTCTCAAATCATGTCCTCTTGTTTGAATCTCCCCTACTCTCAATGGAAAAAGCCTATCCACGTCAACTCGATCTATCCGCCTCATTATTTTAAATACCTCTATCAAGACCCCCCCCCCCCCCAACTTTCTAAACTCCAAAGAATAAAGACCTAACTTGTTCAACTTTTCCCTGTAACTTAGTTGCTGAAACCCAGGTAACATTCTAGTAAATCTTCTCTGTACTCTCTCTATTTTGTTGATATCTTTCCTATATTTCGATGACCAGAACTGTACACAATACTCCAAATTCGGCCTTACCAATGCCTTGTACAATTTTAACATTACATCCCAACTCCTATACTCAATGATCTGATTTATAAAGGCAAGCATACCAAAAGCTTTCTTCACCACTCTAGTCACCGGCCTCCAACCTGACAAACAATTATTCACCACTACTCTCTGGCATCTCCCATCCAGCCACTGTTGAATCCATATTACTACTTCAATACTAATACCTAACGATTGAACCTTCCTAACTAACCTTCCTTGTGGAACTTTGTCAAAGGCCTTACTGAAATCCATATAGACAACATCCATTGCTTTACCCTCGTCAACTGTCCTAGTAAACTCTTCAAAAAATTCAAAAAGATTTGTCAAACTTGAACTTCCACGCACAAATCCATGTTGACTGTTCCTAATCAGACCCTGTCTATCCAGATAATTATATGTACCATCTCCAAGAATACTTTCCATTAATTTACCCACCACTGACGTCAAACTTACAGGCCGATAATTGCTCGGTTTCCTCTTAGAACCCTTTTTAAACAATGGAACCACATGAGCAATACGTCAATCCTCCGGCACGATCCCCTTCTCCAACGGCATTTGAAATATTTCTGTCAGAGCCCCTGCTATTTTTGCACTAACTTCTCTCAAGATCCAATCGGAGTCCCAATATTCCTCGGGAACCAAGGTTCCTTATTCTTATTCACTTTGCCTGTAATCCTGACAGGAACTTCCATGGTCCCTTCGAGCAATACCCCACTTTGCTATTTGCCTCAGGAATTGGGCCTCAATCCCCTCGTTTAGTTTCCAATCATTCCCAGGTTCCACTAACCATACACCTGCTTTCCATCAGAAAATGCAGGATAAGGACCCTGTGATAACAACAAGAAGCTGCCAGTTCGTTTGTCGACTCCGGTGTGAGTAACCTCGTTTCATGGTTCTTAGGATTACCAGTTCTAAGTCTAGCATCGATCCTGGATACCGATTCCACGCTCGCTACGTCAATAACGCTTTCCAACTCTGCCTCATCGCCCGCGTTCTGCACTTGGGTTCGTCCGCCGCCACGCTCGTGTCACAGCAACTTAGAAACTCTGCATTCTCAAAATTTCTCTTTTGAGTGCCTCCCACTTACGAATCGCATTCTTGCTAGAGAACAACCTGTCCCAATCCACGCTTTTTAGATCCTTTCTCATTTCTTCAAATTTGGCCTTTTTCCAGTTTTGAATTTCAACCCGAGGACCAGATCTTTCTTTATCCATGATCAAGTTGAAACTAATGCTGTTATGATCACTGGAACCAAAGTGTTCCCCTACACACACATCCATCATCTGTCCTAACTCGTTTCCTAATAGGACATCTAATATTGCATGCCCTCTAGTTTGTACCAATTTGTAAATATTGATTTAGAAAAGTTTCCTGAACACATTTTACAAACTCTAACCCGTCTAGCCCTTTAACAGTATGGGAGTCCCAATCAATATGTGGAAAATTAAAATACCCTACTATCACAACTTTATGTTTCCTGCAGTTGTCTGGTCCCTCTCTGCAGATTTGCTCCTCCAATTCTCGCTGACTATTGGGTGGTCTATAATACAACCTCATTAATGAGGTCATACCTTTCCTGTTTCTCAGCTCCACCCATATGGTCTCGGTAGACAAGCCCTCTAATCTGTCCTGCCTGAGCACTACTGTAACATTTTCCCTGACCAGCAATGCCACCACACCTCCCGCCACCCTTCATCCCTCTGCCTCTATCATGTCTGAAGCATCTAAACCCTGGAACATTAAGTTGCCCGTCCTGCCCCTCCTGTAGCCAAGTTTCACTAATGGCTCTAACGTCGTAATTCCATGTATCAATTCACACCCTCAGCTCATCTGCCTTCCCCACAATACTCACAAATAGACACACCTCAGAAGATTATTACCACCACACACAAACCTTCTATTTATGACTTTGCATGAACTTACAATATCATTTATTTCACAAAGTACACTGCAGATGCTGTGGTCAAATCAACACGTACAAACAAGCTGGATAAACTCAGCAGGTCGGGCAGCATCACCTGCTGAGTTCATCCAGCTTGTTTGTACGTGATCATTTATTTCACCCCCGCTCCACTATCTGCTCTGTCACTCTGGTTCCCATCCTCCTGCAAATCTAGTTTAAACCCTCGCCAATACACTAACAAACCTCCCTGCAAGGATATTGGTCACCCTGTAGTTCAGGTGCAACCTGCCCAGAAGAGGTCCCAATGATCCTGAAATCTGACAATTTGCCCCCTACACCATTTCCTCAGCCACGTGTTTATCCGCTAGTGCAACCTACTCTTACCCTCACTGGCACATTACACAGGTAGCTATCCTGAGATTACAACCCTCGTAGTCCTGCTTTTTATCTTCCTACCCGGTTCTCTATACTCACTCTTCAGAACATCTTCACTCTTTCTTCCTACATCTTTGGTACCGATGTGTACCACGACATTCGGCTGATCACCCTCCCATTTCAGAATGCTCTTCACGCGACCAGAGACATCCCTGACCCTGGCACCCGGGAGGCAATACACAATCCGGGAGTCTCTGTCACGACCACAGAATTTCCTGTCTGTACCTCTAACTATTGAGTCCCCTATAACTACCGCTCTTCTGTTCTTCTACCCTCCCTTCTGCACTGCAGACCTAGGCTCAGTGCCAGAGATCCGGCTGCCGCAGCTTGTCCCAGGTGAGTCATCCCCTCCAACAGTATCCAAATCGGTATACCTGTTGTTGAGGGGAATGGTCACAGGGGAACCTGGCTCTACTTGCCCTTTTGCCTTCCCTCGCCTGTCGGTAACCCAATTACCTGTACGTTGCTCCTTTGGCGTAACTATCTCCCTGAAACCACTATGTATAAACTCCTCATTCTCCCGAATGATCCTGATGTCACCCAGCTCCTGCTCCAGTTCCCTAACGCGGTTTGTTAGGAGCAGCACCTGGATGCATTTCTTGCAGGTGTCGTTGTCAGGGACACCGGAGGTCTCCCTGACTTCCCACATCCTGCAAGAGGAGCATTCCAACATCCTGCCTGGCATTCTCTCTACTCTAAACAAACAAAACAAAACTTACCGGAAACCTACCCTCGCGTCTGCCTGTCCACGCCGAAGCCTGTTGAGCCAAAGCCGTCCCACTCTGCTCTGTTCCTTTTGAAGTTGTTGGTGATTACTTTTTCTGGTCCATTGTCATTTACAATATTAAAATGCATTACAATGGACAGAATACATACAATTCGGCGCTTCTGCAGAGTGGGTGTTTTAATGACGAGAAAAATTATACAAAACCAACGTATATTGGCGATCAAAGAACAAAGGAATGCACCGCCATGTCCCGAAACTCGATCGATTATAGAATTCCATAATGAAGAATTTCTCTGGTAAATTGAAGAATGTATAATTACAGCGTTGGATCTAATGTTATTCCGGGATCAGCCAATTAAAAATGACACGTGTAAGCATGTCCAAATGATGTGCTCACAATGAGTGATACCCTCTGAAAAACGTTGTTTCCCTATGTATTTCCCCCATTGCTTCAATCCCACCCTATCCTCCTTTCCGATATGAACTCTGTCCCTTTCCTCTACACAAAACGTTGCTCTGTCTTCATCCAGTATCTCATTCATCTTTTGTCCACAAAGCCACAAGACGTGGCAGCAGAGTTCCGCAATTCGAAACATTGTCCATTTGTCATTCCTTCATGTCTGAATTGCTACCTCTCTCAATCCCATTCTCCTGTGTTCTGTCTAACCTTTGATACTTTTCACGCCACGGAGTCATTTCTGATACCATCTTCATTCAGTAAATCTCTAAAAAAGACGAGTTACTGGCCAGAACAAGATTTCGCTTCTCAGTTGTTTTAACCTTATCGTTGGAAGTGAGTGCGCGGAAACGGGCAATGTTGCCACATTTTTTTTACAACAATGGAAATTATAGAGAAACAAGCTGACTTTAACTTACGATAAATTTTTATGTTCCAGTCATATGTTTTCTCTTATCACAGATATCCCTTGAACACTCGATGAACCAGTGGCTTTAAAGAGAAAATAAAGTCACACTTGCATTACGCAATTCACTGAGCCAGATTTCAGCATTAACACAAACTTCTGAACACAGTTTCTGGAATGCAAGAATCATATCACCGCCTCATAATTCGTCGGTAAAATCCTCCCCCACAGATTAATGCTATTAATTTTGCTGACTTTTCTGGAATTGAGAAGCTACTAGCATTCGCTCACCTGCCTACATTATTATCGGAACCTTTGCCAAACATATGGAAATTTATTTGAAACCCCATCAAGTTTGCTTTTCGTTCTATTTACAGAGCGGGTATTAGATGTTTGACTGCATTCTTCAGCTGTTCCCTGAATTTCCTTTGCGACAGAGTGTAGATACACGTGTTCGTGCAGATAGAAAGAAACTCCAACATGTACCCACACTGTTGCAGGATGTACCTCGACGTATTCAAGTATCTGTCTGTGTAAAAGTAATTCTGAGCTTGCCAGTTAAGCATATACACAATATAGGGGACCCATAACACTATGAAATTGCCTGATAGGGCGAACAGCAATATCATAGACTTTCTCCGGTTCTGCATCTCTCTGTCCCTCTTATTCTCCTCGCTATCCTTAAGCCTCCGGCGGGTTCTGTTTGCTGCTAGTATATGAGTGACTGTTAAAATATTAAAAATTATAATCAATCCGATTGGCGTTAAAGGTGTAGTGACAGTGTTAAACAACTGGAATGCTTTCCACGGTGATAAATTAATGTAATCCGCTGTCAGAGTGCATCGCCAGGGTACGTTGTCAATGATAAGGTAAGGTTCTATCGCAAAATATAATGGAACACGCCTCGCACAACTTCCCAATCCCACAATTACGATCACCATAGTCGCTGTCCTCTCGGTGCAGTATCGTTCCCGCAGCTTTTGAAAACAGATTGCAATACAGCGATCGAACGTGAAAGCCACCGTGAACCAAACAGAAGAGTCCATGGCTGCGAGCCTCAGGACTTGTATCCCGGCGCAAATCGGAGTAATGAGGAGAGGGGTGGCATAAATATAAATATTATTGATATGATCGAGTACAACAGCAACGATAACGCACATTAAATCAGCCGCTGCCATTCCCACCAGGTAACGGGAGACGCACTTGGACAGTCCACACTTTCCAAGAGACAGGATCACAATCGCAATTAAATTCACTGCAAGGAAGCAAAGGAGATTTAGTTCACGCACAAGACCGCTGGTAATTTTTACTTGAAATAGATGCATAGATATGTTCTGAACGGAACTGCTTGACATCATTCATCTGACCCTCTGCTGGGTCAAGGTGTCGTCAATTCCGAGAGTGGGAAAACAGTTTCTACAGGCTGATCACCTGCCTTTCAGCTGGATGATCTCACAGACCGGTATGACAGTGAACTGCATCTTTCCAGTTGACGGCAAGGATACCAGTCGGCGGCTAATAGCTCCGATAATTTATACTGACCTAGTCATTGTAGCTGATAGTTCTCAAAGCTATAGTGGGAAAAAAACTAAACTCTACGGGCATAACATATTTGAGTAGAAGAACCACAGACCTGTTTTGATTGAAATCATATTTACAGCTTGAATATTAGTATTACAACAAACCGGAGAAGTCGAACTGACAAAGCTGAACGTATTTGCAAGCTATTAGAGCGATGTAAAACACGTAGACAATTAGAGGAGATATCAGGGGTAAGTTCTTTTACGCAGAGAGTGGTGAGTGCGTGGAATGGGCTGCCGGCGACGGTGTTGGAGGCGGATTCGATCGGGCCTTTTAGGAAGATCCTGGATAGGTACATGGAGCTCAGAAAAATAGAGGGCTATGAGTAACCTGAGGTAATTTCTCAGTTAAGGACAGGTTCGGCACAGCTTGATGGGCCGATGGGCCTGTATTGTGCTGTAGGTTTTCTATTTTTTTTTTAAATAGCTGGGGAAAAAAGCGCCCTCCTTTGTTACAGGACTAGAGCAAAGAAAGTCCTTCGTGTTAATGATAAACTGGGGACCAAGCAAACAAAGCGACAACGATGAGAAAGATGTTCTTTCCATTTTTAGAAAGGTTTTACATTTTTATATTGAGGCAGTATCTGATTGCGAGGAACATGTACCTTTTTAGAAGGTTCAGCAAGGTAAAATACTCAGACAGTATCAATATTTCCACTGAATCAAATTGTGTTCTTGCCAAAGATTCAGATGTAAAAGCGATTAATATTACAGTGAAGAGAAAAATAATGATATGCTTTACCTGGACATGCTTAAAACACTCATCAGATTTGGCATCGTCAGTAACAAGTTTTACTGTGATTATAATTTCGAGCACATATGCAGTATGTAGAACAACACACGCATGCAATAGCCAACGCCAGTTACTTACCCGGGATACCAATCGCGGCCAATACAGGGTAGTAAATACTCGCTATGTAGAAAATTGCAGGATATTCCATTTTCTGTGTGAAGCAGCAACCGATTCAAAATACTCCAACTGCCGATATCTACTCTTGATTGCATCTTAAGCTCTTATACTTTAGAGAACAATGAATCATGCACCGAACTGATTACATCAGTGAATACCCACTGAACAAACAATGTAGGAACTCCTGAAGATCACTCCTCGGAGATTCACTATGTAACAAGTATGTATTATTCAGCTATTTATACTTTCGAATGAGAATTTCGTATGTTCATTCCGATTGGTCTAGTTCGCACGTTTCAAATGAAGCAATGTTTTACTCAATATATTTATAACATGCAGGATCACATACAAATAATTGCCATTTGTAATAATAGGCACAACATATTAAGATTCCTTCTGGAAGGGAATAATTATTACTCCGACATACACCTGGATTTTTCACAATAACCTTCAGGCAAATTTTGTGCAATTTCTTGCAGCTGAATTATGTTCATATGTTCTCGATGCGTTTTGTTGTTACATTTCCCTTCACAGATGTTACAAGTCTCATAATCTATCAGGATATTTATTGTGTCTGAAGGCAAATAATGTATAAAAAGTGCACACACGTGATGCTTGTGATCTCTAATTTTCCTTACTAGATTTAAGAACTTCTCATTGAAGAGAAAGTAGTTGATAAGCGCAAAACAAAAGTGGCATAAGCCGCCGACAGCATATAATTGCACTGTCCTTGGTGTATGGCAAATCCCATACCTTCATTGCTTGTGATACTCAGTAAATAGCAACTAGATCAGTTTTGTTGTTGTTGTTGGTGTTGTTTTTTCTAATCCCACGTTATTTTATTTTGGAATATTTTGCCTGGGAAGCCACACGGCATGTTTACATCTCCATGACGCATTTCATGGCCAGTCTTTGTTGTCATCTGAAAGGTGAAAGAAATGTACAAGTGAAGAGTAAGAATGACAGGAGCTGCGGTGTCTTGGTTCTCTGAAGTAAGTTCCAATCCACTGTCTCCAAAACGCATCGACCTCTTTCCAAACTCGAAGCTTCTTTCCTGAGTAATCAGTCAGACCATTTAATACAAGGACACAATGTCATCACCACATTTTCTCCAGCAGTGGCAAGAACAGGTTCATTTCCTACCCTTCCCCACCCCTCTGGCTGACGTCCCCGAGACGTGCCAGTCAAAAACCTATCCATCCTCGGTTCAAATAAACGCAAAGTCCTGGCCTCCACGGCTGCTTGTGATAACAAATTTCATAAATTCACTGCACTCCAGCTTTAAGAAACACATTCCGCCCATCTCTCGTTTGAATGGACGCCCCTCTGTCCTCAGGCTGTGCCGTCGTGTCCTAGACTGCCGCACCATATGAAAAATCCTTTCCACATGTACTCTGTTGAGGCATTTCAAAATTAGAGATCTCTCAATGAGAACCCCTTCCATTCTAAATTCCATACAATCAAAAATCAACGGACAGAATATGGACTTTTGGTCCATGGAGTCTGCTGCTCCATTAAATCATGGCTCTCCCTCTTCAACCTCATTCGTGGCCCTTCTCCCCGTAACTCTGATGCCAAGTCCAATCCTGAATCTATCGTTTTGTGCCGTAAACACACACATTAACCTAGCCTCCACTGATGCCTGTGGTACCAAATCCCACGAATTCACCATATACTCCGAACGCCAGCAAACGTACCTAGTATGATAAATCTACCGTTCCCAGAATCGTCCTTCGGCACATCTTCTGAAACCTCTCATATGCCAGTACATCTTCTCTGGGGCAGAGAGCCCAAACTCATTCACAATATTCGAGTTGAGACCTCATCAGTGTTTTATATTGCCTCAGCATCACTTCACTGTTCTTATATTCTAGAACTTTCGAAACTAAAGCTAACATTGCATATTTGGCTTCCTCACCACCGACTAAACTTTCAAATTTTCCATTTTGGAATAAAGGCAATTACACAGGCAAATGGGAGGAGCTTGCCCAGGTTGATTGGAGAAGGTTACTGGCGGGGATGACGACAGAATAGAGATGGCTGCAATTTCTGGCAATATTTCACAAGACGCAAGACAGATATATCCCTCAGAGGAGGAAGTACTCAAATGGCAGTGGTCGGCAACCGTGGCTGACTAAGTACTACGTAATTGCCAAAGAAAGGGCATATAATGGAGCTAAAATGAGTATGGAGTTGAATGTTTGTAAGGCATTTAAAATCCACCAATAAAAAACTAAAAATCCATAAAAAGGGTAAAGATGTAATCTGAAGGCAGACTAAGTAATAATATAAAACATGACATCAAAAGTAGTTTTTATTTTAATTTTTTGTTTTTTTTATTATTATATAAAGAGCGAAATGCTGGTGAGAGTTGATATCGGACAGCTGAAATGACAAGCTGGTGAATTAGTCATGTGGCATAAAAATGGCAGATGAACAATGGATTATTTGCATATTGTCTTCACTATGAAAGATAATGGCAGGGTGCCGGTGGTCTATGGGTTTCAGGGAGCAGGAGTGTGTGCCAGTGCTGTTACAAAGGATAAATCTTCCAGACAGACTGAAAGGTATTAGGTGGCTGACACCTGGACCAAATGGCCTACATCGCAGAGTCCTGGGAGAGGTTACTGATGTGATAATGGATGCATTGGGCTTGATCTTTCAAGAAACGCTGCATTCAAGCATGATCTTGGAGGACTGGAAGTTTGCAAATATTAATATTTGAAGAAAGGATGAAGGCAATAGAAAGGAAACTATGGTCCAGTTAGCCTATTTGCGTGGTTGACAATGTTTTGGAGCCTTTTATTGAAGAGGAAGATTTGTGGAATTATGAAAAAATAAGTCAAAGCCGGTATGATTTCTGTGAAGGGAAATCTTGTCTGACAAATCTGATAGAAGTTTTGAGGAAGTAACCAGCAAGGTGGACAAAGGAGAGGCGTAGGATGTCATTTACAATATTTTCAGAAGACTTAAGATCTTGCGACACATGAGACCGTTTAATAAGATAAAATCTTATGAAGTTCCAGCAAAGATACGGGCAGGGATAGCAAAATGGCTTACAGGCAGGTGGAAACGAGTGGGAATAAAACCGACCATTTAAGGCTCGCTGACGGTGAATGGTGATGTTCCTCAGGAGTCTGTATAAGGACACCTGTTTCTTCACATTGTTTGCCAGAGATTTAGATAATGGAATTGATTGATCCGTGACAAATTTTGTGGATGATACGAGGACAGGTGTAGGGGGAGATAATACTGCGGAAGCAATGCTTCTTAGACAAATGCAATAACGGACAAAAATGGCAGATGGACTATCGTGCTGGGAAATGTATGATAATGCGTTTGGGTAAAAGCAACAACAGTGCCAACTATTATCTCAAAGGGGAGAATATTCAAGCATCAAAGGTGCAGACGAACTTAGAATTTCTCATGCGAGATGCCCAGATTGTAAATTTACATGTAAAATTTGTGATAAACAAGGCAACTGCAGTTTTAAGATTCAGTTCAAGGGGAATAGAAAGTAAAAACAAGGAGCAAATTCTGAGCCTTCGTCAGCCACTAGTCAGGTCACACTAAGAGTATTGTCAGCAGTTTGCGGCCGCATATCTCAGAAGGGATGGGTCATCATCCACGAGGTTAATTCCTGGGATGTCTGGACTGTCTTACGCAGAGAGCTTAGAGAGACTGGGCTTGTACACGCTGGAATTAAGGAGATTGAGAGGGGATCTGATTGAAACATATAAGATTATTAAGGGATTGGACAAGATAGAGGCAGGAAATATGTTCCAGATGCTGGGAGAGTCCAGTACCAGAGGGCATGGTTTGAGAATAAGGGGTAGGTCATTTAGGACAGAGTTGAGGAAAAACTTCTTCTCCCAGCGAGTTGTAGGGGTCTGGAATGCACTGCCTCGGAAGGTAGTGGAGGCCAATTCTCTGGATGCTTTCAAGAAGGAGCTAGATAGGTATCTTATGGATAGGGGAACCAAGTGATATGGGGACAAGGCAGGAACCATGTATTGATAATAATTGATCAGCCATGATCTCAAAATGGCGGTGCAGGCTCGAAGGGCCGAATGGTCTACTTCAGCACCTATTGTCTATTGTCTATTGTCTATCATTGCAGAGAATCCAGACGAGGTTCAAGAGGTTGGTTCCGGGAATGAAGTGTTTAAAATACGATAAGCGGTTTGCTGTTTTGAGACATTACTCACTGGAATTTAGAAGAATGTGGTTGATCTCATTGTAACCAACCGAATGGTGAAAGGACTAGATAGGGTGGATGTGCAAATGATATTCCTGTGTTGGCTATCCTTAACTAGAGTGCACACCCTCAAATTCAGGCACACCCCTTCAAAACTCAGGTAAGGACGATTTATTTTTTAGCTAGAGAATAGCAAAACTGTGGAATGCTCTGGCACAGACTGCGTGAGTATATTTCAGGTGGAAGCTGATCGTTACATGATCGTTCAATGCATCAAAGATAATGGTGAGAACGCAGATGTATATGGTTGAGAGGGATGCGGATCTGCCATGATGGAATGGCTTATCGCACTCGATGGGATGAATGAGCTAATTCTGCACCCGTGTATTATCGTCTCTTTTTTTTTCTATGAGATCTCTACTGCTGATTTATCTGTAAAATGTGAAAAGAAAACATTAATCTGAGCCTGAAATGTCGACTGTTTACTCTTTTAACATGGGTGTTGCCTGGATCGCTGAATTCTTCAGCATTTATTGTGATTCTGTATGTTACTTCAGTACATGTAAGTAGTTTCGCTGCATTCTTCACTTAATTGTGAGATACTACCGGGCTCCCTCACAAACTTCCAATATCCCATTTTGTACTATATTTCATTTATTTTACACAACGTTTCAGCACGGTATAGATGCCGTATACAAACGGGGTCCTGCCGCCCAATTACATCTTTGAAAACATCTACCCTATTAGTCCAACGACAGACGGAACGAATCTGGAGCACCCGAAGAACATCATCGCGGCCGCGGATGCATGCACAAACTGCTTAGACACAGCCTTGGGAACTGAACACCATTCACTAGCACTGTTGGAAGATCATGTTAACCGTCAGCTTACAAAAATAGAACTGACACAATTTTGGACACAATTTTTTTGTAATGGAGAGGACATGTAAATTAAAACCTAAATGAATTTATAAGGGGTTAAAATACAGGTGACTAAATGTACACCTCATTAATATTGCAGGTGGCAGGGCAGAAGTGCGGCCAGTCGGTTGAGTTGAAGGGTAACATGGAGGCAAATTCGAAAATGGTAACGAATACAGTACTGATAATGGCATATTTTCATGTACGCAGCATATGGAATAAAATACATAATCTAAGAGCACATATAGACGTTGGTGTGTAGGATATTGTTGACATCACAGTGTTGTGGCTGAATGAAGATTTTAGTTTTGGGGCTAACATGCAAGGAAACTCCTCGTACCGAAATGGCAGGGAGGTGTAGGGTGACTATGCTGGTTAAAGTGAAATCAAATTGCGCATGATCAGAAAATATGGAATCCCTATGGATGGAGGTAGGAAAATGCATGGATGGGGAAAAAACACCTTTATTCGATTTACGTTCAGGGATTCGAAGAATAGCCAGGGACACAAATTACAAAGGGAGATTGAATAATCATATAAAACAACATAATGTTACGAAGTCATGGAGATTTCAATATGCAAGCAAAACACGAAAGTGATGTTGGCGCTTGATTCCAGGAGAAAGGATCTGTACGATGCCTACAAAATGGCTTTAAAAGCAGTTGTGGTTGAGAAGACGAGGGGAAAGACAATCCTTCGTGTGTTCTTGTTTTTTTTTGCAAGAAACTTCATTCGATCAGGGAAATTGTGGTAAAGAAAAACGAAGGAGGCAGGGTCAGTGGTATGCTAGAGTTCACTCTTCAGATTGCGAGGGTGAAGATAAAGTCAGATGCATCCATATTCATTGGAGCAAAATAGTTGAGAGGGGGAGCTTACTATCGTTGACTGTAAAAGGAGCAGGAACAGAATGACAGCAGGATAACAACTGCTCGGATTTTCTGAGAGCAATTCAAAAGGTGCAGGATAGATGCACCCCAAAGAAGAAGCAGAATTCTAACAGAAGTATGAGGCAACCTTAAAAGTTGGGTCGATGAGAAGGAAAGCAAATGCAACAATAACATTCACTTCAAAAGGACGAGAATATCCGAATGCAATGCCGAATATTTATAAAGATTGGTTCAGATATTACGGAGTACTGTGAGCAGTGCAACCGTTATGTAATTATTAAAATCACTATTATTCTGAAAACTAAATATCACCTAAATATATGTCTTCCAGTTTTGGGAATTTCACGAAGCTACTTACTGTGGTACTTAATCACTGGAGTCTTAAAGCTTTGCGTTCCTGACCCTTGATATTTAATCGTTGTCCTTGTCAGATCAAACGCTGACTTTAGATATCGTTGCCTCTAGCCTCTCTGGGTAACCTTTGTCAGATATCTATTGCTTCTGCAATCTTTCATTGCGCTTCTTGCAAGTCACAAAATGTAATTATTTTTTTTTAGATCTGAATCAAAGCTTATCAGCGAATTACTCAGGTAAGACATAGACTGTCCTGTTCATAAACCTGCATGTTCCATCTTTCGAAAGAACATAACAGGATTAATATTTTATGGATAAATTAAACTCCGGTTCAAGGCAATATCAGAATTTAACTGTGACTAATTTACGCAACGCACACACATTGCAGGAGGAATTCGGCAGTCAAGTCAGAATCGATGGAATACATTAAACGTTTTAAGTTTTCGGGCTGAGATATTTCATCCGGATTATCGAAGCGCCTCGGTCCGAAACTTCACCTGTTTACAGTTTTGCTGTGATGCTGCCTGGCCTGTTGTGTTCCTTCTGTATTTTGAGTGTGTTGTTTCTTATTTTTTGCAGATTTTTTTTTACACAATTTCATTAGGTCTGGACAACTAACGTCTAAAAGCGGTGATCTACACATAGATGATATTTGCCCTACTATATTTAAGAGACCTTGTATTAAAGACAAATGCATTGATAATCGCGAAAACACAGCACGTAAAGTTGTAAGGCCTTATACTCGCATTACATCTCTGTGTGGAAAATCTGATGCCTTCATTATATCTCCATAAATCACAGCCCGACAAGTTTATTTTTCTTCAAGCAACTATCTAATATTACTTTATTAAGAACGCCTTGTTATATCACTGTGAAACACTGCACAGTTAGTCTTTATTGTCCAACGAAACGCTAAATAAAACCCAGTACAGACAAACAGACAGACAGACATACTTTATTGATCCCGAGGGAAATTGGGTTTCGTTACAGCCGCACCAACCAAGAACAGTGAAGAAATATGGCAATGTAAAACCATAAATAATTAAATAATAATAAGTTAATCATGCCAAGCGGAAGTAAGTCCAGGACCAGCCTATTGGCTCAGGGTGTCTGACACTCCGAGGGAGGAGTTGTAATGTTTGATGGCCACAGGTAGGAATAACTTCCTATGACGCTTAATGTTACATCTCGGTGGAATGAGTCTCTGGCTGAATGTACTCCTGTGCCTAACCAGTACATTATGGAGTGGATGGGAGTCATTGTCCAAGATGGCATGCAACTTGGACAGCATCCTCTTTTCAGACACCACCGTCAGAGAGTCCAGTTCCACCCCCACAACATCACTGGCCTTACGAATGCGTTTGTTGATTCTGTTGGCGTCTGCTACCCTCAGCCTACTGCCCCAGCACACAACAGCAAACATGAAAGCATTGGCCACCACAGCCTCGTAGAACATCCTCAGCATCGTCCGGCAGATGTTAAAGGACCTCAGTCTCCTCAGGTAATAGAGACGGCTCTGATCCTTTTTGTAGACAGCCACAGTGTTCTTTGACCAGTGCAGTTTATTGTCCATTCGTATCCCCAGGTATTTGTAATCCTCCACTCTGTCCACACTGACCCCTTGGATGGAAACAGGGGTCACCGGTGCCTTAGCCCTCCTCAGGTCCACCACCAGCTCCTTTGTCTTTTTCACATTAAACTGCAGCTGATTCAGCTCGCACCATGTGACAAAGTTTCCCACCGTAGCCCTGTACTCAGCCTCATCTCCCTTGCTGATGCATCCAACTATGGCAGAGTCATCAGAAAACTACTGAAGACCAAGTAAAACAGAATCTCCGTTTTCCTAGTTCCGTGACGTGCATTTCATTTCCTTGTCTCCAAATGTATCCAGCTCCCCGCTGATCATAATATTTTGTTCTGAAGTTATTTTTGCCCAGTGTCCAACACCATCACAGAAGCTGTCAATTGGTGACATCTCCCATCTGTAGTCTTGCTGTTTTTTCATCCACTGCTCTTGGCTTCATCGACGCTTTCCATACTGAGTAATAGTGATTAACACATTCCCGATCCGCCTCACTGTTCCGATCTCCATAAATGAGAGGACATCCTCAAGTGCATCCACTTTATCACGCCTTGACTTCAAAACTCTTACCTGGTATGCAATGACTAAGCACCACAGCCCTGTCTAAATGACTGGCACAGCTCTTAAGCTGCATAACGTTTCAAAATATCTGGTTTCTATTTCGGAAAAGTCACCAGGGTTCTGGTGCACTCCCACTCAACCTTCTGCACACCATTTGCCCCTTTATGTTATTTCAGTCGTTCAATACCGATCACACGTTTGACCTCAAACATAGATGGATTTCGTAAGCAATATTGCAATACCATCTTCACCCTATTGTGCGCCGACTGCCGGAACGCATGCTTGGTTTCTACTTCCTCTAATACAGTTTCTTCTCTTGTTCTTTCTTCTCTCCCTTCTTCGAAGCGTCTCTGTGATCCAGCAATTTATCAGCCATCTAACACTCCGCTAGAATTTTCAAATATTTAATTTTCATAGACCACGTTGCAGGTACCGAGAGTCGGTATGTTCAGCAGAAAATTAAACGCTTCTGAAGAAGCTACGGCGTTTTTACAGCAACTGTCGATAGTGTCGTGGAAACATTTTCCGAACTTGCCAATCCGGCCTGTTGATATAAAGACATAGTTTTTCTAAGGAACATGAACGAACTGTAGTTCAGACCCGTTCGGAGCCTTGCGAACTGCAAAGCAACTCGGGCGAACTGCAATTGGCTTCCGAAATTAATGCCACTGACAACAACGGAATGAACATCCAGTTTTCCGATGCAATTGTACAGAAGACCAGTCGAAAAGAACAGAAACCTTGGATAGGAGCATGGTTGGCCAGAAAGAACTCCAGTCTGCAATTCAGTAAATGCCAATAAATCAATGACAGTGGAAGCAGACAGACCAATTGATCTTGTACTTACCATGAGGGAGGAGATGACGGCTACCGTTTATGATGGAACTGTTCACCATTTTGTCAGTTTTGTCGTTCGGCTTGATCAGTGTTTTAGAAAAGATGCTGCAGGACTAGAGATCATTTCCAAACAGAACGGTATTTGTACACGAGGAAAACTGCAGATGCTGGAAATTCAAGCAGCACACACAAAATGCCGGTGGAACACAGCAGGCCAGGAAGCATCTATAGGAAGAAGCACTGTCGACGCTTCGGGCCGAGACCCTTCGTCAGGACTAACTGAAAGAAAAGTTAGTAAGAGATTTGAAAGCAGGTGGGGGAGGGGGAAATCCGAAATGATAGGAAAAGACAGGAGGGGAGGGGTGAAGCTGAGAGCTGGAAAGGTGTTTGGCAAAAGGGATACAGAGCTGGAGAACGGAAAGGATCATGGGACGGGAGGCCTAGGGAGAAAGAAAGAGGGAGGACAGCACCAGAGGGAGATGGAGAATAGGCAAAGAGTGATGGGCAGTGAGAGGAAAGAAAAGGAGGGGGAATAAATAAATCAGGAATGGGCATTAACGGAATTTAGAGAAGTCAAAGTTCATGCCATCAGGTTGAAGGATACCCAGACGGAATATAAGGTGTTGTTCCTCCAACCTGAGTGTAGCTTCATCTTGACAATAGAGGAGGCCATGGATAGACATATCAGAAGGGGATTGGGACTTGGAATTGAAACGTGTAGCCACTGGGAGATCCTGCTTTCTCTGACGGACAAAGCGTAGGTGTTCAGCGAAACGGTCTCCCAGTCTGCGTCGGGTCTCACCAATATATAAAAGGCCGCACCGGGAGCACCGGACGCAGCATAGCACACCAGCCGACTCACAAGTGAAGTGTCATCTTCGTACGTCTAGGATAAATGATTTTGGTGCCGGCAAATCCGTGTGGTTGGAATGTCTCTCCCAACCAGTCCCCGTTTTGTGTGAATCGTGTGTGATTTACAGCCCTGCAATAGCCTGTCAGCATCAAATAACAGATCACACCGTGCATACAAAGAAAAATATTTGTGACTGCTAACTTAACCAAAGAGATATTAAGGAAAAGATTTTAAAAAGACCCATTATAAGTAAACAGTGAAATATGCACAGGCTGCAGCTCAAATCTTCTGAAAGACATATTCACCGATCCTCGGCAGAACTCCGCGCCTGCAGGGACAGAAGGTAGGGGTCGGTCAGTGTCACTAGTCTCCGTTAAAAGATGAATAATTAGCCAACTGAAGGATGAAATCTGTAAATATAATAGCTGTGTGCCGAAGTTCAGTCTTTGTAATTAAAACTACTGATCTTGAATATTTCCATCACAAGCACTGCTGAGGTAATGTCCATTAATTATAATGGATTTGTGTTTAACCGCCCAATATTTACACCAGAGGAAATGATGTTGAATTAATGTGTTTGTTCAAGTGACTGTCACTAAGGAAGTTAATGAGTTGTATAACCGTATCTCTGGAGACTGATCCTTTGTATAAATACGGGCCGTTTGAATGCATCAGCTCAGGGTGTCTGCCGGAGCTGTGAATTCAGGCGCAACAGAAATCACCGACTCTCATTAAAATGGTGTACCCCGTCGTCTGGCGGATACGAGAAGTTTACTACCCTTTTATTTCAGCCTTTGGAATTCCTGGTAAGCCACCGTGTCAGCTTCTGTTGGCGGGAAATGAAGTTTAATGTCAATATTCTGGTTGTTTCTGTCGCTGGTTTCCATTGTCACATGTCCAGTCTTAGGAATGCAATGCAAACATGGAGTCTGTGCATTCTGAAATCTGGATATAAATACAAACTGCTGCAGGAATTCGGTGAATTCGCCAACATCTGCTGAGCTGAGCGAGTCAGGCAGAGTTCTTCCAGCGGTTTGTGATCAATAACGGGACCGTCTGGTCTCTGTGGTTTTGGTCTTGTTTGCAAATATTGTGTTTATGCAGCCCGCGGAGATTATACCAATTGATTGTTTGCATTTGTATGCGAGCGATTGTCTGAGTCAGGTGCAACAATCAAACCACCGATTCGTATAACACTTTAGCAAATGTGAGGAGTTTCCTGTTGTAGCACGAAACTGTTGTGGGCTTTTAATAAATGTCTGCGGTACGACTGAATATAAAACAGTTGATAGACAACACAATGAAGTCGTTGCTGATTTAATTAACACAACCGATGTGGTGTTTAATAGTTATCAATACTGTGAAATGTATACTATTACATCTACATGTGAGACCGTTGCAGACATCTGACTACGGGACCGCGTTTGCTGCGAGGTGAATTCCGCTCCGCTCCTTCCCTGTGATGGATTCAGTGGGAGGCGAAATGTCTGTCCGCGAGGTTGTGTCAGACTGCGCTGTATCTGCTGGAATCAGTCAATGTTCGGTTGTAAAGTCAGTGAGGTGGCAAATGCAGAAAGAGAAAACAAACGAGGGAAACGTCTTTCGGCAGTTCTGTTGCTGACAGGGAGCAGCCGGAAGCTAAAGAATGTCCAACGGAAGAACCCAGCCGGATGAAAATGTTTCATCCATTATTGACTCTGAGGAGGTATTTACCAAGTTTTAGCTTTCCGTTGTGACTTCACATTTCGGCTATCAGTGAGGAATTTATACTCAGATCATATTGACTTTATTTTACAGTGTGAACCTCTTCTGGGTCCGACACCCCCCTCTCGACCGGTCCACCGCGAAATGCAACAATAATTTTGGGAAAATTACAGGATCCCCTCAAACTGCTGCATTGGCTTTTCCTCAACTTGTTGTTCCCTCTCTCTCTCTTGCAGCGAACTTGGTGGCGATTGTGATCCTGTCCCGGGGAAGGTGCGGTCTCTCCAAATGTGTCACTCGCTACCTGGTGGGAATGGCAGCGGCCGATCTTCTGGTCGTTATCTCCGATCCGCTGTTCAGGTGGACAGCTTGGGTTTACTTTCGCCAGTCCTTCTTGTTCATCACTCCTGTGTGCAAACTCGTTTTGTGGTTGGTTTTTACGAGCACTGCCGCCTCAGTCTGGCTGACTGTCGCTTTCACCATCGATCGATTTGTGGCTATTTGCTGTGATAAGCTGAAAACAAAATATTGCACCGAGAGAACGGCGGCTGTGGTTATCGGGACAATAAGTGCGGTAGCTTGTTTGGAGAGTGCCCCCCGGTATTTTACATACAAGCCCAGAGAAATAATTGATGGTGTTCCCTGGGATTGTGTTCTTACACCCAGCTTTAAAAACTCTCCCGCATGGGCGGCATTTCACGTGTTTCACCGCGTTTTAGTTCCGTGTGTCCCATTCTTTCTGATATTGCTGTTAAATATTCAGACTGTCAGGCGGATTATAGTGGCCAGTCGAGCCCGCAGGGGGCTCCGAGGACAAAAGAGTGGAGAGAATGACAAGGACCGGGAGATGGAGAATCGACGCAAATCCATCGTTTTGCTTTTCAGCATAACCGGTAGTTTCATATTGTTGTGGATGACACAGGTGGTATATTCTATCTACAGACGGATTTCAAAGAGTTATGCATATTCTGTCACGGATCCCCGTTACATCACACAACACACAGCCGGATTGCTGCAGCTTCTCAGTTCCTGCACCAACACGTGTATTTACGCTCTGACTCAGAGCAAATTCCGAGAGGAGCTAAAGAATGCAGTGACATACCCGCTGAATGGGATGCTGAAACTCATTCAACGTTATAAATAAATGCTGTAAACTACTACAATTCAGCTGCCTTCGCAATCCATATTTTATGCCTGTAATGGTGGCGGAAGGGTTCTTTATGATTTTTGAAAATGACATGAAAGAGGAAAGATGGCAAATTGGAGGTTGTCATTGCGCTGAAAGGGTTGTTCCTCGCTGAATCTCTAAACGAATGAATGAAACGAAGGTGGTGGTGCTGTGGATAATGCACTTTATGTTCAGGGGTTACACTGGCACATAGGCACGGTTCGAAACTGGGACGAAAAGTTGCAGATGAAACTCTATCCAGGAATGTGGGAGGTGATGCACTAGAAAATAGAACAGAGAACATAGCAAACCTACAACAGAATACAGGTACTTCGGCCCACCAAGCTGTGTCGAACATTTCCTTACCTTTAGAACGACCTGAGCTTACCCATAGCCCTCTACTTTTCTAATCTGCATATACCTATCCATGAGTCTCTTAAAAGACCCTATCGTTTCCGCCTGCGCCACCGCCGCCGGCAGCCCATTCTTCGCACACCCCACTCTCTGTGTAAAAAAACTTACCCCTGAGAACTTCTCTGTACCTACTTCCAAGCACCTTAAAACTATGCCCTCTCGTGCTAGCCATTTCAGCCCTGGGGAAAAGCCTCTGACTATCCACACAATCAATGACTCTCATTATCTTATACACCTCTATCAGGTCACCGCTCATCCTCCGTCACTCCAAGAAGAAAAGGCCGAGTTCACTAAATCTATTCTCTTGAGGCATGCTCCCCGATTCAGGTAACATCCCTGTAAATCTTATCTGCACCCTTTCTATGGTTTTTCTGTCCTTCCTGTAGTGTGGCGACCAGATATGAGCACAGTACTCCAAGTGTGTTCTGACCAGGGTCTTATATAGCTGCAACATTACCTGTCGGCTCTTAAGCTCAATCCCACGGTTGATGAAAGCCTTCTTAACCACAGGGTCAACCTGTGTAGCAGCTTTGAGTGTCCTATGGACTCGGACCCCAAGATCCCTCTGATCCTCCACACTGCCAAGAGACTTACCATTAATGCAATATTCTGCCATCATGTTTGACCGACCAAAATGACCCACCTTACGTCTATCTGGGTTGAACTCCATCTGCTACTTCCCAGCCCAGTTTTGCATCCGATCAATATCCCACTCTGAACTCTGACAGCCCTCCACACTATCCACAACACACCCAACTTTTGTGTCACTTGCAAGTTTACTAACCCATCCCTCCACTTCCTCATCCAGATCATTAATAAAAATCACGAAGAGTAAGGGTCCCAGAACAGAACCGTGAGATACACCACTGGTCACCGACCTCCATGCAGAATATGACCCAACTGCAACCACACCATATTTTCTGTCTCCTTGGTGTTGATTGAGAGGTCTCCGTGATTACTTTCTGTTGCGACTATAGTGAGTAGTTCTTTAAGTTTTGTTTCTGAGTGAGCTATTAGTACAATGTCATCAGCTTATCTGATGTTATTTATATTATGGCATCCAATTGAAAACGCCTTTTCACCCTGATTGTGTATTCTGCTTTCAGATGAGGGTTGTTTCGTAGTTGTTGATAATCCAGTGGTTCTGATCTTCTTGCTTTCTTTAATTATCTCATCTTTATTTTCATTTTTCAAATGAGTGGTATGCGGTCGCTTCCACAGTCTGCTCCAGGGTAGCTTTTGGATTGAGTTATCGAGTTTTTGAATCCGTTATTGATTGTTATGTAGTCGATTAGATTTTTGTTGTTCCCATCTGGGAAGAGAAGACCATATTGTTGGTGACCAGGGATTGGGAGGAAGAAATGAACCATGAGAAAAGCTTATATCATGGTGTAAAACAATCAGATACTCACCAACAATTGGTTTAATCTACATTCAAGAAGGAAACATTTACCACGATTCTGCCTTAATTCGAGAAATTTTTAGTTTCAGGAGGTAAATTTAATTTTAGAAGAATGTAACCAACGTATGTATGAAATTGTATGCATAAAGTTTGAAATTCTTTAATACTGTTTTCTTCGCAAACATCCACAATAACAGAAGTGCCCTAAAGAATGAATGACAGTTAAATGTTTGAACCCCAAAGACCCCCCCAGCTCCCACGTTCCCACGATTAAGCAGCAGAAAAGTAACGACCCACCCCTCCCTTACCAGTAAAAAGCATCGGTGCTCCCCACAGAGCAACAGCGTGCAGCGAAGCATCAATAATGACAGGGATTTGTAGTACCCCAAATACTACTCGTTCACCCGGTAATTCGACATACAACAGGTTTTCTTTATAAGGTAAAAGGAGGTGCCCCCGTTTCACTTCCTGGGGGGAGACGTAACAAGACAACTCTCTGTTGTGTCGCTCCGTCCGAGCTCTGTGCCCAAAGAACTCTTTCTAAGCATACATCCAGCAGCCAGCTCCCTGCTTTCTGCAGCGGTACCGACCTCGAGTCCAGCCGCCTTCAGATCCATGAAATCTCGGCATCCTGAAGGCGCTATAGACTTCCAGGCCACGTCCTTGACATTGAATAGCGACCAGTCGTGAGACTGCAAATAACAGAAGTCAGCGTGTAATTCCAGGTCAGGGTATTCAAAAGAACACTGAAAGATAAAAATAGGGATAATAAAGATAGATGTTTTTTGATGTTTAGATGTGTGATGTTTTTTCGAAGATGCAAGCACATAAGGGACTATCGTCCTCCTAACATTATGAGGGAAAAGTTGAGCAAGGCTGGGGCTTTTTTTTAATTTTTGGAGCAAAGGAGGATGAGAGGAGACTTGACAGAGTTGTATAAGAGAGAAAACAAAGAAAGATAGCTTAGACAATCAGCACCGTGACAAACACACGCAGATACGCCCTTCAGGTAACTGGAGGAAATTAGAGAGGGAGGGGTGTCAGAGGCAGTTTTATTTTCCACAGAGAGTGTCGAGTATTCGTAACGTCCTGCCAGGGCGGTGCTGTAAAGAAAGAGTTAACTATGATTTCTCTTTGCGTTATGCTGAAATAAAGTGGAAGTCTGTAAGACAAAACAGCATTAGCTTGGAGTGGAATTGTTCTGAGAAAGTACGAGACAACCAGTCTACAGCAATGACTTCAGAATGTCTGCTAAGTACAAGATTGCAGCCATACTAGTTGAAAAGGTGCCAGAAAGTCTGTCTGGGCTGACGGTCATAAGAGATCGAGTGGCTGCAACTGGTCCCAACAAGATGAAAATATACCAGTGTAAAAAACTTGAAGGGTATAAAAAGGGGTATGTTCTTTGGTGCATGCGGTAAAGAGATTTTTGTCTTAGGTTAGACTATGGCTGGAGCCGATACAGGGAACAGTATGTTGACAAAGAAAGTGTGTGTGTGTGTGTGTGTGTGTGTGTGTGTGTGTGTGTGTGTGTGTGTGTGTGTGTGTGTGTGTGTGTGTGTGTGTGTGTGTGTGTGTGTGTGTGTGTGTGTGTGTGTGTGTGTGTGTGTGTGTGTGTGAGAGAGAGAGAGAGAGAGAGAGAGAGAGAGAGAGAGAGAGAGAGAGAGAGAGAGAGAGCGCAAAGAGAGAGTTAAAGCAAGAAAGGGAGAAAAGAGAAAGAGCAAGAAAGAGTGTGAAAGAAAAGAGTGAGAGAAAGGGGGGAGAAAGAGAAAGAGCAAGAAAGGGAGAAAAGAGAGAGAACATGAGATAAAGAGAGATGGGCAGCTAGACAGAGAGACCAAAAGATTCAAAGTAATGGAGAGTGAGAGAGAGAGAGAAAGAGATCAAGAAACAGGAAAAGGAAAAAATGGCGAAAGAGAGTAAGAGAGGAGAGACGGGGAGACGGACGGAGCAACAAAGAACAAAGAGGCAGGTAGACACGAAAAGAAAGACAGAACAGGCTGATTGATATTGTCGGATCTGTGGTTCGCACCAACACTGAGACCGGCTTGTTTAGTGGATGATGAGTGTTATTTTGATTTCTGTACTGCTACTACTGTAGGTATTTGTTGTTTTTTCTGTATTAAAAATGTACCAGCTCCAAGAAACTGTTTTGTTCTGTGGAAAGCGGTCAGTGAGTGAATGGGCCGGTGGTGGAGTGGAGCTTTGAGGCTTTGACTCGAGAGATTTCGACGAGAAGAGGCGGAGGACGAGCTTGCTCCCAGTTAAGCTTTACAATGCCTCCTGAGACGATGATGTGCCTCTCATGTGAGATGTGGCAGTCTTGGGGGAACTCCCCTCTCCCGCAGAGTCACATCTGCCAGAAGTGCATGCGGCTGGGCGATCTGGAAGACCGTGTAAAAAATCTGCAGCAGCAGCTTGATGACCTTCGACTCATAAGGGAGAATGAGGCAGTCATAGATGAGAGCTACAGGGAGGTAGTCACACCTAGGCTGCTGGAAGCAGGTCGTTGCGTGACAATCAGAGAGGGGAAAGCGAAGATAAGTAGACAGGTAGTGCAGAGCATCCCTGTAGCCATTCCCCTGAATAATAAGTATACCATCCTGGATACCGTTGGCCGATACGACCGACCAGGGGTGAGCCACGGTGGCAGGGCTCACCCCTGGTCGGTCAGACCCTGTGATGCAGAAGAATGAGTTGGAGAAAAGGAGAGCTGTCGTCATTGGGGACTCAATAGTCAAGGGAGCAGACAGGAGATTTTGTGAACGTGAGAAGGACACCCGCATGGTTTGTTGCCTCCCAGGTGCCAGGGCGCGAGATGTCTCTGATAGGGTTCACGACATCCTGGCACGAGAGGAAAAACAACCAGAAGTCGTGGTGTATCTAGGTGCCAACGACATAGGCAGGAAGAGGGATGAGGTCCTGAACTGTGAGTTTCAACAACTAGGCAGAAGTCTGAAGAACAGTTTGTGTGGATGCTGTGTAACGTAACCCCAGTTACAAACCCACAACGTAAGATATCAGACAGTACACTATATCCAATTAAATGGGAGACTTTATGAATCTTAATCTGAATATAGGGTTAGTAATGAAAATAAACAAAACAAGAAAAGGACCCCAAGTCAAAGTCAAAATTACGTTGGAGTTCACTCAGTAGTGATTCTTCCACCATCGGTCTCTTCCGAACGTCGCCGACCTTCGGACCCTCACATCCAGGTCCACTACGTCCGGTGGTCTACCAGGTCTCTACGCACGAGTCTTCCTCTTCATCTCTCCGCGAAAAACCCGGCTCCCAGACACACAAGAAAGAACAGCATTTCTCCCATTGGATAGCCACTGAATTCCAAAGTCCCGTTATCTCTGGTCATAACCCAAACATTGCTGCTACAGAGAAACCACTACCTTAACAGTGGAACACTACATAGAAGCCATTACGTTAGCCTTAGCAGTAAAACCTTAAAACGTGTTACATTAATTTTAATTGTTTTCTATAATCGGGTTTTTTTTCCGGATTCTTGTTTTTGTGGCTAACTGTACGCTATTCCATGTTTTATGAATTGTAATTTCTTGGATAAGAAATGCACATTGAACTTTGTATTAGCCTTGAATGTGGAAAAATAACCAAATGTTTCATTACTAAGAGGCTCAGTTGCTACGGGAGGATCCTATGGAATTGTTAAGTGAAAATCACAAGGATTGAGTCAACAGTGCTTCATGGAAGCCTTCATCCCCGATCGTCATTGCATATCCATTAATTTTTCATTGCGTCCGTAATGCGACCGATCAATATTCTCTCCAACATACGTCTCTTGAAGTTCTGTAAAGTTTTACGTATCATACCGAATCTTCGAGAATTTCTAAGGAAACAGAAGTGCTGTGCTACTTTCTTCGTAATTGCCTACCGTGGTAGACATACGACAGATGAGTTTATAGTTTCTGACCCTCTCCACTTCTGACACCCTCCCAGCCACCCATTCTGTCGCTAAACTTAATTGCTTATCTGTTCAGCTTCAAAGTGGGTAAAGCAGAGGCTGGTAGATTTAGTCGGCTCCATTACGGACGCAAGCCCGAACTTCTTCAGGAGGTGGTGCCTCAAGAAACGGTAATAAGTGACCTTACCACACGGAGTGACCTTACCACACGGGGTTTGGCTTCCTGCCGTCGGTACCAACGACCAAGCAGATCCTAGAGGTTGGAGGCACACGTCAGATACGGAAATAGCCCTTTCTACTCAGCAAGCCGATTTGAGTGGAACATGAACGCGGGGACAATATCTTGTTATTCATTATCTTTATCTTTGTTAATTAATTGTAATTTTATGTTTTTCCCCGTACTGCTGCCTCAGATCAATGGCTGGTCTTTTCACATGAATCAGTGATAATACAATTTATTTTTCTTTTCGATTAATGCACAGTTCCCTCCATATATCAGTATGTCCCTTCCATTGGAGTCCTGGCGAAGGATTTTGAATCGAAGCTTCGATTCCAAAGATGCTCTCTGACCTATTGGTTTCCTTTAGCATCATCTGTGTGCAACTCCTACTATCAGACACATCTTTACAAAACCACCCCCCACCGGACTTTATCTCCCAACACGCCGCTACTCTCCTGCTACCACAGAGATGGCTCACTACAGGCTTCGGTTGTTCATTTGCCCCTTCTCACAAACCTCCACGTGATATGCAATATAACAAACGGAAAAGTGCAACGTCTCCCGTCATCTGTTTCATATGTTCATTCAAGGCCCAAAATAGTCCATCCGGGTGAGGCTCAGTGACTACTAGAGGACACTGTGGAATGGTTAACAGTAAAACCCAAGGTTTGAGCTATCACTGCTTCATGGAGGCCTTTATTCCTGATTGGTCGTATCCATTACTTTTCCATAGCAGCTCGTACAGCAAACAGACAATATACTATCCACATACTCTCCACAAACTGAAGTTTGTCAAAGCTTTACGTGACGCACCGATTTTTTTTAAATTTTAAAGGAAGCATCAGAACTGCCGTCCTTTCTTCGTAACTGCACTACGTGCTGAAGCCACGGCAGAACTTCTTAAATTTGCATGCCGATGAAATTACAGTTTCTGATCCCCTCCACTTCTAACGACTCCCACTAATCCCCTTCGATGAAGACTGGCTCCTCCAGAAGTCAATAATCTGCTCCTTGATCTCGATGTCATTAAGTGGGAGGTGGCTGTTTTGGTACCACTCAGCCAGATTTTTAGTCTTCCTCCAAACTGTTGATTCGTCATCACCCCTGATTCGGTCGACGTAAACTTGATGTGGCATTGGAGCTGTGCTTAGCTTCAGTTATTGCTATAAAGGGAGTAGATCAGTGGTTAGTCGACTCATCTGGCTCCATTACGGATTCAACCCCCACTTCATCGTTGACGCCTACAAGAACTGATGCCTCAAGGAGCAGGCATCCACTACTAAGAGACCATATGATTATCATTCTGCAAATAATTGCAAATATGTCCGCATTCTTCAAGGCTGCTGGAATAAATTGCAAAGGGTATGATTTCGTTTTACTTGAAAGCACATGATTAAATACACGGAAGTGGTTTATTTAAGGACTTTGATGGCAGTTATATAATGTCCTCCCAACAGTGGCTGGGAGGTGGACCACAGGTTGCAGCAGCAAATAGAAAAGGCGAGTCAAATGGGCAACACTATGGTTGTCATGGGAGATTTTAACATGCAGGGCCAGTGGGAAAATTAGGTTTGAAATGGATCTCAAGAGATTCAGTTTGTTCAATGCTTAAGATATAGCTTTTTAGAGCAGTTTGTCGTTGAGCCTTCTAGGGGGTCAGCTACACTGGATTGGGTGCTATGTAATGAACTGGAGTCTATTAGGGACATTAAAGTAAAAACCAAACATCCTTAGGAAACAGTGGTCACAATATGATTGTGTTCAACTTGAAATTTGATAGGAGAAAAACAACAGTGGTATGAGAGAGGAGTTGGCCAAAGTTACTTGGAAGGAAATGCTGGCAGAGATGTAGGCAGAACAGCAATGGCGTGCATAATTTTTGTAAAAATGAGGAAGGTGCAGGACATGTTTATTCCAAAAAATGAAGTAAAACTTAAATGGTAGAATAGTACAATCATGGCTGACAATGAAGTCAAATCTATTGTAAAAACAAAAGAAGAAATACAATAAACACCACAATTAGTGGGAAGATAGAAGATTGGGAAGTTTTTAAAAACCTCGAGAGAGTAATAAAAAATTAGAAGTGGAAAGCTGAAATTTGAGAGCAAACTAGGAAATGATATCAAAGTTCATAGTAAAAGTTTTTTTTCAAGTATGTTAAAAAAAGAGAAATGAGAGTGGATATATGACTACTAGGTAATGAGGCATGAGAAAAAACAACGGGAGCTGATGAACTAAATGAGTATTCTGCGTCTGTCTGTATTGTGGAAAACACTAGAAGTATGACTGATATTGTAGTGTGTGAAGGAAGAGAAGTGGGTGAAATTACTGTTACAAGAGAGAAGGCGCTCAAAACACTGAAAGACCTAAAGGTACATAAGTCACTCGGGCCAGAGAAACTGCATACAAGGGTTTTAAAAGAGGAAGGGTTAAACTTTGTCGCGGCATTATAAATGATCTTTCAACAACAATTCAACTCTGGCATGTTGCCAGGCAACTAGAAAATTGCAGATGTTACTCCACTCTTTCGGAAAGAAGGAAGGCAACAGAAAGGAGATTAATGACCAATTAACCTGACCTCAGTGTTCGGGATGATGTTGCTGTCAATTGTTAAGGTTGAGGTGCTGGAGTACTTGGTGACACAGGGCAAGATAGGACAAAATCCGCATGGTTTCCGTTAGGGAAAATCCTGCCTTACGAACATGTTGGAATTCTTTGAGGAGATATAGCGGATGAAGTGGATGTTGTATATTTGCACTTTCAGTCAAGGTCCCACACATGAGACTGGTTTCCAAGTTAAGAGCCCATGATATTACAGTAAAGTTACAAACATGGTTAGACAATTGGCTGATTGGTAGGAGGCAGCAATTGGGAAAAAAGGATCCTTTTCTGTTGCCTGTCTGTAACTGGTGGTGTTCCACAGGGGTCGCTGTTGGGGCCACTTCTTCTTTACAGTATATAAATGATTTAGATGCTGTACTAGATGGCTTTGTTGCCAAGTTTGCAGATAGTACGAAGATTGGTGGTGGGGTAGGAAGTGTTGAGGAACCAGGTAGGATACAGAAGGACTTAGATAGATTAGAAGAATGGTCCAGAAAATGGCGAAGAAATTATAATGCAGGATAATGCATGGTCTTGAACTTTGGTAGTAGAAATAAATGTGCGGCCTATTTTCTAAACGGGGTGAGAAAATTCAGGAATCTGAGATGCAGTGGGTCTTGGGACACCTTGTGCAGAGCACCCTGAAGGTTAACTTGCAGGCTGAGTTGGTGGTAAGGAAGGCAAATGTCATGTTAGCACTCATTTCAAGAGCTCTGGAATACAAGAACAAGGATCTTATGCTCAGGCTTTATAAGGCAAGGGCGAGGCATCACCTTGAGTATTGTGAACATTATTAGGCACTTCATCTTAGAAAAGATGTGCTTGCATTGGAGAGGGTCTAGAGGAATTCCACATGGATGATTCCAGGAATTAAAGGTTTATTATAAGAGGGACGTTTGATGTCTCGGTGTCTGTACTCGCTGGAATTCAGAAGGATGAAGGGGGATCTTATGGAAACCTTTCGAATGTTGAAAGGCCTAGAGCGGGTCGATGTGGAAAGGATATTTCCCATAGTGGGAGAGTCTAGGACAAGACAGTACAGCGTCAAGATAGAGGGGCGCCCTTTCAAAACAGAAATGCTGAGAAATTTATTTAGCCAAAGTGTGTTGAATCTGTGCAATTTATTGCCACGTACAGCTGTGGAGACCAGATTGATGGATGTTTTTAAGGCAGGGATCTATTCTTGGTCGGTCATGGCATCAAACGATAGGGGGAAGAGGCCGGAAACTGGGGTTGAGGAGGAGATAGAACAAGAGGATCAGCCATGACTCTTGGGCCAGATGGCCTAAGACTGTCGCTATGCCTTATGGTCTTATGGCTTAAAATCTTTCCTGATGAAAATGTTGATGTTTTAAACAACTAACAGAGAGGAGAGGCAAAATAGAAACGGTGGATATTGTACACTTATGTTAGCACAAAGCCTTTGACAAGGCGCCACGCATAAGTTTGCTTCACCTTAAGAGCCAACATGTTACGGGAAAGTTAGGAGTATAGATGGAACGTTGGAAGGTTGGCGGAAGAATGAATAAAGGGAGCCATTCCTAGTTTGGATTCTGGTAACTACCGGGTTTCCGCATGGCCTGCTTTAAAACCGTTTCTTCTAACACTATATATCAATGTTTTGGATAATAGAATTGATGCCTTTGTAGCCAACATCGTGGATGATGCGAAGACAAGTGGAAGGGCTGCAAGTGTTGAGGAAGTAGAAATCCCCTCAAAAGGACTTCGGGAGATTAGGAGAATTGAAGATAAGTAGTAGACAGCGTCTGATAGACATGCTTTAGGTCGACAAAAAAGTGCATACCCTTTCTTATATTTGTAATGGAAATGTAAAGGAGTGTGCGGGTTCTCATTCACGATTTGGTAAAAGGTCACTTTGGAGATTGAGTCGATGTAAGGAAGTCAAATGTAATGTTACCATTCATTTCCAGACGACTAGAATATAAAAACAAGAATGTAATTGTGAGACGTAATGAGGCCCTTGTGAGGCCTCAGTTGGCATATAGTGAACAGTTTTCTGTCCCTTATCAAAGAAATAATGTGGTTTCATTGAGGAAGGTTCAGGGGAGTTTCTGGAACATAATTCCGAATTGAAATCATCCGAGGAGGGCTTGATGCATTTAGGTCTGTAATCAGAGGAATTCAGAAGCATGGAGGGGTAGGAGATCGCGCTGAAATCTATCGAATTCAGGAAGGATTCAATTGAGGCCATATGGAGATGATGCCTTCTATGGTTGCTGAGTGAAAGACCAAAACAGGCTGTCGCAGAATAGAGGGACATCCAATTCGAACGGAGACGAGGATTTGCTTGACCCAGAGAGTGGTGAAGCTGTGTAACCCGTTGTGTTAGGCAGTTGCGGAGGTCAAGCCCTTGAATATATTTAAGGCAGAGTGCAGGAAATTCTTAATTAGTCAGGCCATGAAGGATTCTGGCATAAGGCAAGAAATTGTGGCTGAGAGAGAAATGAGTCAAGCATGTTTAAATGACCGAGCAGAGCCGATGGGCAAAGTGATCGATTTCAGTTCCTATATCCTTGAGCCTTAATGCGTAATATTTGCTGAACGATATCAGCAGCTTTAGGTCCATTTCTCTTTCTACAGTAAATGAAGCATTTCTTGCCAGCAGGCAACAAAGCCTTTAAGAATTTGTACACCGTTTACAATTAACACTTTTCCAACAAGGGTCGAAAGCAATGCTTATCTCCAGCAACACAATGTAAAATAATCTACCAAGGCTTTCCATTCATTCTCCTTTCGTCAGTACTGTATTATCAGAAGGTTCTGTGTCCTTTTCGGCATCGAGCCTATATTATTAACTGGAGAGGGATTGAAGAGAGAAGGTTTCGATTTCTTGTGTAATGAGTTGCTGAATTGAGTAGACGGAACAGGAAATACAATAACGATAGTAATCGTCTGAAATGACGTGGTGAGACGACTTCTTGACGCTGACATTTCTCTTTCTTTCCAGTTGTTCTGACAAGGTTCATCACCCGTTCCATTTGAAGTTGTTGGTCGGTTAATTTTACTAGGCCATTGTCATCTGCTGTATTTAAATAGATTCACAGATTCATAGAATAGTACAGCACATTACAGGCCCTTCGGCCCACAATGTTTTGCCGACCCTCGAACCCTGCCTCCCATATAACCCCCCCCACCTTAAATTCCTCCATATACCTGTCTAGTAGTCTCTTGAACTTCACTAGTGTATCTGCCTCCACCACTGACTCAGGCAGTGCATTCCACGCACCAACCACTCTCTGAGTGAAAAACCTTCCTCTAATATCCCCCTTGAACTTCTCTCCCCTTACCTTAAAGCCATGTCCTCTTGTACTGAGCAGTGGTGCCCTGGGGAAGAGGTGCTGGCTATCCACTCTATCTATTCCTCTTGTACACCTATATCATGTCTCCTCTCATCATCCTTCTCTCCAAAGAGTAAAGCCCTAGCTCCCTTAATCTCTGATCATAATCCATACTCTCTAAACCAGGCAGCATCCTGGTAAATCTCCTCTGTACCCTTTCCAATGCGTCCACATCCTTCCTATAGTGAGGCGACCAGAACTGGACACAGTACTCCAAGTGTGGCCTAACCAGAGTTTTATAGAGCTGCATCATTACAACGCGTCTCTTAAACTCTGTCCCTCGACTTATGAAAGCTAACACCCCATAAGCTTTCTTAACTACCCTATCTACCTGTGAGGCAACTTTCAGGGATCGGTGGACATGTACCCCCAGATCCCTCTGCTCCTCCACGCTGCCAAGTATCCTGCCATTTACTTTGTACTCTGACTTGGAGTTTCTCCTTCCATCCTTCCAAAGTGTACCACCTCACACTTCTGCGGATTGAACTCCATCTCCCACTTCTCAGCCCACTTCTGCATCCTATCAATGTCTCTCTGCAATCTTCGACAATCCTCTACACTATCTACAACACCACCAACCTTTGTGTCGTCTGCAAACTTGCCAACCCACCCTTCTACCCCCAAATCCAGGTCGTTAATAAAAATCACGAAAAGTAGAGGTCCCAAACAGATCCTTGTGGGACACCACTAGTCCCAACCCTCCAATCTGAATGTACTCCCTCCACCACGAACCTCTGCCTTCTGAAGGCAAGACAATTCAGAATCCATCTGGCCAAACTTCCTTTGATCCCATGCCTTCTGACTTTCTGAATAAGCCTACCGTGTGGAACCTTGTCAAATGCCTTACTAAAACCCATGTACTTTGTAGATCACATCCACTGCACTACCCTCATCTATATGCTTGGTCACCTCCTCAAAGAACTCTATCAGGCTTGTTAGACACGATCCGCCCTTCACAAAGCCATGCTAACTGTCCCTGATCAGACCATGATTCTCTAAATGCCCATAGGTCCTATCTCCAAGAATCTTTTCCAACAGCTTTCCCACCACAGACGTAAGGCTCACTAGTCTATAATTACCCGGACTATCCCTACTACCTTTTTTGAACAAGGGGACAACATTCGCCTCCCTCCAGTCCTCCGGTTCCATTCCCATGGACAACGAGGACATAAAGATCTTAGCAAGAGGCTCAGCAATCTCTTCCCTCGCCTCGTGGAGCAGCCTCGGGAATATTCCGTCAGGCCTCGGGACTTATCCGTCCTAATGTATTTTAACAACTCCAACACCTCCTCTCCCTTTATATCAACATGCTCCAGAACATCAACCTCACTCATATTGTCCTCACCGTCATCAAGTTCCCTCTGATTGGTGAATACCAAAGAGAAGTATTCATTGAGGACCTCGCTCACTTCCACAGCCTCCAGGCACATCTTCCCACTTTTATCTCTAATCGGTCCTACCTTCACTCCTGTCTTCCTTTTGTTCTCCACATAATTGAAGAAAGCGTTGGGGTTTTTCCTTTACCCTTCTCGCCAAGGCCTTCTCATGCCCCCTTCTTGCTCTTCTCAGCCCCTTCTTAAGATCATTTCTTGCTACCCTATATTCCTCTATAGACCCATCTGATCCTTGCTTCCTAAACCTGACGTATGCTGCCTTCTTCCACCTGACTAGATTTTCCACCTCACTTGTCACCCATGGTTCCTTCACCTTACCATTCTTTATCTTCCTCACCGGGACAAATTTATCCCTAACATCCTGCAAGAGATCCTTAAACATCAACCACATATCCATAGTACATTTCCCTGCAAAAACATTATCCTAATTCACACCCGCAAGTTCCAGCCTTATAGCCTCATAATTTTCCCTTCCCCAATTAAAAATTTTCCTGTCCTCTCTGAATCTATCCTTTTCCATGATAATGCTAAAGGCCAGGGAGCGGTGATCACTGTCCCCCAGATGCTCACCCACTGACAGATCTGTGACCTGACCCGGTTCGTTACCTAATACTAGATCTAGTATGGCATTCCCCCTCGTCGGCCTGTCAACATACTGTGACAGGAATCCGTCCTGGACACACTTAACAAACTCTGCCCCATCTAAACTGTTGGAACTAAGCAGGTGCCAATCAATTATTATGGAAGTTAAAGTCACTCATGATAACAAACCTGTCATTTTTGCACCTTTCCAAAATCTGCCTCCCAACCTGCTCCTCGGTATCTCTGCTGCTACCAGGGGGCCTATAGAATACCCCCAGTAGAGTAACTGATCCCTTCCTGTTCCTGACTTCCACCCATACTGACTCCAAAGACGATCCTGCTACATTGCCCACCCTTTCTGTAGCTGTAATAGTATCCCTTATCCCTTCCCTGCCCAGTAATGCCACCCCTCCTCCGATTCCCTCCCCCCCCCCCATCCCTTTTAAAGCACTGAAATCCAGGGATATTGAGAATCCATTCCTGCCCTGGTGCCAGCCATGTCTCTGTAACGGCCACTACATCATAATTCCATGTATGTATCCAAGCTCTCAGTTCATCACCTTTGTTCCTAATGCTTCTTGCATTGAAGTACACACACCTTACTCCTTCTTCTTTGCTACCTTTACACCCTTTATTCTGCTTCTCTTTCCTCAAAGCCTCGCTAAATGTTAGATGTGGCTTTACTACATGCACTTCTTTCACTGCTCTATCGCTCCGGGTCCCATCCTCCTGGCAAATTAGTTTGAACCCTCCCGAACCATGCTAGCAAACCTACCTGCAAGGATATTGCTTCCCCTCGAGTTCAGCTGCAACCCATCCAATCTGTACAGGTCCCACATTCCCCAGAAGAGATCCCAATGATCCAAAAATCTAAAACCCTGCCCCCTGCACCAACTCCTCAGCCACGCATTCAACTGCCATCTCCTCCAATTCTTACCATCACTATCACGTAGCAGCAATACTGAGAATGCCACCCTTGAGGTTCTGTTCTTCAGCCTTCTACCTAGTTCCCGAAACTCACACTTCAGGGCCTCATCCGTCTTCCTGCCTATGTCGTTGGTACCAACATGTATCACGACTTCTGGTTGCTTTCCCTCTCGTACCAGGATGTCATGCACCCGGTCAGAGACATCCCGGACCCTGGCACCCGGGAGGCAACAAACCATGCGGGTGTCCTTCTCACGTCCACAAAATCTCCTTTCTGCTCCTCTGACTATAGAGTCTCTCATGACGACAGCTCTCCTCTTCTCCGTCCCATCCTTCTGCACCACAGGGTCAGACTCAGTGCCAGAGGTCCTGCCACCGTGGCTCACACCTGGTCCATCGTCCTCACTAACAGCATCCAGGATGGTAAACTTATTATTCGGGGAATGGCTACAGGGGTGCTCTGCACTACCTGTCTACTCACCTTTGCTTTCCCCCCTATGACAGTCACCCAACGATAGGGAGGTGTGACTACCTCCCTATAGCTCTCACCTATGACTGCCTCATTCTCCCTTATGAGTCGAAGGTCATCCAGCTGCTACACAAGATTCCTCACACGGTCTTCCAGATAGCCCAGCCGCAAGCACTTCTGGCAGATGTGACTCTGCGGGAGAAGGGAGTTCCCCCGAGACTGCCACATCTCACAGAAGAGGCACATCACCGTCTCAGGAAGCATTGTGAGGACTAACTGGGAACAAACTCGTCCTCCGCCTCTTCTCGTCGAAGCCTCTCGAGTCAAAGCCTGAAATCTCCACTCCTTCACAGGCCCACTCACTCACTGGCCGATTTCCACAGGCCGCTCCGCTTGAACTACCCCTCTATTTATTTGTTTGAGCTTTTAAAACAGCTTGTTGACCTGACCTCGATTGCCCAATCCGCTGCTTTCTGCTGAGTCTGAGCTATTCAAATTTTGGTTGTCTAATCAACGGCTTTCTGCTGAGCTATTCAAATCTTGATTGACTTGATTGCACAGTCCAACTGCCAAAACTGCCAGAATCTCTCGAGTCAAAGCCTCAAAACACCACTCCTTCACTGGTCCACTCACTCACTGGCCGCTTTCCCGTGCATTGCATTAGACGGAATACATATAATTCGTCAGTTCTGCTGTGTGGATGTACAAAGGAAACTTTGATTGGCGGTCAAAGAACAAGGGAATGCACAGCCATTTCTGGAAACGCGAACGAGCATAGAATTACATACTTAAAAAAATCTCTGGAATATTGAAGAATGTATAATTACAGCGCTCGATCTATTGATATCCCGGAATCACACGGTTAAATATGACACTTATAAGTACGCCCAGCTGATGTGCTCACAGCGAGTGACGTCCTCTGAGCAACGCTGTTTCCCTGTGTATTTCCCCTCATTGTTTCTATCCCACCCCATCCTCCTTTCCGATATGAACCCTGTCCCTTTCTTCTACACAAAGCGTTGCTCTCCATTCATTCAGTATCTCATTCATCTTTCGTGCACAAACCACAAGACATAACAGCAGAATTCCGCCATTCGAAACATTGTCCTCTCCGTCATTCCTTCTTCTCGGATTTATTGTCTCTCTCAATCCCAATCTCCTGTGTTCTACCCAACCTTTGAAAAGCTTTGCTTTTCACGCCACGGAGTCATTTGGGATACCATCTCCATTCAGTAAAACCGCTAAAAACGGCGCGTTACGGGTCAGAGCAAGGCTTCGCTTACCAATTGTTTTAACCTTAGCATTGGAATTGAGCGCGCGACAGAGGCAATGGAGCTACTTTCTTTTACCATAATGGAAATTATAAGGAAACAAGCTGACTTCAACTGACGCCAGATTTTCATGTTCCAGTCATATTTTTTTCTTTTATCACAGATACCCCTGGAAAACTTGATGAACCAGTGGTTTTAAACAGAAAAGTAAAATCACGGTTACCCTACGTATTTCACTGACCAAACTACAGCATTAATGCAAAGTTCTGAACACAATTTCTGGAAATAAACAATGGCATCAGCGCTTCATAATTCGTTGGTAAAGTCCGCCCCCCACCAATTAATCTTATTAATTTTGATGACTTTTCTGGAATCGAGAAGCTATTAACATTCGTTCACCTGCCTACATTAATGTCAGAACCTCTGCCAGACATAGGTACGATATCGAAATTTATTTGAAACCCCAACGAAACTTACAATTCGATTTTCGTTCTATTTACAGAGCGGGCAGTCTAACTTAAGTAGGTATTTGACTGCATTCTTCAGCTGCTCTCTGAATTTCCTTTGCGACAGAGTGTAGATACACGTGTTCGTGCAGATACAAAGAAACTGAAACATGTACCCACACTGTTGCAGGATGTACCTCGGTGTATTCAAATATCTGTCCGTGTAAAAGTAATTGCGCAGTTGCCAGTTAAGAGTATATACAATATAGGGGATCCATAACACTATGAAATTGCCTGATAGGGCGAACAACAAAATCATTGACTTTCTCCGGTTCTGCATCTCTCTATCAGCCTTATTCTCTGTGTCGTTCCTGAGCCTCCGGCGGGTTCTATTTGCTGCTAGTATATGACTGACTGTTAAAACATTAAAAATTAGTATTAATCCGATTGGCAGTAAAGGGGTACTGATAGTGTTAAACAACTGGAATGATCTCCAAACTGATAGATTAATGTAATCTGCTGTCACAGTGCATCGCCAGGGTACGTTGTCAATGATAAGGTAAGGTTTTATCGCAAAATATAATGGAACACGCCTCGCACAACTTCCTAATCCCACAATTGTGATCACCATAGTCGCTGTCCTCTCGGTGCAGTATCGTTCCCGCAGCTTTTGAAAACAGATTGCAATACAGCGATCGAACGTGAAAGCCACCGTAAACCAAACAGAAGAGTCCATGGCCGTCAGCCTCAGGACTTGTATCCCGGCGCAAATCGGAGTAATGAGGAGAGGGAGGGCATAAATATAAATATTATTGATATGATCGAGTACAACAGCAACGATAACACTCATTAAATCAGCTGCTGCCATTCCCACCAGGTAACGGGAGACGCATTTAGAGAGTCCACACTTTCCAAGAGACAGGATCACAATCGCAATTAAATTCACTGCAAGGAAGCAAATGAGATTTAGTTCACGCACAGAACCCCTGATAATTTTTACTTGAAATGGATGCATAGATATGTTCTGAACCGAACTGCTTGACATCATTCATCTGACCCGATGCTGGGTCAAGGTGTCGTCAATTCCGAGAGTGGGAAAACAGTTTCTACAGGCTGATCACCTGCCTTTCAGCTGGATGATCACACAGACCGGTTTGACAGTGGAGCTGCATCTTTCCAGTTGACGGCAGGGATGCCACTCGGACAAAACTGAACATATTTGCAAATTATTCGGGCGATTTTAAAGCATGTAGACAAATAGAGGAAATACCAGGGGTAAGCTTTTTACACAGAGAGTGGTAAGTGGGTAGAATGAGTTGCCGGCGACGGCGGTGGAGGCGAGTACAATGGAGTCTTTTACGAGAGCTCAGAAAAATAGAGGGCTATGGGTAACCCTAGGTAATATCTCAGGTAAGGACATGTTCGGTAGAGCATTTTGGGCCTTAGGGCCTGATTTGTGCTGCAGGTTTTCTATGACTCTATGTTTCTAAGTAACTGGAAAAAATCTCCCTCTTTTGTTACAGGACTAGAGCAAAGATAATCATTCGTGCTACTGATAAACTGTGGACCAAGCAAAAAAAAAGCAAGCGGCAGCGACGAGGAAGATTGTCTTTCCATTTTTGGAGCGGATTTTGTTTCTTTATTAATGCAGTATCTGATTGCGAGGAACATGTACCTTTTTAAGTTTCAGAAGGTTCTGCAATGCAAAATGCTGAGACCGTATCAATATTACCTCTGATTCAAATGGTGTTATTGACAAAGGATTTGGATGTAAAAAAATGCGATTAATATGACAGTGAAGAATAAAATGAAGATCTGCTGAACCTGGACAGGCTTCAAACACTCATCAGATGTGGAATCATCAGTAATAAGCTTTGATTTCGAACATCACAAACGGTAAGTAGAACAACACACACATGCAATAGCCAACGCCAGTTACTTACCCGGGATACCAATCGCTGCCAATATAGGATAGTAAATACTCGCTATGTAGAAAATTGCAGGATATCCCATTTTCTTTGCGAAGCAACAATCGATTCAAAATGCTCCAACTGCCGTTAGCTGCTCTTGATTGTTTCTTAAGCTCTTATACTGTAGAGGACAATGAATCATGCACCGAACTGATCACATCAGTGACAGCCCACTGAACAAACAATTCAGGAACACTTGTAAATCGCTCCTCGGAGAATCACAACGTAACAATTATGTATGATTGTGTTATTTATACTTTTAAATGAAAATTTTGTATGTTCATTCTGATTGACTGAGTTCGCACGTATCAAATGAAACAATGCTTTATTCAGTATATTAACAACTTGCAGGATCTCTCCCAGATAATTATCATCTGTAATAATAGGCACATCATATCAAGATTCTTTCTGGAATGGAATAATTACGACTCCGACTTACACCTGGATTTTTCACAATATCATTCCAGCCCACCATTGCCCTCCAAATAGCACACTTTCGGCAATTTCTTGCATCTGAATTATGTTCATACGTAATTTTGTTGTTCCTTTCCCCATTACAGATGTCACAAGACTCATAATCTCTCAGGTTGTTTATTGCGTCAAGGCAGGTAATGTATAAAAACAGTGTACACACGTTATGCTTGTGGCGATACTTTCCTTATGAGATTTAAGAACTCCTTAAAGATAAATACACTGACAAGCGCGAAACAAAAGTGGCATAAGTTGACAAAAACGTATAATTGCACTGTCCTTGATGTGTGGAAAATCCCATGCCTTCATTGGTTGTGATGCCCAATAAATCCGAATTAGATCGGTTTTGTTGTTGTTGTTTTCGATTCCTACATTATTTTATTTTGGAACATTTTGTCTGGGAAACCGCACGCTAAGATTGTATCTCCATGAAGCATTTCATGCTCAGTTCTTGTTGTCATTTAAAGGTTAAAAAAAACGTACGAGTATAGAGCAAGAACGGCAGGAGCTGATGTTTCTTGGTCCTCTGAACTAAATTCCAATCCACTGTCTACAAAACGCAACTAACTCCTTGCTGTTCATTATATTTCGGTCTGAGATTATTGTTGTCCAAAATTCAATGCCAACTGGACACTGCCTATTACTGAGAGTCCCTACTTGTATTACTCTTCCACTCATCCACACTTCCTTTCCCAAGTAATGGTGGTTTCACATCCGGTAGCCCACACTGTTGCAGTCGCCATAAACAGGGACACCCGGAGCATCATTCCCCCGCGTCCTGACTCACTCTAGCTCGAAGCAACTTCTCATTAGTCCTCAGTCGTCTGCAATTCATCAGTATTTTTGACGCTAAGTTCTTACACGGTACTCAATGGTTCACCATCGCAGTCCTACCAATACTGTCACCACTGTATAGATCTTCAGCCTATCCGTCTTACACTTTCACTACAATTTAGCGGTCCACTGGTGTACAGGCACACAACTCTCTGCAAAACATTTCACGTTTTTTCACTCGCGCAAATGGTGTCGTTGATTTAAACAGTAGCAATATTCTCCCGCTTGCCTTAAAACATGGACTCTGTAACCAATATTACAACTCAAAGTCGGTCTTCTACACGTTGACTACCGAATGTACCACGTGCTTTATATACCCTGTGGTGGGGAGTTTCTAGTCCTGTTGTTTCTTTCCAACATTCCAAGGGAAATGTCTCTGCAAATCAAATTGATGTTCTGTTTCGCCTACTCCCGGAAATTCTCAAATTTCTAAAATTGAGAAACCACATTGAATATGATGAAGTTAAGTAGTCACAACATAAACCTTAACACTATTGGAAATGCTGTGCCTTTCAAAACTCGAAGCTTCTTTTTTGAGTAATCAATCAGACCATTTAATACAATGACACAATGTCATCACGACATTTTATCCAGCAATGGCACGAACTGGTTCATTCCCCATCCTTCCCCACCACTCTCGCTGACGTCCTGGAGACGTATTAGACAAGAACCTATCCGCCTCCGCTTTAATGAAACGCAAAGACCTGGCCTCCACGGCTGACTGTGATTTAACAAAAAATCCCACAAATTCACTACACTGCAGCTTTAAAAAAATTCCGCGCAGCTCTCGTTTAAATGGACGCCCTTCCGTCCTCAGGCTGTGACACCGTGTCCTAGACTGCCCCACCATGGGAAACATCCTTTCCACATCTACTCTGTCTAGGCATTTCAAACTTAGAAAGCTTTCAATGAGAACCTCTCCCATCCTAAATTCCATAAGAGCAAAAGACAACGGAACAGAATAGGGACTTTTGGTCCATGGAGTCTGCTGCTCCATTAAATCATAGCGGCTGTCCCTCTTCAAACTCATTCGCCCTCCTTCTCCCCGTAACTTTGATGCCGTGTCCAATCCCTAATCTATCTTTCTCTGCCGTAGGCACACCAATCGACATGGCCTCCACAGCTGCCTGTGGTAACAAATCTAGCACATTCACCACATCTTTTAATGAGTGTAGGCCCAACGCCAGCAAATGTTCTTAATATGATAAATCTTTCATTCACAGAATCGACCTTCCGCCCATCTTCTGAAACCTCTCATATGCCAATACATTTTTTCTGAGATGGAGAGCCCAAACCCATTCACAATATTCAAGATGAGACCCCATCAGTGTCTTGTATAGCCTCAGCGATCCCGGAAAATGAAGCAGTATTCTAACAGGAGTATGAGGGAACCTTACAAGTTGGGTCGATGGCCTGGAGAGCAAATACAACGATACATTCATTTCAAAAATACGGAGCAAAGGATCGTGCGTGTCCTCGTTCAGGATTCGCTGAAAGGTTAATTTACGGGTTGAGTCGATGTAAGGAAGTCAAATGTGATGTTACCCATTCACTTCGAGACTTTTGGAATATAAAAGCAGTATGCAATTGTGAGCCGTAATGAGGCACTTGTGAAGACTGCGTGGAATATCGTGAACAATTTTCTGCCTCTTATCTAAGAAATAATGTGCTGACATTGAAGAGAGTTCAGAGGAGGTTCCAGTAATCAGAGGAATTCAGAAGCATGGAGGGGTGGGGGATTAATGTGAAATCGCTCGATTACAAAAAGGACTAAACTGAGTGGATATGGAGAGGATGCTTTCCATAGTTGGAGAGTCAAAAACCAAAAGAGGCTGCCGCAGAATTGAAGAAAGGAGACAAGCAGGAAATGCTTAACCTAGAGAATCTGTGTTACTCGTTGCGTTAGGCAGTTGCGGACGCCAAGTCGTTGAAAATATTTGAGGCAGAGTGCGATAAATTCTTAACTAGTCACGTCATGAGGGATACTGGGATAAGGTAGAAGATTGTGGCAGAGTCAGGCATGATGAAATGGCCGAGCAGAGTCTATGGACATAATAGCCTATTTCTGTTCCTGTCCCCAATTGCCTTGATGTCTAATAATCGTAGTATGATACCAGCAGCTTTAGTTCCATTTCTCCTCCCCCTGGAAATAAAGCATTTCTTGCCCGCATGCGCTAAGACGTAGAAGGATTTGTGGACGGTTTTCAATTAATATTCTTCCAACAAGGGTTGACGGCATTGCCTATCTCCGGCAACACCTGTAGAAACATCTACCATTGTTTTCTATTCATTCTGCTGTTGTCGCTACTATATCAGGAAAATGCTCGATGTCCTTTTTAGCACTCAACCTATAGTATCACCTGGAGAGGACAGAATTGAGGATTCATTTCAACATTAAATGTATTGAATTGAAGAATCAAGGCTTCGATTTCTTGAGGATTACTGAAGTTGCTGGATTACTCTTTTCCACAGATGCTGCCTGAGATGCTGACTCCAGCTCGTCACTTACTGAGGTCATTAATATTGCAGGTGACAGGGCAAAGGTGCGGTCAGTTGGATGAGTTGAAGGGCAACATGGAGGCGGATTGGAAAATGGTGACGAATACAGTACGAGCAGTGTCATACCGGTGCCAAGCAGTATCGGCCTAGTGCCCTTCACTTGGACAACATCGGTGGCGTGCAGAGAGGGGACTTGCGGCATGGGTAACTGCTGGTCTTCTATACAACCTTGCCCAGGTCTCAGTCAACATCGAAATCGATGGACTGCCGAAGAAGAAGAAATAGTGTCATATTTGCCGGTGCAGAGCATATGGAATAAAGTACATAAACTAAGAGCACCAATAGACGTTGGTGTGTAAGTCATTGGTGGCATCACAGTACTGTGACTGAATGAAGAACATTGTTCCGGGATTTACATGCTAGGAAACTCCGCGATTCGTAATGACAGGGAGGTGTTGGGTGGCTAAGCTCGTGAAAATGCAATCAAATTGCACGCTATCAGAAGCTGTAGAATTCATATGGGCAGAGTGAGGAAAATAATGGATGGGGGAAAAAATCACCTTTCTTCGATTTGCTTTCAGGGAATCGAAGATAAGCCAGGCTGTGGGATGCAGATTACAAAGGGAGATTGAATAATCAGGTAAAAATATAAAGTTACGGCCTATTTCTGCTCCTGTATCGGATTGCCTAAGTGTCAGCAGCTTCAGTTCCATTTCTCTTTCCACGAGAGATAAATCGTGCCTTGCCAGCATCAGCAAAGACCTTTGAGGGTTTGTAGACCGTTTTCAAATAATACTCTTCCAATAAGGGTTACAAGCAATGCCTTTCTCTAGCAACACAAGATAGAAAAATCTACCAACTCTTTCCATTAATTCTATTATCGTCAGTAATGTATTACCAGAGAGCTCGGAGACCTTTTCATCATCCAGCTTGTATTCATATCTGGGGAGCTCTGGAGTGGTGATTCATTTTGTCACTTCTGTATTACCAGAGACCTTCGGTGTCCATTTTAGCATCCAGCCTATATTATCATCTGGAGAGGCCACGAATGAGGATTTATTTCAGCTTGACTTGCATAAAATTGAAGAATAAGAGCTTCGACTTCTCTTGTGCGGAGTTTCCAAAGATACTGATTGACCAGCGGCCTTCCTCCAGCACTGTGTTGCTTTCGATTTCCAGCATCCGCAGATTTTCCCCTGTTTCTCCAGCTCGTCAATTACTGAGGTTCCAACTGCCAGTTTACTGGGTGTTGAGCAACTCTTATTGTTTGGAGTGTTGATACGTCGAGCTTGAAACAGAAAATGCAACGGCAATAGCAATCGCCTGACAAGACGAGGTTAGACTGTTTCTTGACGCTGACGTTTCTCTATCGACCAATTTGCTGTGAGAAGTTTCAGCAGCCGTTCCTTTTGAAGTTATTGGCTCTCCAATGTAATTTGTTAAATTTAAAATACATTATATTAAAGCACGGAATACATAAAATTCGCCGTCTCTGCAGAGTGTGCGCTTCAATTACGAGAAAAATGTATATAATACATAAGTAAACAAGATTGGCGATCAACTTACAACGGAATGCAGCGTCATTTCTCTAAACCTGATTGAGTATGAAATTCCATAATGATCAATTTCCCCGGTAAATTTAAGAATGGATAATTACAGCTGCCCGGGTTCACACAGACAACAATGACACATGCAATCACGTCCAGTTGACGTGTTATTATCTAGTGACATCGGCTGTGCAGCGTTCTCTGTGTATTTTAACCCGTGAATTCTATCACACGAAATCGTGCATTCCAACATGAACTCGGTGCCTTTCCTCTTCACAAATCATTGCCCTCACTTCATTCATTATCTCATTCATCGTTCCTGCACGACATGACAATACATATTTGATATCATTTTGGGGACAGGACCATAAGGCATAGCAGAATAATTCTGCCATTTCGAAACATTGGTGGCACCGCCAGTCGTTACTCATTCTCATATATTCTAGTCACCCTTTGAAAAGCATTGGTTTTCACGCCACAGAATCGTCTCGGATGCCATCCCCATTCAATACACTTCAAAAAAAATGAGCCGAATGTGTCAGAGTAAGTCTTCGCTTGTCAGTTGTTTTAACCTTCGTGTCGGAAGTCGCCGCGCCTAAATTAATATCGGGCCCTTCACCAGACATAGGAATGATACTCATATTTATTTGAACTCCCATCTAAGCTTACAGTTTCATTTCCGTTTTATCTACAGAGTCGGCAGCGTAACGGACCGACATGTTTGACCACATTCTTCAGCTGCTGCCTGAATTTCCTCTGTGACAGGGTGTAGATACACGTGTTCGTGCAGGTACAGAGAAACTGCAACATGTACCCAAACTGTTGCAGGATGTACCTCGGGGTATTCAAGTACCTGTCTGTGTAGAAGTAGTTCTGTATTTGCCAGTTAATAGCATATGTCATATAGGGAATCCACAACAGTATGAAATTGGCTGACAGGGCGAACAGTAAAATCATTGACTTTCTCCTGTTCTGCACTTCCGTATCCTTCTTATTCTCGCTGCTGTTCCTGAGCCTCCGGCGAACTCTGTTTGCTGCTATGATATAACTGACAGTTAAAACATTAAAAAGTAGAATCAAACCGATAGGCAGTAAAGGTGTACTGATGGTGTTAAACAACTGAAATGCTCTCCACATTGACAAATTAAGGTAATCCGCTGTCAGAGTGCATCGCCAGGGTACGTTGTCAATGATAAGATAAGGTTTTATCGAAAAGTACAATGGAACACGTCTCGCGCAACTTCCCAAACCCACAATTACTATCACTATAGTCGCCGTTCTCTCCGTGCAGTATCGTTCCCGCAGCTTTCGACTGCAGATTGCAATATAGCGATCGAAGGTGAAAGCAACCGTGAACCAAACAGAACAGTCCATAGCAGCGAGCCTCAGCACAAGAGTCCCGGCACAAATTGGGGTAATGAGCAGAGGAAAGGCATAAAGATAAATGCTATTGATCTGATCGAGTACAACAGCAAAGATAACGCACATTAAATCAGCTGCTGCCATTCCCACCAGGTATCGGGAGATGCATTTAGAGAGTCCACACTTTCCAAGAGACAAGATCACAATCGCAATTACATTCACTGCAAGGAAACAAAGAAGAGTTAGTAACAAGTGCAGGATCCATATAACCATATAACCATATAACAATCACAGCACGGAAACAGGCCATTCCGGCCCTCCTAGTCCGTGCCGAACTCTTAATCTCACCTAGTCCCACCTACCCGCACTCAGCCCATAACCCTCCACTCCTTTCCTGTCCATATACCTATCCAATTTTACCTTAAATGACTCAACTGAACTGGCCTCTACTATTTCTACAGGAAGCTCATTCCACACAGCTATCACTCTCTGAGTAAAGAAATATCCCCTCGTGTTTCCCTTAAACTTTTGCCCCCTAACTCTCAAATCATGTCCTCTCGTTTGAATCTCCCCTACTCTCAATGGAAACAGCCTATTCACGTCTATCTATCCCTCTCAACATTTTAAATACCTCGATCAAATCCCCCCTCAACCTTCTACGCTCCAATGAATAGAGACCTAACTTGTTCAACCTTTCTCTGTAACTTAAGTGCTGAAACCCAGGTAACATCCTAGTAAATCGTCTCTGCACTCTCTCTAATTTATAGATATCTTTCCTATAATTGATCCCTGATCACTTTACTTGAAATTGGTGCACAGAAATGGACAGTGGAGTCGTAAATTTCCAGTTGACGGCAGGGATGCTATTCGGACGCTTATCGACCCAATGATCCAGACAGACCAACTTATTGCAGCTGGAAGTGCCGAAGGTTGTATTTAGAGCCGGAATAAATTCAACTGAGGGCGACTATATCTTCGAACACCACATATGAAGTAGAAGATGGGAAGTAAACTTAAATCGTCAAAGTTAAAATTAAAACTGGCCGGAGCAGTTGAAACGCCAAGTCTGAACATATCTGTGCGTTATTGAGGCGATGTCAAAAACATTTAGACAGAGACATCTGGAATAACCAGATAACCAGAGACATCGTACTCTTTTGTTACATGACGAGGGAAAGGAATATACTTCCTATTACCGATCAACCGGGGAGCCAACACACAGAGCGGCAGCGTCGAGATTTTTTTTTCTATTTGTAGAAAGGTTTTCGTTTTCATATTGCTTCAGTAACCGATTTAGAACAATATATACCGTTTAAGCTTTAGAAGGTTCAGCAAGGTAAACTGCTGGAATAGTATCAATTGCTGATATTGATTAAAAAATCGGACGTAGAAAACGATTAACAATGCCAGCGAAAAATAAAATGAGGATATGGTTAACTTGGGCAGGCTAAAAGCACTCAGTAGATGGGTCATAATCTGTAACAATTTTTACAGTGATAATGATTTCGAACAGTAGATATGATAAGTTGAACAACACACAAATGTAATTGCTAAATGCAAGTTACTTACCTGGGATACCAATTGCTGCCAATACAGGGTAGTAAATACTCGCTATGTAGAAAATTGCAGGATATCCCATTTTCTTTGCGAAGCAACAATCGATTCAAAATGCTCCAACTGCCGTTAGCTGCTCTTGATTGTTTCTTAAGCTCTTATACTGTAGAGGACAATGAATCATGCACCGAACTGATCACATCAGTGACAGCCCACTGAACAAACAATTCAGGAACACTTGTAAATCGCTCCTCGGAGAATCACAACGTAACAATTATGTATGATTGTGTTATTTATACTTTTAAATGAAAATTTTGTATGTTCATTCTGATTGACTGAGTTCGCACGTATCAAATGAAACAATGCTTTATTCAGTATATTAACAACTTGCAGGATCTCTCCCAGATAATTATCATCTGTAATAATAGGCACATCATATCAAGATTCTTTCTGGAATGGAATAATTACGACTCTGACTTACACCTGGATTTTTCACAATATCATTCCAGCCCACCATTGCCCTTCAAATAGCACACTTTCGGCAATTTCTTGCATCTGAATTATGTTCATACGTAATTTTGTTGTTCCTTTCCCCATTACAGATGTCACAAGACTCATAATCTATCAGGTTGTTTATTGCGTCAAGGCAGGTAATGTATAAAAACAGTGTACACACGTTATGCTTGTGGCGATACTTTCCTTATGAGATTTAAGAACTCCTTAAAGATAAATACATTGACAAGCGCGAAACAAAAGTGGCATAAGTTGACAAAAACGTATAATTGCACTGTCCTTGATGTGTGGAAAATCCCATGCCTTCATTGGTTGTGATGCCCAATAAATCGCAATTAGATCGGTTTTGTTGTTGTTGTTTTCGATTCCTACATTATTTTATTTTGGAACATTTTGTCTGGGAAACCGCACGCTATGATTGTATCTCCATGAAGCATTTCATGCTCAGTTCTTGTTGTCATTTAAAGGTTAAAAAAAACGTACGAGTATAGAGCAAGAACGGCAGGAGCTGATGTTTCTTGGTCCTCTGAACTAAATTCCAATCCACTGTCTACAAAACGCAACTAACTCCTTGCTGTTCATTATATTTCGGTCTGAGATTATTGTTGTCCAAAATTCAATGCCAACCGGACACTGCCTATTACTGAGAGTCCCTACTTGTATTACTTTTCCCCTCATCCACACTTCCTTTCCCAAGTAATGGTGGTTTCACATCCGGTAGCCCACACTGTTGCAGTCGCCATAAACGGGGACACCCGGAGCATCATTCCCCCGCGTCCTGACTCACTCTAGCTCGAAGCAACTTCTCATTAGTCCTCAGTCGTCTGCAATTCATCAGTATTTTTGACGCTAAGTTCTTACACGGTACTCAATGGTTCGCCATCGCAGTCCTACCAATACTGTCACCACTGTATAGATCTTCAGCCTATCCGTCTTACACTTTCACTACAATTTAGCGGTCCACTGGTGTACAGGCACACAACTCTCTGCAAAACATTTCACGTTTTTTCACTCGCGCAAATGGTGTCGTTGATTTAAACAGTAGCAATATTCTCCCGCTTGCCTTAAAACATGGACTCTGTAACCAATATTACAACTCAAAGTCGGTCTTCTACACGTTGACTACCGAATGTACCACGTGCTTTATATACCCTGTGGTGGGGAGTTTCTAGTCCTGTTGTTTCTTTCCAACATTCCAAGGGAAATGTCTCTGCAAATCAAATTGATGTTCTGTTTCGCCTACTCCCGGAAATTCTCAAATTTCTAAAATTGAGAAACCACATTGAATATGATGAAGTTAAGTAGTCACAACATAAACCTTAACACTATTGGAAATGCTGTGCCTTTCAAAACTCGAAGCTTCTTTTTTGAGTAATCAATCAGACCATTTAATACAATGACACAATGTCATCACGACATTTTATCCAGCAATGGCACGAACTGGTTCATTCCCCATCCTTCCCCACCACTCTCGCTGACGTCCTGGAGACGTATTAGACAAGAACCTATCCGCCTCCGCTTTAATGAAACGCAAAGACCTGGCCTCCACGGCTGACTGTGATTTAACAAAAAATCCCACAAATTCACTACACTGCAGCTTTAAAAAAATTCCGCGCAGCTCTCGTTTAAATGGACGCCCTTCCGTCCTCAGGCTGTGACACCGTGTCCTAGACTGCCCCACCATGGGAAACATCCTTTCCACATCTACTCTGTCTAGGCATTTCAAACTTAGAAAGCTTTCAATGAGAACCTCTCCCATCCTAAATTCCATAAGAGCAAAAGACAACGGAACAGAATAGGGACTTTTGGTCCATGGAGTCTGCTGCTCCATTAAATCATAGCGGCTGTCCCTCTTCAAACTCATTCGCCCTCCTTCTCCCCGTAACTTTGATGCCGTGTCCAATCCCTAATCTATCTTTCTCTGCCGTAGGCACACCAATCGACATGGCCTCCACAGCTGCCTGTGGTAACAAATCTAGCACATTCACCACATCTTTTAATGAGTATAGGCCCAACGCCAGCAAATGTTCTTAATATGATAAATCTTTCATTCACAGAATCGACCTTCCGCCCATCTTCTGAAACCTCTCATATGCCAATACATTTTTTCTGAGATGGAGAGCCCAAACCCATTCACAATATTCAAGATGAGACCCCATCAGTGTCTTGTATAGCCTCAGCGATCCCGGAAAATGAAGCAGTATTCTAACAGGAGTATGAGGGAACCTTACAAGTTGGGTCGATGGCCTGGAGAGCAAATACAACGATACATTCATTTCAAAAATACGGAGCAAAGGATCGTGCGTGTCCTCGTTCAGGATTCGCTGAAAGGTTAATTTACGGGTTGAGTCGATGTAAGGAAGTCAAATGTGATGTTACCCATTCACTTCGAGACGTTTGGAATATAAAAGCAGTATGCAATTGTGAGCCGTAATGAGGCACTTGTGAAGACTGCGTGGAATATCGTGAACAATTTTCTGCCTCTTAATGTGCTGACATTGAAGAGAGTTCAGAGGAGGTTCCAGTAATCAGAGGAATTCAGAAGCATGGAGGGGTGGGGGGATTAATGTGAAATCGCTCGATTACAAAAAGGACTAAACTGAGTGGATATGGAGAGGATGCTTTCCATAGTTGGAGAGTCAAAAACCAAAAGAGGCTGCCGCAGAATTGAAGAAAGGAGACAAGCAGGAAATGCTTAACCTAGAGAATCTGTGTTACTCGTTGCGTTAGGCAGTTGCGGACGCCAAGTCGTTGGATATATTTGAGGCAGAGTGCGATAAATTCTCAACTAGTCACGTCATGAGGGATACTGGGATAAGGTAGGAGATTGCGGCAGAGTCAGGCATGATGAAATGGCCGAGCAGAGTCTATGGGCAAAATAGCCTATTTCTGTTCCTGTCCCCAATTGCCTTGATGTCTAATAATCGTAGTATGATACCAGCAGCTTTAGTTCCATTTCTCCTCCCCCTGGAAATAAAGCATTTCTTGCCCGCATGCGCTAAGACGTAGAAGGATTTGTGGACGGTTTTCAATTAATATTCTTCCAACAAGGGTTGACGGCATTGCCTATCTCCGGCAACACCTGTAGAAACATCTACCATTGTTTTCTATTCATTTTGCTGTTGTCGCTACTATATCAGGAAAATGCTCGATGTCCTTTTTAGCACTCAGCCTATAGTATCACCTGGAGAGGACAGAATTGAGGATTCATTTCAACATTAAATGTATTGAATTGAAGAATCGAGGCTTCGATTTCTTGAGGATTACTGAAGTTGCTGGATTACTCTTTTCCACAGATGCTGCCTGAGATGCTGACTCCAGCTCGTCACTTACTGAGGTCATTAATATTGCAGGTGACAGGGCAAAGGTGCGGTCAGTTGGATGAGTTGAAGGGCAATATGGAGGCAGATTGGAAAATGGTGACGAATACAGTACGGGCAGTGTCATACCGGTGCCAAGCAGTATCGGCCTAGTGCCCTTCACTTGGACAACATCGGTGGCGTGGAGAGAGGGGACTTGCGGCATGGGTAACTGCTGGTCTTCTATACAACCTTGCCCAGGTCTCAGTCAACATCGAAATCGATGGACTGCCGAAGAAGAAGAAATAGTGTCATATTTGCCGGTGCAGAGCATATGGAATAAAGTACATAAACTAAGAGCACCAATAGACGTTGGTGTGTAAGTCATTGGTGGCATCACAGTACTGTGACTGAATGAAGAACATTGTTCCGGGATTTACATGCTAAGAAACTCCGCGATTCGTAATGACAGGGAGGTGTTGGGTGGCTAAGCTCGTGAAAATGCAATCAAATTGCACGCTATCAGAAGCTGTAGAATTCATATGGGCAGAGTGAGGAAAATAATGGATGGGGGAAAAAATCACCTTTCTTCGATTTGCTTTCAGGGAATCGAAGATAAGCCAGGCTGTGGGATGCAGATTACAAAGGGAGATTGAATAATCAGGTAAAAACATAACGTTACGGCCTATTTCTGCTCCTGTATCGGATTGCCTAAGTGTCAGCAGCTTCAGTTCCATTTCTCTTTCCACGAGAGATAAATCGTGCCTTGCCAGCATCAGCAAAGACCTTTGAGGGTTTGTAGACCGTTTTCAAATAATACTCTTCCAATAAGGGTTGCAAGCAATGCCTTTCTCTAGCAACACAAGATAGAAAAATCTACCAACTCTTTCCATTAATTCTATTATCGTCAGTAATGTATTACCAGAGAGCTCGGAGACCTTTTCATCATCCAGCTTGTATTCATATCTGGGGAGCTCTGGAGTGGTGATTCATTTTGTCACTTCTGTATTACCAGAGACCCTCGGTGTCCATTTTAGCATCCAGCCTATATTATCATCTGGAGAGGCCACGAATGAGGATTTATTTCAGCTTGACTTGCATAAAATTGAAGAATAAGAGCTTCGACTTCTCTTGTGCGGAGTTTCCAAAGATACTGATTGACCAGCGGCCTTCCTCCAGCACTGTGTTGCTTTCGATTTCCAGCATCCGCAGATTTCCCCCTGTTTCTCCAGCTCGTCAATTACTGAGGTTCCAACTGCCAGTTTACTGGGTGTTGAGCAACTCTTATTGTTTGGAGTGTTGATACGTCGAGCTTGAAACAGAAAATGCAACGGCAATAGCAATCGCCTGACAAGACGAGGTTAGACTGTTTCTTGACGCTGACGTTTCTCTATCGACCAATTTGCTGTGAGAAGTTTCAGCAGCCGTTCCTTTTGAAGTTATTGGCTCTCCAATGTAATTTGTTAAATTTAAAATACATTATATTAAAGCACGGAATACATAAAATTCGCCGTCTCTGCAGAGTGTGCGCTTCAATTACGAGAAAAATGTATATAATACATAAGTAAACAAGATTGGCGATCAACTTACAACGGAATGCAGCGTCATTTCTCTAAACCTGATTGAGTATGAAATTCCATAATGATCAATTTCCCCGGTAAATTTAAGAATGGATAATTACAGCTGCCTGGGTTCACACAGACAACAATGACACATGCAATCACGTCCAGTTGACGTGTTATTATCTAGTGACATCGGCTGTGCAGCGTTCTCTGTGTATTTTAACCCGTGAATTCTATCACACGAAATCGTGCATTCCAACATGTACTCGGTGCCTTTCCTCTTCACAAATCATTGCCCTCACTTCATTCATTATCTCATTCATCGTTCCTGCACGACATGACAATACATATTTGATATCATTTTGGGGACAGGACCATAAGGCATAGCAGAATAATTCTGCCATTTCGAAACATTGGTGGCACCGCCAGTCGTTACTCATTCTCATATATTCTAGTCACCCTTTGAAAAGCATTGGTTTTCACGCCACAGAATCGTCTCGGATGCCATCCCCATTCAATACACTTCAAAAAAATGAGCCGGATGTGTCAGAGTAACTCTTCGCTTGTCAGTTGTTTTAACCTTCGTGTCGGAAGTCGCCGCGCCTAAATTAATATCGGGCCCTTCACCAGACATAGGAATGATACTCATATTTATTTGAACTCCCATCTAAGCTTACAGTTTCATTTCCGTTTTATCTACAGAGTTTCAGGCAGCGTAACGGACCGACATGTTTGACCGCATTCTTCAGCTGCTGCCTGAATTACCTCTGTGACAGGGTGTAGATACACGTGTGCGTGCAGGTACAGAGAAACTGCAACATGTACCCAAACTGTTGCAGGATGTACCTCGGGGTATTCAAGTACCTGTCTGTGTAGAAGTAGTTCTGTATTTGCCAGTTAATAGCATATGTCATATAGGGAATCCACAACAGTATGAAATTGGCTGACAGGGCGAACAGTAAAATCATTGACTTTCTCCTGTTCTGCACTTCCGTATCCTTCTTATTCTCGCTGCTGTTCCTGAGCCTCCGGCGAACTCTGTTTGCTGCTATGATATAACTGACAGTTAAAACATTAAAAAGTAGAATCAAACCGATAGGCAGTAAAGGTGTACTGATGGTGTTAAACAACTGAAATGCTCTCCACATTGACAAATTAAGGTAATCCGCTGTCAGAGTGCATCGCCAGGGTACGTTGTCAATGATAAGATAAGGTTTTATCGAAAAGTACAATGGAACACGTCTCGCGCAAATTCCCAAACCCACAATTACTATCACTATAGTCGCCGTTCTCTCCGTGCAGTATCGTTCCCGCAGCTTTCGACTGTAGATTGCAATATAGCGATCGAAGGTGAAAGCAACCGTGAACCAAACAGAACAGTCCATAGCAGCGAGCCTCAGCACAAGAGTCCCGGCACAAATTGGGGTAATGAGCAGAGGAAAGGCATAAAGATAAATGCTATTGATCTGATCGAGTACAACAGCAACGATAACGCACATTAAATCAGCTGCTGCCTTTCCCACCAGGTAACGGGAGATGCATTTAGAGAGTCCACACTTTCCAAGAGACAAGATCACAATCGCAATTACATTCACTGCAAGGAAACAAAGAAGAGTTAGTAACAAGTGCAGGATCCATATAACCATATAACCATATAACAATCACAGCACGGAAACAGGCCATTCCGGCCCTCCTAGTCCGTGCCGAACTCTTAATCTCACCTAGTCCCACCTACCCGCACTCAGCCCATAACCCTCCACTCCTTTCCTGTCCATATACCTATCCAATTTTACCTTAAATGACTCAACTGAACTGGCCTCTACTACTTCCACAGGAAGCTCATTCCACACAGTTATCACTCTCTGAGTAAAGAAATATCCCCTCGTGTTTCCCTTAAACTTTTGCCCCCTAACTCTCAAATCATGTCCTCTCGTTTGAATCTCCCCTACTCTCAATGGAAACAGCCTATTCACGTCAACTCTATCTATCCTTCTCAACATTTTAAATACCTCGATCAAATCCCCCCTCAACCTTCTACGCTCCAATGAATAGAGACCTAACTTGTTCAACCTTTCTCTGTAACTTAAGTGCTGAAACCCAGGTAACGTCCTAGTAAATCGTCTCTGCACTCTCTCTAATTTATTGATATCTTTCCTATAATTGATCCCTGATCACTTTACTTGAAATTGGTGCACAGAAATGGACAGTGGAGTCGTAAATTTCCAGTTGACGGCAGGGATGCTATTCGGACGCTTATCGACCCAATGATTCAGACAGACCAACTTATTGCAGTTGGAAGTGCCGAAGGTTGTATTTAGAGCCGGAATAAATTCAACTGAGGGCGACTATATCTTCGAACACCACATATGAAGTAGAAGATGGGAAGTAAACTTAAATCGTCAAAGTTAAAATTAAAACTGGCCGGAGCAGTTGAAACGCCAAGTCTGAACATATCTGTGCGTTATTGAGGCTTAAACTTTTGCGTCCATATGATTTTGTTGGATGCTCTCAGTAGATTCTGTTTCAAAGCTTCCCAATCCGCTTTCCTCACGCTCACTGTTACTTTGTTGTTTGCTCTTTTTGTCCTTTTACATTGACTTTGACCTTCTTCGTCAATCACGGTTGTACCATTTTACCATGTGAGTATTTCTTTGGTTTTGGACTACATCTACTCTGCACTTTCATCCGTTTCCCCAGAAGCTCAAGCTCTGATGTCCTGCTGCATTCCTGCTTGCTCTTCTTCAACGTTAATTTGGCCAAATCCTCTTTCATAGCTCTGTCATTCCATTCACTCCACTGAAATACTGCTACGTCAGTCTATACTTTCTCGCTATCAATTTTCAAGCTGAACTCAATTTTTATCGTGAATGCTGCTTCCGAAGTGTTCCTTTAGCTTGAGCTCCCTACTCGCCTCCGCTTCATGACAAAACACAACAATCCATTACAGTTGATCTCCTCGTACGCTCAAAGACAAACTGCTCTAAAAAGTCACTCTCTTCAGATCCATTACCAATATGATTTTCTCAGTCTACGAGGTAAAATCTTCCAGGGCCATCATAACATTGTTGCCTTGACACGCCTTTCGGTTGTCCGTTTTATTCGGTAATCCACCGACCAGCTACTGCTAGGAGGCCTGTATATAACTGCCATCAGGGTCATTTTTCCCTTGAAGTTTCTATCTCATCTCAGACGCTTTCAACATTCTACTATCCTATGTTACACTTGTCTCAGGATTTGAAGCCATTCCTTAGAGGCAAAGATACGTCAACTCCACCACTTGCCTTCCAGTTCTTCTGATACAATGTTTTGACTTGGCCATTCAACACCCAGTACCACCATCCCTCATCCACGATTCAGTGCTTGCCATTACATCGTACCCGACAATCTGTAACAAGATCATACAACTCAGCCACAAGCCTCTGAACTACTGTGACTTTTCTGTAGCTGTGTGTACCAATATTGTTGTGGGAAGATTTATCAGAGTTGTCCGGAGTGGTTTAAACTAATAAACAGAGGAATCAGAAGTAGGATGATAGAGCTGAGAATAAGGCAGCAGTGTTTTCTGTAGACGATGTTAGAAACATGAATGTAAGGAAGAACAAGCCAATAATTGGGTACAAATGCAGACAGAGCAAAGAGTAAAATTGTACTTCAGAGACATAATTTAAAAGGGCGAAGAAAACAGGACTGAAGGTGTTATATTTAAATGCGCCTGGCATTCGGGATAATGTAGACGAACTCGTGTCTTAATTAGAGATTGTTCGGTATGATTTTACGGACATCACTAAGTTGTGTCAAAAAGAAGGCCATAGTGTAGATCGAAAGATCGACGGATATACTTTGTATAGGAAGGACAGGCAGGAAGTCAAGTACAGTGGTGTGGCCCTGTTAGGAACAGATTGATCTAGATCTTCAGAAGCAGGTGACATACGGTGAGAGAATGTTGAATCTCTGTGGGTGGAGTTAAGAAATTGCAAGGGTAAAATATAAAACATATGGGAATCATACCGTGGACACCGAATAGCAGCCAAGATTGCAAAGGAAGCTGGAAAAGTCATGTAATAAGGGTGATTACACAATCGTAATGCATGATTTCAATATCCAGGAGGATGAGGAAAATCTGTCTGGTGTCGGATCGCAAGAGCGTGACTTTGTTGAAAGTGTGACGGGAGTTGAGACGCTTGGCCGTATGGATATATTCCAGATTTTTGTGATCAGCCCAGATTAAGAATGGCATCTTTGGTCCCTCCAGCCAATGCGTCCACTTGCTCCAGAGTTACCTTCAGAGCCAGCAGCTCCCGGTTTCCGACATCGTATTTCTGTTCCGTGTGAGTGCGGCGGTGAGAGAAGAAGGTGCAGGGGTGTACTTTCTCATCCTTGGCCGAGCGCTAAGACAGAACAGCTCCTTCCTTCACCAATGTCAGGCGCATCAACCTCCACAATGAACTGCCGGTCGGTGTCGGGTTGAATCAGGATGGGGGCAGAGGTGAAACGTTCCCTCAGGTCAGAGAATGCTTTTTGCAGCAGCAGGGGACCAGGAGAATCTGACAGCCGATGAGGTAAGAGCAGTGAGTGGTGCAGCCAGTGTACTGTAATTTCTGATGAAGCGGCGATAGAAGTTAACGAAGCCAAAGAAGCGTTGCAACTCTCGTCTGTCGAGGGTTGGGGCCATTCGGCCGCCGCCTTGATCTTCTGTTGGTCCATTTGAGTGGAACCACCTGATATACGTCAGGTAGGAGACGATATTGCGACGAACTTCACATCGATCAGCCTTCACAAAGAGCTGGTTCTCCAGAAGGCGCTGGGGAACCCTGCGGACGTGGGCTGTGTGTTCAGCAAACGACTTCGAAACAAATGAGAATGTCGTCGAGATGCACAAAAACAAATTGGTTCAGCATGTCAGTAAGGCGTCATTTGCCAGGGCTTGGAAGACGGCGGGGGTATTGCTGAGACTGAATGGCATGACCAGATACTAATAATGGCCTGAGTCAGTGTTGAAGGTCATCTTCCACTCGTCCCCTTCGCGGATGAGGTCAAGATGATAGTCGATACGGAGATCAGGCTTGGTGAAAACCGAGTCTCCTTGAAGCAGTTCAGTTGCCGAGGCCATGAGCGGAAGAGGGTTATGGTTCTTAACAGTGACTTATTTCTGTTCCCGGTAAACAATGCATGGACGCAAGGAGCCGTCCTTCTTTTCAACAAAGGAAAAACCGGCACCAGCAGGGGTGACTCTTGAATGTACATATTCATGGCTTCTCTTTCAGGTACAGACAGCGAATACAGGCGTCCGATTGGGGGAGATGTGCCAGGCAAGATGTCAATGGCGCAATCATATGGTCGATGAGGCGCCAGGGATGTGGCGCGGGACCTGATTAACAGAGCCTTGATGTCCATGTATTCAGGATGGATAGCACTAGGGTCCGGAAATGCCTCGAGGGGATCTGGGAGTGGAGACAAAGGAGTCTGAGAATGGCAGAGGTAGTGGGAGTGACAGAATGGACTCCGGCCTACAAACTTGGTACTGTGGCAGTCAATATGGGGCTTCTGTTTAACTAACCAGGGATGGCCCAGGACAAAACGAGCTTGAGGAGAGTCAATAGCATAAAGGGCTATCTGTTCATTATAGTTGCCGGATAAACTGAGACTCACCGGGGCTGTGACACGGGTGATGTTATCCAGACTCTGACTGTTCAAGGCGTTGGCCATTAATGGTGACTGGAGAGCAGACGTGGGTAGTTCCCACTGGTTAGCCAAGCCGGAATAGATTAAAAAACATCCGTAAAAGGAGGAGACTGCTCGTCGTTGGACGCCACACTCCAGGTAAGCAGGTATGAAAGTGAGTGATGTCGAGGAGGGCAGGACAGGGGTCACGCTCACCGGTAATCCTCGTCCTGCTGGTGTGCGCTTGGCTTTTACTGGGCAGGTGGAGAGGAAGTGGTCTGGTTGGCCACAGTACTGCCAGGAGCGGGTTGTTTGTCTTTCTGTCGGTGTCAGGCGCGTAGGGTCAACATGCACAGCAGAATCTGGAATTGTAGATGGCTGTAAACGACAGGGCAATGTAGACAGACGAGGAGCTTGCAACTCACCCAGTGCCCCTAAAGACCCTCTGGAACCCGTCCCTCGGCGGCGCTGCTGAAGGCAAGCATCAATACGGATGGCCAAATCCACCAGGGCTTCAAAGGTGGCAGGAAGGTCTCGGGTGACCATCTCATATTTGATGTCTTTGGGAGACTGTTCAGGAAGGTGTCGTACTGTTCCAGCCGCTGGAGGTGGCTCGGGTCCTGAATTCTATGGCGTAATCTCACACTGATCTGCGCACCTGGTGCACGAGCATCATTTCACGGGCAGCCTCTCTCCCATGTTTGGAGCGATGAAACACTTTGCCCATCTCCTCAGAAAATAACTGAAAAAAACAAAGGGCTCAGCGGACAGCCTTGTCTAGTGCCACGTTGAAGCTTAAATGGTTTGGGTTTATGAGAATTACCGATCACCCAGCGGAAGGAGATAAATAAAGTAATTTAATCCATTGAATGAAAGCGGGTCCAAAATTATCACACCTGAAGCAACGAAATCCAGGAATATTTAGTTGCTAATCACAACCGTCCTGCAACCATGTTTCACTAATAGCTACAACATCATATTTCCAGGTTTCAATCCATGCTCTAAGCTCATCCACCTTTCTTACAATGCTCCTAGCATTAAAATAAATGCATTTAAGAGATTCTCCACCTCTTCCTCTCTGTTTATGTCTAACGGTGCAAACAACTTTACTATCTTCTTTTTCTTCCTTCCCCCATACATCTGTTCCTACACTCTGGTTCCTCTCTCCCCGCCCTATATCTATTTTAAATCCACTGGAGTCTCTCCAGCAAACCTACCTGCAAGAATATTTGTCTCCCTCCAGTTCAGATGTAAACCGTCCCGCAGGAATAGGTCCTACCTTCCCTGGAAAACTGCCCAATTATCTATAAATCTGAAACCATCCCTGCAGCACCATGTCTTCAGCCACGTGTTGATCTGCGCTATTCTACTATTTCTAAACCCGCCTGCACGTGGCATTGGTAGCAATCCTGAGATTGCTATCCTAGAGGTCCTGTCCTTTAACTTAACGCCTAACTCCCGAATCTCGCCTTTCAGGACCTCCTCACTCTTCCTACCCAGGACATTGGTCCCTACATGGACCACGACATCCGGCTGCTCACCCTCCCACTTGAGAATACTGAGAACTCGATCCGAGATATCGCGGACCCTGTCACTAGGGAGACAACAGACCATCCGGAATTCTCAAATCTCTTCCACAGAACCTCCATCTGTCCCCCTAACTATCGAATCCCCTATCATTATTCAAAAATAAAACTGCAGGCGCAGTGGATCACGCATACGTACACAACGCTGGAAGAACTCAGCAAGTCAGGCAGAATCCGTGAAAAAAGAGTAGCCGACGTTTCGAGCCGAGACCCTTCATCAGGAATGGGGGGAAAGAGAGGGCCGAAGCCCAGTAATAGAGATAGGGGAGGGGGAAGGGCTAGAAGCGCCAGGTGGAGAACCAATCAGAGGAAGGATAAAGGGGGGAGGGGATAAGCATGAAAGAACTGTAGAGATAAATAAGCAGAAAATTGAAAGGGGAGAGAGGCAGAGAGGGACCTGGGATAGGGGGAGGGGGAGGGGGAGGGGAAGGGGGAGGGGGAGAGAATTACCGGAAATTGGAGAATTCAATGTTCATACCACCAGGCTGGAGGCTACCCAGACGGTAGATGAGGTGTTGCTCCTCCAACCTGAGTTTGGCCTCATCATAGCTGTAGAGGAGGCCATGTATGGACATATCTAGATGGGAATGAGAGGCAGAGTTGAAGTGGGTGGCAACCGGGAGGTCCTGTCTATTGTGACGGACGGAGTGTAGGTGCTCGATGAAGCGGTCCCCGAATCTGCGTCGGGTCTCGCCGATGTAGAGGAGGCCGCACCGGGAGCACTGGATGCAATAGAGGACTCCAGCAGACTCGCAGGTGAAGTGTTGCCTCACCTGGAAGTACTGTCTGGGGCCCTGAATGGTGGTAATGGGGGAGGTGTGGGGACAGGTGTTGCATTTGCGCTTGCAGTGATAAGTGCCAGCTGGGAGTTCTGACTATCCCTGATCAGACTATGATTCTCTAAATGCCCATAGATCCTATCTCTAAGAATCTTTTCCAATAGCTTTCCCACCACAGACGTAAGGCTCACTGGTCTATAATTACCCGGACTATCCCTACTACCTTTTTTGAACAAAGGGACAACATTCGCCTACCGTCAATCGAATGTGAACACTATGTAAAGGTTAAATGTCCCCTTTAAGTTCCGGTGCAACCAGACCTTTTTGTACAGGTCATTTCTTCCCCCCGAAGAGTCTCCACTCATCCAGGGATCTGAAGCCCTGCCCCCTATACCACGCTCTCAGCCACACATTAATAAGCATGATCATGCTACTCTTCCACTGGGATTGACCAGTCATTGATCCTAAGGAAGGTGCTAGATTTCGGTCCTGAAAGTGGAGAGGTTGTGTTAGGAGGCAGAAGAAAAGGGACAGAAGCTGTACCTTTGCACAGGATCATTTTAAAATGTGACCTGGTATCTGGACCAGTCGAAATAGGGGTGCGGTCAGAATTACCGAGAGACGGCGTGGACGTCCTTCTTGGTAACTATTTAGCAGGTGGTGACGTGTATTCAGCAGTGAAATTAACAAGCAAGCCTGTAAGTGCTGGGGACCCGCCCATAGATTCTAAGATTTATCCCGCATGCGCAATCACTCGCAGCATGTCTAGAAAGGCGGCTGAGAAAGAAGACAGTTTAAATGAGTCCAGTGTTGATTTGCCTGAGACGTTTTTACCGACCCTGTACCAAGAAGGGTTAGGGGATGGTAAAACGGAGAATATGGAGGTGAAGGAGAGTAAAGGAGAGGAGGTAGATCCACCCTTAGCCAAGAGGGATTTTATAGAGGCACAGAGTAAAGATGAGAAACAGATATGGCAGTTAGAAGGTCCAGGGTTGGACATGGATGATCTGTCTGACTTGACAGAGCAGTTTGCAGTTGAAGAATTTAAATGTGTTCCCGATACTGATGTAAGGGCTGTCCTAGATGAAAAGGATGCCGCTACCTTGAGGGAGTCTGCTGGGTTAGCAGACTAGGTAGTTTTAACCCGCAAGGTTAAATTTACTCTGAAGGGGAGTTGCCCAGAGAGTAACTGGGAGGATCAGGGGAACTTAGAATTTGAAAAAGGGACTGGTATTGAAAGCCTGGAAGAGGTAGATGTCCCGTTTGAGTGTGTTCAGGATGTGAAGGATGTGGGTGCACAGGGTACTGAACCTAGTATTAAAACTCAGGAAAAGTCTGATGTATCTGATTTAGTTGAAAAGGAATGCAGTCCTTTTGGGTCAGATGGATTTGTTTCAGTGAAGAAAGGGTTAACCTTGGTACCAGTGGAAAGTGAGAATTCGAAGTTGTTTGTGTTATAAGGGGTGTTAAAAGTTAAGGATGAGATGAAAGCTGGTAATGTGAATATTATTGCAGGAGAAGGGAAAAGTGTTGTTCCTAAATTGAATAAAGAAAATTTAAATTCTGAATTGGTTTTAGAAGGATTGACAAAAGGGAAGGGACCGTTAACTGAACAATGGCTTGTTAACAAGGTGCCTGTGAATCAATTACAGTTTGTTTTGGAATTTAAAGGTAAACAACTCGCATATGTTATTCAAGGATGTGATTTGGAGAGACAAAACCAAAAGTGTCTTTTTGACAAAGAGGGATCATTTGCAGATGTTAAACTGAAAACAAATAGAATGAAAGATCCTGAAGATAAAATTAATGACTTGCTTAAAATTAACGAATGGTGTGGAAGTTCAACAAATGGGCTTAGTTTGGAAAACATTGGTGATAATATAACTCCTGTGAAAGGAGTATGTGAAGGCCTATTCCACACTGGTGAGCAAGCTAACCACGTGAGAGTTAAGTGGAAAAGCGACAAAGGTTGACAAAATGCCACTTTGAATAACAGGATCTGGTTTTGAGAGAATTCGACAAAGCATGTAAATAATAAAGACAGCACCATGGAAGATTGACTGTTTGAATGTTAAGTTTAAAAGTAAAATGGAGATTAGTATTTGCATAAACTTTTACAATGTACCACAGTATAATCACACATGTATTGGTTCACACTTTGTAATAGACACCTAAGCTAAGATCACAACCCTTTAGTATTTTTTTTTTGCTAACACGAAAAATAAAAATAGGAGGTTACTAAGGTTGAGTCTGATTCTACAGGAATTTGATATTAAAATACAACATATTAAAGGGAGTGACAATGTAATTGCTGACTGTTTATCTAGATGTTAATTTGAAGGTATATCTGTATTATTTTTGTAGTTAAAGCCACTTCTGTATTTTGTTAGATTCTGTAATTCTGTAAGATGTTGTATTAGTTAATTTTCACTTTGGTGAAAATTCCCAGAAGGATGGGGGTATTATGAAGGATGAACAGCTCTGATGGACAGAAGGGTGCAGAGTTGCCCATGTCCCACCCCCCCCCCAGGAGAATCACAAACCATTATTGTTGCTATGCTGCTCATGAAAGAGAGAGATGAAATGAAAACATGCAAGAACATCTGCTACAGATAAGAGAGAGATAAGGGAGGGGAGTGAGACTTTTTGATTCACCGTATTATGACTTCTGAGAGGGTTATTTATCTTGTACCATTCTGTTCATTAATATTCCTCAGTGGACAGCCGGAGTGGACTGGTTTGATGGACACAGCCATTCAAAATTGATTGACAACTGAGACCCCGTGAGTAGGGATAAAAGTGAGGTCTGGAGAGACACCCTTCAGACACACCAGGAGACACACTAGTGGACACTGATTGAGTGTTGGAACCCACGGGAAGGTGTGGGGCATCGGAGACCGAACAAAGAGATCGGTCAGTTAAACTCACAGTGTTATAGCAGGGCCGGTGGGGACTTGTGTGTGTGTCCACTCATGCTAGAGTGACGAGTCCACCACAGAAGAACGGTCTAGCTGAAGGACAGAGAGTTCATAACTGAATGACAACAGCGAAACGACGGATCAAGAACGCAAAGGAAGGTTTGTCTGACTGTAGCTTTTACTGCTCTCTCTCTCTCTCTCTCTCTCTCTCTCTCTCTCTCTCTCTCTCTCTCTCTCTCTCTCTCTCTCTCTCTCTCTCTCCAACAATTACAACACATCAACCATATCTACCTCAGAAAGTATGAACTGAACTGAACATTATACTTTTCTATGACAATTCATTATCCCCTAGACATCGATAGAGCTCGTTTATTATCGCTTATTATTATTCCCACACTTTTAGGTTTATTATTGCTAACATGCATTATCTATATATTTGCATTATTGATATTGATTTGCTTATTTTACTAATAAACACTTTTGAAAATAGTACCACCAGACTCCAACGGATTCTTCTTTCTCTGCTGGTCAGACACCCGGTTACGGGGTACGTAACAGAGGCAACCTTACAAGTTGGGTCGATGGCCTGGAGAGCAAATACAACAATACATTCATTTCAAAAGGACGATAATATCAGAGCAAGAATGTAATGTCGAATCTTTATAAAGATTAATTCAAATATGACGGAGTACAGTGAGCAGCGTCGTGGCCTTTACCGCAAATATTATGGCAATGGAGTGGGTCCAGAGGACTTGGGCCAGCTTGAGATTGAAATAATGAGGGGCATCGCAATGAAACCTGTGGAATATTGAATCGCCTAGATAGAGAGGTTCTGGGAAAAATGTTTCCCATCCTGCACGAACCTAGGACCAAAGGGCACAGCTCGGAATCAGAGATGCCCATAGAGAAAGGAGCTGAGGAAAAGCTACTTTATTCCGAGCGTGCTCATCACCTCAGCACGATGCAACTCATCGTTTCCCTTCTATTTCGGCAATGCATTGGCTTCGTAAAATACAACCGTTATGTAATTATTAAATATCACGAGTATTCCAAACCACGGTCAGCTGCAAATCTCGCCTAAATATCTGTCTTCCAGTTTCGGGAGCTTCACTGTGCTATTTACTGTGGTATGTAATCATTGGAGTTCTCAATGCCTTGCTTTCCTGGCCCTTGATATTTAGTCATTGTCCTTATCAGATCAAACGCTGAGTTTAGCTATCTTCGGCTCTGGCCTCTCTAGGTATTCTGTCTCAGACGTCTATTGGCTCAACTCGGGGAAACAATCTTTCATTGCGCTTCTCGCAAGTGACAAGTTGCAATTAATTTTTTTTCGATCTGAATCAGAACTCATCAGCGAACTACTCAGGTCAGACATAGACTGTCCTGTTCATAAACCTACATGTTCTATCTTACGAAGAAACATTACAGGATTAACATTTTTATATATAAATTAAAATCCTGTTCAATATCAGAACTTAACTGTGACTAATTTAAGTAGCACACACACAATGCAGGAGGAATTCGGCAGTCGAGGCAGAATCGATGGAATACAATAAACGTTTGACGTTTTGGGATGAGATATTTCATCCGGATTAGCGGACAGTCTCGGTCCGAAACACTGTTTACAGTTTTCCTGAGATGCTGCCTGGCCTGCTGTGTTCCCTCAGCATTTTGTGTGTGTGTGTTGCTTTTGCTCTGAGTGATGAACAGACCTGATGGACAATGGGGTGAAGAGTTAACCATCACCACCCCCCCCCCCGAGAAACACGAACTATTACTGTTGCTATGCTGACCATGAGAAAGAGACGAAAAACAGGAAAGACTATTTGCTACAAATAAGAGAGGGGAGAGAGACTGTTGATTTACTGTATTATGACTTCTGCAAGGGTTATTTATCTTCTACTAGTTTGTTCATAAACATTCCTCAGTGGACTGAAGGAGTGGCCTTATTTGATGGACACAGTCATTCAAGAGTGATGGATAGCTGAGTCCCTCTGAGTAGGGATCAAAAGACAGGTCTGGAGAGACACCTTCCAGACACGCCAGTGGACACTGATTGAGTGTTGGAACCTACAAGAAAGGTGGGGGCTTCGAAGACCGAACCAGGAGGTCGGTCAGTAAGGCTATCAGTGTAAAAGCAGGGCCAGTGGGGACTTGTGTGTGTGTCCACTCATGCCAGAGTGACGAGTCCACCACAGTAGAACGGTCTAGCAGAAGGACGGAGAGGTCATACCTGAATGACCACAACGATACGACGGATTAAGAAAGCAAAGGAAGGTTTGCCTGACTGTAGCTGTTACATCTCGCTCGCTCGCTCTCGCTCTCTCTCTCTCTCCAACGATTACAATACAACAACCATAACTACATCAGCACTCATGAACTGAACTGAACTTTATACTTTTCTATGACAATTTATTTACCCCTTGACATCGATAGAACTTGTTTATTATTGATTATTATTATTTCTACACTTTTAGGTTTATTACTGCTAACTTGTTTTATATGTATATTTGCATTATTGATCTGGTTTTGCTTATTTTTATTAATAAACACCTTTAGTTTGGTACCACCAGACTCCAACGGATTCTTCTTTCTCTGCTGGTCAGACACCCAGTTACGGGGTACGTAACACTTTGCTTTCGGGCACCTGCATATCTTCTAATATCTGTGACCAACTTAAATTCCCTGGGTGATGATATTCATGAATATTACCAGTTCGCAAGTCAGCTTTCAAAATTGAGGCTGCGGATGAGTATCCATCAGTGACGAACTGCATTCCTTGAAACACATGACAAAAAAAAGGTAAACATTTGTTTTACTCCTCCACTGTCCCCACGTACACAGTTATGTTATCTCCTATATTTCCATTACCTAATGGAAACAAGTTTCCCCTTTTGCTCCTTTGTTTTAACACGCGTCTCGTTTGCACAAATGGAACATTTCTCCGCTGCATATTAAGCATGGAAAGTCGAATCCATTAATTTGTGATTTAACGATTGACAGCAATTTGCCTTCGTTCTCAAAAGCGACAGGGAAAGAGGTTTCATGCACTTTTGCTTCTATTTAACATTAAATCATTTATCGGAAACGGCGCCAGCAAATGGGGCCCGTAGTCTGGCGCTCATTTACAAGTTCAATTGCCCTACTACAGGTAGAGAATCGGCATGTTAAACGCTCATCCCGGCAGCACAGTGACAGTAGATATAAGGAAAATTCAGTTGCTGCCGGATACCCTGCGATTCGCATTTCGTCCCTTTTCTGGAAACATATCATTGGTATCGTTGGTTCTAGTTCTTACCAGACACTGCGGATAGGTATTGATAACCACTGCTTTAGCGAGAAATCCGAGTAAGTGATACTTCTGTAGCAACGCCCATACCTGAAAACATATCAGCATCGTGGTTCATACAATCGATAAATGATGTGAAATTCAATAACGTTGCGGTAGCAGTTCTATGCAATACATATAATTGAGAGAAAACAGAAAGGTGCATAGCAGTAAATATATATATATATGTATGTATATAGATAGATAGATAGATAGATAGATAGAAATATCTATTTACAGATGATTGATAAGTACGTGACCTACGTTAGAAGGAGTCAATTTTAGAAAACTTATCACATTTATTTTTCAACATAGTGCCCTCCTACATTTACACACTTAATCCAGCGGTCGTGGAGCAGACTGGTCCTTCTTTGTAGAAGTCGGTGTCTTGGATGTCCAGAAAGTGGTCCACAGCAGGGGTGATTGATAAGTTCCTGATAGGGGTCCTGGAGCCACCATCTGAGATGCCTAGATAACTGTGTATGGGATGAATAGGACCGTCGGCTCATATCTGAGGTGCTCTAGCGTTGATCATCGACAAGCTGAAGATGTTATTTCCAATTCCCACAGACTATGGACTTCCGGTATGGATGTCCACATTCCAGTTGAAAAGCGAAATACTGAGCTCTAAGTTCTGCAGGTTTTCAATCAGAAATGTAATAATGTTGTTAAACGCTGAACTGTGTACATTAAAAATAATTCTGACATAGGTATTAGTATTCCCCAGGTGACTGAGTCTCACTCGGAGAAACAATCAGATCAGGTCAACCGTAAAACTGTTTTGCAGATAGTAAAATTACTGTGGGTGTTAGTTCCCTGCTGAGGCAGGTTTACCTATAACCATAGCCAACCTCGCGAACATTCGTAGAAAGAATGAACGAAAGACTATTTCTGAAAGGAGACAAAATTAAGAAATGAGAGGAGCAAGGAGACGTGGAGTTCCCGTTCAGGCTCTGTAAGAGATAACCTGCACTTTCAGTCGGTGTTTGGACAGGAAATTTAATACTACTATTCCTTTAGAGAGAGCTGAAATAGAAAAAAAGAAGAACCATATAACCATATAACAATTACAGCACGGAAACAGGCCATCTCGGCCTTTCCAGTCCGTGCCGAACGTTTACTGTCACCTAGTCCCAGCTACCTACACTTAGCCCAGAACCCTCCATTCCTTTCCTGTCCATATACCTGTCCAATTTCTTTTTATATGACGAAATCGAACCTGCCTCTACCACTCCTACTGGAAGCTTGTTCCACACAGCCTATCCACGTCGATTCTATCTATCCCCGTCATAATTTTAAATACATCTATCAAGTCCGCCCTCAACCTTCTACGCTCCAAAGAATAAAGACCTAACTTGTTCAACCTTTCTCTATAACTTCGATACTGAAACCCAGGTCACATTCTAGTAAATTTCCTCTGTACTTTCTATGCTGAGTGTCCATAAGATACTGAGGGCACTTTTGTATCGTTTACTCAGAAAACTTGCGCTGAAATTGTAGCGGGTCCATGGGTGCTTCACGGGATCATTCCGAGAGTGAATGGATTAACTGAGAAGGGAAGTTTGAGTTTAGTAGCCCTGCGGGGTGGAGTACTTATCCGATTGTAACCTATAGGTTACTGCAGTGTCTACATAGAGCGGAACTGGAAAGGAAATGTTTCTTAATGTGAGAGAATCTAGGATCGCAGCCCAGTGTCTAATTAGAGGGCCGCCCTTACAAAAAAGAGATGCGAAGGCTTTTGTTTAGTCAGAGGATAGTGAATTTGGGGAATCCATTACCACAGTTGGCAAATCAGTGGGTACATTTCAGGCCGAGATATTAGTATTTTTGATTTTTCAGAGTACCATTTGTTACCTGAGAGATGGTATGAGATTGGGACTGAGATAGTTAATGAATTTGCCAAAATGGAATGTCGGAGAACAAGGACTTGGACGAAGATTATAATGTTGTTGCTATGCCTTTCGAGCAGATGCTCGTATGGCCAACAGATCAGTATGGGTTCTTCAACAAATTTAGAGTTTTGCATTATGGCCCTCCAGAACCCATGTAGCAGCAAACTTGCAGTTTTAAAGTTGTTTTGTTGTTTTATCCGACTAAAACATCACGAATGTACTTTCTGAAATACATTGTGTTATACTGTCGCCGTAACCAGTGAAGGATGAGCAAAGACGAAGCGCATTCCGAAGATAAGCGGAGATGGTGTGTTGCAGAATCGATGCAAATAGGGTGATGCATTGGGAGAGGAGATTTCGGGACAGAGAAGATACGATTCACATACAACTCGCTCGGGAATGAGGCTGGAACGTTCTGGCCGACGAGCTGATTTGAAAAGCTTGAGAACGGCTTCACGTTAGAAAGCGAAATCTGATCACGGACCATGTCACTGGGCGCCATATTCGAGGCTAAGATCATTTCGCGGTGACGGTGTACACGTGTGAGGTAGAATCCAGCCGTCAGACAATTGAAATGCCGTTTCGGATCGGATACAAGAAGGGATTTAGCTCTCTTTCCGTGACAGTCACTCTTTCCTTCCGGGCGCCGGACCTTTTCATACTTCCGTTGTTTGCTTAATTGAAACGCCGGCCCATGTGTGTTGAAAAGACAGGCTCTCACGATCGGGGCGAGAGCCGATTTCGCTCGCTCTGCGCGATAGTCACTCCTTTCTCCATGACGCTAAGCTATGCACCTCCGTGGCGGCTGTTGTGCGTGCCGGCTAATACAATAAGCGTTGGTCTGTCTGTGCTCAATGCTATTCCGGGATTCGCAGCTTGGTTCGAAGTGTTCTGGTTCGCCTCACTTGTTTGCTTGATTGGCGCTTTCTTTTCTCTCCGTTGAGCATCTGCTGATGCCATTTTATTATATTTTAATCGTTCTCTTGTTTTGGTGGCAAACTGTAAACTAGCCCATCTAAGTGTTGTATAATTTGCAAATTGCAATATACAGTGGAATGCAAAAGTTTGGGCAACCCGGTCAAACTTTCTGTTATTGTGAATAGCGAAGCGAGTAAACCATGACCTGGTTTCCAAAAGGTATAAAGTTAAAGATGACACATTTCTATAATACTTTTAGCAAGATTACTTTCTTATTTCCATCTTTTATAGTTTCAAAATACCAAAAAAGGAAAAGGGCCCGAATCAAAAGTTTGGGCACCCTGCATGATTAGTACTTCTTAACACCCCCTTTAGCAAGTATCACAGCTTGTAAATGCTTTCTGTAGCCAGCTAAGAGTCTTTCAATTCTTGTATGGGGGATTTTCGCCCGTTTCTTTCCTGCAAAAGGCTTCTAGTTCTGTAAGATTCTTGGGCCGTCTTGCATGCAATGCCTTTTGAGGTCTATCCACGGATTTTCGATTATGTTTAGGTAGGGCAATTGTGAGGGCCATGGCAAAACCTTCAGCTTGCGCCTCTTGAGCTTTTTCTTTGTGGATTTTCAGGTGTGTTTCGGATCATTATCCTGCAGTAGAAGCCATCCTCTTTTCATCTTCAGCTTTTTTGCAGCCGGTGAGATGTTTGCTTCCAGAATTTTCTGGTATTTAATTGAATTCACTCTTCCCTCTACCAGTGAAATCTTCCCCGTGCCACTGGCTGCAACACAAGCCCAAAGCATGATCGATCCACTCCCGTGCTTAACATTTGGAGAGGTGTTCTTTTCATGAAATTCTGCACCCTTTGATCTCCAAACATACCTTTGCTCATTGCGGCCATAAAAGTTCAATTTTAACGTCATCTGTCCACAGGACTTGCTTCCAAAATGCATCAGGCTTGTTTCGATGCTCCTTTGCAAACTTCTGACGCTGAACTTTGGGGTGAGAACGCAGGAAAAGTTTTCTTCTGATGACTCTTCCATGAAGGTCATATGTCGCGGTACAGTAGAACAGTGTACCGCCACTCCAGAGTCTGCTAAATCTTCCTGAATGTTTTTGCAGTCAAACGGGGGCTTTGATTTGCCTTTCTAGCATTCCTATGAGCCTACTGTACATTCAAAGACAATAGCTTTAGTATGTTCCAAATAAATAGAAATATCACCCCACTGTTCAAGACTGCTAAAATATATTGGAAAAGGTGTGGTTTCAGGTTACTTGGTGGCTCATGAATCAATACGCCGAAGTTGTTTCTTTAAGGCAAAACCTGCCTGACAAAAATGTTGATATTTTAAAACAAATAACAAACGCGATAGGCAAAAGAGAAACGGTGGATATTGTACACTTGCGTTATCAGGAAGCCTCTGACAAGGTGCCACGCATGAGTCTACTTCACCAGTTAAGACGCCACAGTATTACAGGAAACATCCGAGTATGGATAGAACATTGGATTATTAGCAGGAATGTGAATAAAGGGATCCACTCCTGGTTTGGATTCTGTTGACTAGAGGGTTTCCACAAAGCTCTGCGTTAGAACCGTTTCTTCTTATAGTATATACCGATGCTTTGGATGATAGAATTGATGTCTTGTAGCCAGATCTGCGGACGAAACGGAGATAGGTAGAGGTGCTACAAACACTGAGGAAGCAAAGAGGGCTTCAGAAGGCCGTGGACAGATTAGGAGAATGAAAGATAAGTTGTAAACAGAGTCTGGAAGTTTATGACATACTCTTTGGTCCACAAAATAAAAGCGTAAGTTATTCTATACATGGACAGGAATTTCAAAAATACGGAGCAAAGGATCGTGCGTGTCCTCCTTCAGGATTCTCTGAAAGGTTAATTTACGGGTTGAGTCGATGTAAGGAAGTCAAATGTGGTGTTACCCATTTATTTCGAGACGTTTGGAATATAAAAGCAGTATGCAATTCTGAGCCGTAATGAGGCACTTGTGAAGACTGCGTGGAATATCGTGAACAATTTTCTGCCTCTTATCTAAGAAATAATGTGCTGACATTGAAGAGAGTTCAGAGGAGGTTCTGAATATTCATTCATAATTAAAAGGCATATCCTATGAGGAGCGATTGATGATTTTAGGCCAGTAATCAGAGGAATTCAGAAGCATGGAAGGGTGGGGGTTTAATGTGAAATCGCTCGATTACAAAAAGGACTAAACTGGGTGGATATGGGGAGGACGCTTTCCATAGTTGGAGAGTCAAAGAATAGAAGAAAGTAGACGGGGAGGAAATGCTTAACCTAGAGAGCGGCGAATCTGTGTTACTCGTTGCGTTAGGCAGTTGCGGACGCCAAGTCGTTGGATATATTTGAGGCAGAGTGCGATAAATTCTTAACTAGTCACGTCATGAGGGATACTGGGATAAGGTAGGAGATTGCGGCAGAGTCAGGCATGATGAAATGGCCGAGCAGAGTCTATGGGCATAATAGCCTATTTCTGTTCCTGTCCCCAATTGCCTTGATGTCTAATAATCGTAGTATGATACCAGCAGCTTTAGTTCCATTTCTCCTCCCCCTGGAAATAAAGCATTTCTTGCCCGCATGCGCTAAGACGTAGAAGGATTTGTGGACGGTTTTCAATTAATATTCTTCCAACAAGGGTTGACGGCATTGCCTATCTCCGGCAACACCTGTAGAAACATCTACCATTGTTTTCTATTCATTCTGCTGTTGTCGCTACTATATTAGGAAAAAGCTCGATGTCCTTTTTAGCACTCAGCCTATAGTATCACCTGGAGAGGAGAGGATTGAGGATTCATTTCAACATTAAATGTATTGAATTGAAGAATCAAGGCTTCGATTTCTTGAGGATTACTGGAGTTGCTGGATTACTCTTTTCCACAGATGCTGCCTGAGATGCTGACTCCAGCTCGTCACTTACTGAGGTCATTAATATTGCAGGTGACAGGGCAAAGGTGCGGTCAGTTGGATGAGTTGAAGGGCAACATGGAGGCAGATTGGAAAATGGTGACGAATACAGTACGAGCAGTGTCATACCGGTGCCAAGCAGTATCGGCCTAGTGCCCTTCCCTTGGACAACATCGGTGGCGTGGAGAGGGGAGACTTGCGGCATGGGTAACTGCTGGTCTTCTGTACAACCTTGTCCAGGTCTCAGTCAACACCGAAATCGATGGACTGCCGAAGAAGAAGAAATAGTGTCATATTTGCTGGTGCAGAGCATATGGATTAAAGTACATAAACTAAGAGCACCAATAGACGTTGGTGTGTAAGACATTGTTGGCATCACAGTACTGTGACTGAATGAAGAACATTGTTTCGGGATTTACATGCTAGGAAACTCCGCGATTCGTAATGACAGGGTGGCTAAGCTCGTGAAAATGCAATCAAATTGCACGCGATCAGAAGCTGTAGAATTCATATGGGCAGAGTGAGGAAAATAATGGATGGGGGAAAAAATCACCTTTCTTCGATTTGCTTTCAGGGAATCGAAGATAAGCCAGGCTGTGGGATGCAGATTACAAAGGGAGATTGAATAATCAGGTAAAAACATAAAGTTACGGCCTATTTCTGCTCCTGTATCGGATTGCCCAAGTGTCAGCAGCTTCAGTTCCATTTCTCTTTCCACGAGAGATAAATCGTGCCTTGCCAGCATCAGCAAAGACCTTTGAGGGTTTGTAGACCGTTTTCAAATAATACTCTTCCAATAAGGGTTGCAAGCAATGCCTCTCTCTAGCAACACAAGATAGAAAAATCTACCAACTCTTTCCATTAATTCTATTATCGTCAGTAATGTATTACCAGAGAGCTCGGAGACCTTTTCATCATCCAGCTTGTATTCATATCTGGGGAGCTCTGGAGTGGTGATTCATTTTGTCACTTCTGTATTACCAGAGACCTTCGGTATCCATTTTAGCATCCAGCCTATATTATCATCTGGAGAGGCCGCGAATGAGGATTTATTTCAGCTTGACTTGCATAAAATTGAAGAATAAGAGCTTCGACTTCTCTTGTGCGGAGTTTCCAAAGATACTGATTGACCAGCGGCCTTCCTCCAGCACTGTGTTGCTTTCGATTTCCAGCATCCGCAGATTTTCCCCTGTTTCTCCAGCTCGTCAATTACTGAGGTTCCAACTGCCAGTTTACTGGGTGTTGAGCAACTCTTATTGTTTGGAGTGTTGATACGTCGAGCTTGAAACAGAAAATGCAACGGCAATAGCAATCGCCTGACAAGACGAGGTTAGACTGTTTCTTGACGCTGACGTTTCTCTATCGACCAATTTGCTGTGAGAAGTTTCAGCAGCCGTTCCTTTTGAAGTTATTGGCTCTCCAATGTAATTTGTTAAATTTAAAATACATTATATTAAAGCACGGAATACATAAAATTCGCCGTCTCTGCAGAGTGTGCGCTTCAATTACGAGAAAAATGTATATAATACATAAGTAAACAAGATTGGCGATCAACTTACAACGGAATGCAGCGTCATTTCTCTAAACCTGATTGAGTATGAAATTCCATAATGATCAATTTCCCCGGTAAATTTAAGAATGGATAATTACAGCTGCCCGGGTTCACACAGACAACAATGACACATGCAATCACGTCCAGTTGACGTGTTATTATCTAGTGACATCGGCTCTGCAGCGTTCTCTGTGTATTTTAACCTGTGAATTCTATCACACGAAATCGTGCATTCCAACATGAACTCGGTGCCTTTCCTCTTCACAAATCAGTGCCCTCACTTCATTCATTATCTCATTCATCGTTCCTGCACGACATGACAATACATATTTGATATCATTTTGGGGACAGGACCATAAGGCATAGCAGAATAATTCTGCCATTTCGAAACATTGGTGGCACCGCCAGTCGTTACTCATTCTCATATATTCTAGTCACCCTTTGAAAAGCATTGGTTTTCACGCCACAGAATCGTCTCGGATGCCATCCCCATTCAATACACTTCAAAAAAAATGAGCCGAATGTGTCAGAGTAAGTCTTCGCTTGTCAGTTGTTTGAACCTTCGTGTCGGAAGTCGCCGCGCCTAAATTAATACCGGGCCCTTCACCAGACATAGGAATGATACTCATATTTATTTGAACTCCCATCTAAGCTTACAGTTTCATTTCCGTTTTATCTACAGAGTCGGCAGCGTAACGGACCGACATGTTTGACCGCATTCTTCAGCTGCTGCCTGAATTTCCTCTGTGACAGGGTGTAGATACACGTGTTCGTGCAGGTACAGAGAAACTGCAACATGTACCCAAACTGTTGCAGGATGTACCTCGGGGTATTCAAGTACCTGTCTGTGTAGAAGTAGTTCTGTATTTGCCAGTTAATAGCATATGTCATATAGGGAATCCACAACAGTATGAAATTGGCTGACAGGGCGAACAGTAAAATCATTGACTTTCTCCTGTTCTGCACTTCCGTATCCTTCTTATTCTCGCTGCTGTTCCTGAGCCTCCGGCGAACTCTGTTTGCTGCTATGATATAACTGACAGTTAAAACATTAAAAAGTAGAATCAAACCGATAGGCAGTAAAGGTGTACTGATGGTGTTAAACAACTGAAATGCTCTCCACATTGACAAATTAAGGAAATCCGCTGTCAGAGTGCATCGCCAGGGTACGTTGTCAATGATAAGATAAGGTTTTATCGAAAAGTACAATGGAACACGTCTCGCGCAACTTCCCAAACCCACAATTACGATCACTATAGTCGCCGTTCTCTCCGTGCAGTATCGTTCCCGCAGCTTTCGACTGCAGATTGCAATATAGCGATCGAAGGTGAAAGCAACCGTGAACCAAACAGAACAGTCCATAGCTGCGAGCCTCAGCACAACAGTCCCGGCACAAATTGGGGTAATGAGCAGAGGAAAGGCATAAAGATAAATGCTATTGATCTGATCGAGTACAACAGCAACGATAACGCACATTAAATCAGCTGCTGCCATTCCCACCAGGTAACGGGAGATGCATTTAGAGAGTCCACACTTTCCAAGAGACAAGATCACAATCGCAATTACATTCACTGCAAGGAAACAAAGAAGAGTTAGTAACAAGTGCAGGATCCCTGATCACTTTACTTGAAATCGGTGCACAGAAATGGACAGTGGAGTCGTAAATTTCCAGTTGATGGCAGGGATGCTATTCGGAGGCTTATCGACCCAATGATTCAGACAGACCAACTTATTGCAGCTGGAAGTGCCGAAGGTTGTATTTAGAGCCGGAATAAATTCAACTGAGGGCGACTATATCTTCGAACACCACATATGAAGTAGAAGATGGGAAGTAAACTTAAATCGTCAAAGTTAAAATTAAAACTGGCCGGAGCAGTTGAAACGCCAAGTCTGAACATATCTGTGCGTTATTGAGGCGATGTCAAAAACATTTAGACAGAGACATCTGGAATAACCAGATAACCAGAGACAATAACCAGAGACATCGTCCTCTTTTGTTACATGTCGAGGGAAAGGAATATACTTCCTATTACCGATCAACCGGGGAGCCAACACACAGAGCGGCAGCGTCGAGATTTTTTTTCTATTTGTAGAAAGGTTTTCGTTTTCATATTGCTTCAGTAACCGATTTAGTACAATATATACCGTTTGAGATTTAGAAGATTCAGCAAGGTAAACTGCTGGAATAGTATCAATTGCTGATATTGATTAAAAAATCGGACGTAGAAAACGATTAACAATGCCAGCGAAAAATAAAATGAGGATATGGTTAACTTGGGCAGGCTAAAAGCACTCAGTAGATGGGTCATCATCTGTAACAATTTTTACAGTGATAATGATTTCGAGCAGTAGATATGATAAGTTGAACAATACACAAATGTAATTGCTAAATGCAAGTTACTTACCTGGGATACCAATTGCTGCCAATACAGGGTAGTAAATACTCGCTATGTAGAAAATTGCAGGATATCCCATTTTCTATGCGAAGCCCCGATCGATTTACTTGCCGATCTCTACTCTTGATTGCTTTCTAACTCTTATACCGGAGAGGAAAGTGCACTCTGACAATGAATCATGTCAACTAATTGATCATATCAGTGACAGCCCACTGAACAAACAATTCAGGAACACCTGAAAATCGCTCCTCGGAAAAATAACAAAATAACAATGACGTTCAATTTTGCTTATTTGCACTTTTAAGTGAAAATGTTGTATGTTCATTCTCAAGGAGAGATCTCGCACGTTTCAAATAAAACAATGCTTTGTCTCGATATATTTACAACATGCAAGGTCATCCTAAAATATTTTTCATTTCTAATAGTAGGCACAACTCATTAAGCTTCTTGAGTTAAGAAAGGCCATTTAGATCGGCTGTCAAGTTGGATAATCTTTTATTCTTGGAAGGGAATAGAAACATAGAAACATAGAAAACTTACAGCACAATACAGGCCATTCGGCCCAGAAAGTTGTGCCGAACATGTCTCGATAATTTCCTTACAAGACTTATGATAGATACATGGAGCTTGGAAAAATAGAGGGCTATAGGTAAGCCTAGTAATTTCTAGGACCCTATCTTGCAGCTCATCTGCTCCGGGTGATGTATGCACCTTTAGATCATTCAAGTTTTTGAACAACATCTCCCTTGTAAGATTAACTGCGCTCATTATCTTACCTAAGCTGCCTCAGCATCCGGCTTATTCCTAGTCACTGGGAGACAGTTTCGCTGAAACGCAGACTGGGAGACCATTTCTCTGAACACTTACGCTCTGTCTGTCAGAGAAAGCAGGATCTCCCAGTGGCCACACATTTTAATTCCACGTCCCATTCCCATTCCGATAAGTCTATTCATGGCCTCCTCTACTGTCAAGATGAAGCCACCCTCAGGTTGGAGGAACAACACCTTATATTCCGTCTGGGTAGCCTCGAACCTAATGGCATGAGCATTGATTTCTCTAACTTCGGTTAATGCCCCTCCTCCACTTCTTACCCCGTCCCTGATTTATTTATTCACCCCTCCTTTTTTTCCTCTCTCTGCCCATCACCCTTTGCCTGTTCTCCCTCTCCTCTGGTGCTCTCCTACCCCTTTCTTTCTCCCTAGGCCTCCCGTCCCATGATTCTTTCCCTCCTCCAGCTCTGTATCCCTTTTGTTAATCATCTTTCCAGCTCTTTGCGTCACCCCACCCTCTCCTGTCTTCTCCTATCATTTCGGATTTTCCCCTGCTCCTCCTACTTTCAAATCTTTTGCTATCTTTTCTTTCAGTTAGACCTGAAGCAGCGTATCGGCCTGAAACGACGACAGTGCTTCTCCCTATAGATTGCTGCCTGGCCTGCTGCGTTCCACCACCATTTTGTGTCTGTTGCTTTCCAGTGTCTTCCACATTGAAGAATCAGTCAATACTCATTTATTTCATGTGCCATATCCTTATCGCCGGTTATTATTTCTCTACCCATTTTATGTCACCTACCAACTCTCTTCTATTTTTTTCCATCCATCCTTATATTGTTTTCAAATTTGCTTCAAGACTTAAACTTTTGCGTCCATATGATTTTGTTGGATGCTCTCAGTAGATTCTGTTTCAAAGCTTCCCAATCCTCTTTGCTCACGCTCACTGTTACTTTGTTGTTTGCTCTTTTTTTCCTTTTACATTGGCTTTGACCTTCTTCGTCAATCACGGTTGTACCATTTTACCATGTGAGTATTTATTTGGTTTTGGACTACATCTACTCTGCACGTTCATCCGTTTCCCCAGAAGCTCAAGCTCTGATGTCCTGCTGCATTCCTGCTTGCGCTTCTTCAACGTTACTTTGGCCAAATCCTCTTTCATAGCTCTGTCATTTCATTCACTCCACTGAAATACTGCTACGTCAGTCTATAATTTCTTGCTATCAATTTTCAAGCTGAACTCAATTTTTATCGTGAATGCTGCTTCCGAAGTGTTCCTTTAGCTTGAGCTCCCTACTCGCCTCCGCTTCATGACAAAACACAACAATCCATTACAGTTGATCTCCTCGTACGCTCAAAGACAAACTGCTCTAAAAAGTCACTCTCTTCAGATCCATTACCAATATGATTTTCTCAGTCTACGAGGTAAAATCTTCCAGGACCATCATAACATTGCTGCCTTGACACGCCTTTCGGTTGTCCGTTTTATTCGGTAATCCACCGGCCAGCTACTGCTAGGAGGCTTGTATATAACTGCCATCAGGGTCATTTTCCCCTTGAAGTTTCTATCTCATCACAGACGCTTTCAACATTTTACTATCCTATGTCACACTTGTCTCAGGATTTGAAGCCATTCCTTAGAGGCAAAGATACGTCAACTCCACCGCTTGCCTTCCAGTTCTTCTGATACAATGTTTTGACTTGGCCATTCAGCACCCAGTACCACCATCCCTCATCCACGATTCAGTGCTTGCCATTACATCGTACCCGACAATCTGTAACAAGATCATACAACTCAGCCACAAGCCTCTGAACTACTGTGACTTTTCTGTAGCTGTGTGTACCAATATTGTTGTGGGAAGATTTATCAGAGTTGTCCGGAGTGGTTTAAACTAATATGCAGAGGAATCAGAAGTAGGATGATAGAGCTGAGAATAAGGCAGCAGTGTTTTCTGTAGACGATGTTAGAAACATGAATGTAAGGAAGAACAAGCCAATAATTGGGTACAAATGCAGACAGAGCAAAGAGTAAAATTGTACTTCAGAGACATAATTTAAAAGGGCGAAGAAAACAGGACTGAAGGTGTTATATTTAAATGCGCCTGGCATTCGGGATAATGTAGACGAACTCGTGTCTTAATTAGAGATTGTTCGGTATGATTTTACGGACATCACTAAGTTGTGTCAAAAAGAAGGCCATAGTGTAGATCGAAAGATCGACGGATATACTTTGTATAGGAAGGACAGGCAGGAAATCAAGTACCTGTTAGGAACAGATTGATCTAGATCTTCAGAAGCAGGTGACATACGGTGAGAGAATGGTGAATCTCTGTGGGTGGAGTTAAGAAATTGCAAGGGTAAAATATAAAACATATGGGAATCATACCGTGGACACCGAATAGCAGCCAAGATTGCAAAGGAAGCTGGAAAAGTCATGTAATAAGGATAATTACACATTCGTAATGCATGATTTCAATATCCAGGAGGATGAGGAAAATCTGTCTGGTGTCGGATCGCAAGAGCGTGACTTTGTTGAAAGTGTGACGGGAGTTGAGACGCTTGGCCGTATGGATATATTCCAGATTTTTGTGATCAGCCCAGATTAAGAATGGCATCTTTGGTCCCTCCAGCCAATGCGTCCACTTGCTCCAGAGTTACCTTCAGAGCCAGCAGCTCCCGGTTTCCGACATCATATTTCTGTTCCGTGTGAGTGCGGCGGTGAGAGAAGAAGGTGAAGGGGTGTACTTTCTCATCCTTGGCCGAGCGCGGAGACAGAACAGCTCCTTCCTTCACCAATGTCAGGCGCATCAACCTCCACAATGAACTGCCGGTCGGTGTCGGGTTGAATCAGGATGGGGGCAGAGGTGAAACGTTCCTTCAGGTCAGAGAATGCTTTTTGCAGCAGCAGGGGACCAGGAGAATCTGACAGCCGATGAGGTAAGAGCAGTGAGTGGTGCAGCCATTGTACAGTAATTTCTGATGAAGCGGCGATAGAAGTTAACGAAGCCAAAGAAGCGTTGCAACTCTCGTCTGTCGAGGATTGGGGCCATTCGGCCGCCGCCTTGATCTTCTGTTGATCCATCTGAGTAGAACCACCTGATATACGTCAGGTAGGAGACGATATTGCGACGAACTTCACATCGATCAGCCTTCACAAAAAGCTGGTTCTCCAGAAGGCGCTAGAGAACCCTGCGGACGTGACCTGTGTGTTCAGCAAACGACTTCGAAACAAATGAGAATGTCGTCGAGATGCACAAAAACAAATTGGTTCAGCATGTCAGTAAGGCGTCATTTGCCAGGGCTTGGAAGACGGCGGGGGTATTGCTGAGACTGAATGGCATGACCAGATACTAATAATGGCCTGAGTCAGTGTTGAAGGTCATCTTCCACTCGTCCCCTTCGCGGATGCGGTCAAGATGACAGTCGATACGGAGATCAAGCTTGGTGAAAACCGAGTCTCCTTGAAGCAGTTCAGTTGCCGAGGCCATGAGCGGAAGAGGGTTACGGTTCATAATAGTGACTTATTTCTGTTCCCGGTAACCAATGCTTGGACGCAAGGTGCCGTCCTCCTTTTCAACAAAGGGAAAACCGGCACCAGCAGGGGTGACTCTTGAATGTACATATTCATGGCTTCTCTTTCAGGGACAGACAGCGAATACAGGCGGCCGCTTGGGGGAGATGTGCCAGGCAAGATGGCAATGGCGCAATCATATGGACGATGAGGCGCCAGGGAAGTGGCGCGGGACCTGATGAACAGAGCCTTGATGTCCATGTATTCAGGATGGATGGCACTAGGGTCCGGAAATGCCTCGAGGGTATCTGGGAGTGGAGACAAAGGAGTCTGAGAATGGCCGAGGTACTGGGAGTGACAGAATGGGCTCCGGCCTACAAACTTGGTACTGTGGCAGTCAATATGGGGCTTGTGTTTAACTAACCAGGGATGGCCCAGGACAACTGGAGCTTGAGGAGAGTCAATAACATAAGGGGTTATCTGTTCATTATAGTTGCCGGATAAACTGAGACTCACCGGGGCTGTGACACGGGTGATGTTATCCAGACTCTGACCGTTCAAGGCGTTGGCCATTAATGGTGACTGGAGAGCAGACGTGGGTAGTCCCCACTGGGAAGCCAAACCGGAATAGATTAAAAAACATCCGTAAAAGGCGGAGACTGCTCGTCGTTGGACGCCACACTCCAGGTAAGCAGGTATGAAAGTGAGTGATGTCGAGGAGGGCAGGATAGGGGTCACGCTCACCGGTAATCCTCGTCCTGCTGGTATGCGCTTGGCTTTTACTGGGCAGGTGGAGAGGAAGTGGTCTGGTTGGCCACAGTACTGCCAGGAGCGGGTTGTTTGTCTTTCTGTCGGCGTCAGGCGCGTAGGGTCAACATGCACAGCAGAATCTGGAATTGTAGATGGCTGTAAACGACAGGGCAATGTAGACAGACGAGGAGCTTGCAACTCACCCAGTGCCCCTAAAGACCCTCTGGAACCCGTCCCTCGGCGGCGCTGCTGAAGGCAAGCATCAATACGGATGGCCAAATCCACCAGGGCTTCAAAGGTGACAGGAAGGTCTCGGGTGACCATCTCATATTTGATGTCTTTGGGAGACTGTTCAGGAAGGTGTCGTACTGTTCCAGCCGCTGGAGGTGGCTCGGGTCCTGAATTCTATGGCGTAATCTCACACTGATCTGCGCACCTGGTGCATGAGCATCATTTCACGGGCAGCCTCTCTCCCATGTTTGGAGCGATGAAACACTTTGCCCATCTCCTCAGAAAATAACTGAAAAAAACAAAGGGCTCAGCGGACAGCCTTGTCTAGTGCCACGTTGAAGCTTAAATGGTTTGGGTTTATGAGAATTACTGATAACCCTAGCGGAAGGAGATAAATAAAGTAATTTAATCCATTGAATGAAAGCGGGTCCAAAATTATCACACCTGAAGCAACGAAATCCAGGAATATTTAGTTGCCAATCACAACCGTCCTGCAACCATGTTTCACTAATAGCTACAACATCATATTTCCAGGTTTCAATCCATGCTCCAAGCTCATCCATCTTTCTTACAATGCTCCTAGCATTAAAATAAATGCATTTAAGAAATTCTCCACCTCTTCCTCTCTGTTTATGTCTAACGGTCAAACAACTTTACTATCTTCTTTTTCTTCCTTCCCCCATACATCTGTTCCTACACTCTGGTTCTTCTCTCCCCGCCCTATATCTAGTTTAAATCCATTGGAGTCTCTCTAGCAAACCTACCAGCAAGAATATTTGTCCCCCTCCAGTTCAGATGTAAACCGTCCCGTAGGAATAGGTCCCACTTTCCCTGGAAAACTGCCCATTTATCTATAAATCTGAAACCATCCCTCCTGCACCATGTCTTCAGCCACGTGTTGATCTGCGCTATTCTACTATTTCGAAACCCGCCTGCACGTGGCACTGGTAGCAATCCTGAGATTGCTATCCTGGAGGTCCTGTCCTTCAACTTAGCGCCTAACTCCCGAAACTCACCATTCAGGCTCTCCTCACTCTTCCTACCCAGGCCATTGGTCCCTACATGGACCACGACATCCGGCTGCTCACCCTCCCTCTTGAGAATACTGAGAACTCGATCCGAGATATCGCGGACCCTGTCACTAGGGAGACAACAGACCATCCGGAATTCTCAAATCTCTTCCACAGAACCTCCTATCTGTCCCCCTAACTATCGAATCCCCTATCACTACTGAAATATTCAACTGCAGATGCTGTGGATCAAAGAATACGTACACAACGCTGGAAGAACTCAGCAGGTCAGGCAGCATCCGTGAGAAAAGAGTAGCCAACGTTTCGGGCTGAGACCCTTATTCAGGAATGGGGTGGGGGGGAGAGAGGGCCGAAGCCCAGTAATTGAGATAGGGGAGGGGGTAGGGCCTAGAGGCGCCAGCTGGAAAACCAATCAGAGGAAAGATAAAGGGGGGAGGGGGAGGGGATAAGCATGAAAGAACTGTAGAGATAAAGAAGCAGAAAGTTTAAAGGGGAGAGAGGCAGAGAGGGACCTGGGATAGGGGGAGTGGGAGGGAGAGGGAATTACCGGAAATTGGAGAATTCAATGTTCATACCACCAGGCTGGAAACTACCCAGACGGTAGATGAGGTGTTGCTCCTCCAACCTGAGTTTGGCCTCATCATGGCAGTAGAGGAGGCCATGTATGGTCGGTCATATCTAGATGGGAATGAGAGGCAGAGTTGAAGTGGGTGGCAACCGGGAGGTCCTGTCTATTGTGTCGGACGGAGCGTAGGTGCTCGATGAAGCGGTCCCCCGATCTGCGTCGGGTCTCGCCGATGTAGAGGAGGCCGCACCGGGAGCACCGGATGCAATAGAGGACTGCAGCAGACTCGCAGGTGAAGTGTTGCCCGGAATGGTGGTAATGGGGGAGGTGTGGGGACAGGTGTAGCATTTGCGCTTGCAGTGATAAGTGCCAGCTGGGAGTTCTGACTATCCCTGATCAGACTATGATTCTCTAAATGCCCATCTCTAAGAATGTTTTCCAATGGCTTTCCCACCACAGACGTAAGGCTCACTGGTCTATAATTACCCGGACTATCCCACTACCTTTTTTGAACAAAGGGACAACATTCGCCTCCCTTCAATCGAATGTGAACACTACGTAAAGGTTAAATGTCCCCTTTAAGTTCCGGTGCAACCCGACCTTTTTGTACAGGTCATTCCTTCCCCCAGAAGAGTCTCCACTCATCCAGGGATCTGAAGCCCTGCCCCCTATACCACGCTCTCAGCCACACATTCATAAGCATGTTCATGCTACTCTTCCACTCGCTAGCACGTGGCACAGGCAACCTACTGAGAGTACTACCTTTTCAGCTTTCTACCTAACTCCCTGAATTCTCTCTTCTGGACCTCCTCCCTTTTTCTACCTATGTCTTTGGTACCAACATGTACCAAGACTTCTGGCTGTTCACTTTCTCCCTTCAGAATACTCTGCACCCCATCCGAACCATCCCGTAACCTGGCACCTGGGACGCAATACACCATGCGGGTATCTCTATCAGGCTGACAGTTCCGCTTGCATGTTCCCCTCAATATGAATTCCCTTACAACTGCTGCATTCCTCATCTTCCTCTTTCCCTTCTGCACCACGGAACCAGGCTCAGTGCCAGAGACCCGATCGTCGTTGTCGTCCTCAGTCAGGTCATCCCCCTCAACCACATTCAAAACGAGATCTAACGGATACTGAGGAGGATGACCACAAGGGTGCTGTCTATTGTCTGAACTCTTCCCTTGGCTTTCCTGACTGTAAACCACTTATCGAACTGCTGCAGCTTCGGGGTGACTAACTCACTGTAGCTCCTCTCTATCGCCTGTCCCCTCTCCCTAATGAGCTGTAGGTCAGCGAGCCGCAGCTCCAGATCCCTGAAGCTCCGATGACACCTTTTTGATGTACAGTATTTGCATGCACTGTTTTTTGCACTTTATGCAGTCCTGGGTAAGTCTGTAGTCCAGTTTATTTTTTTCTGTGTTTTTTTTTACGTAGTTCAGTCTAGTTTTTGTACTGTGTCATGTAACACCATGGTCCTGAAAAACGTTGTCTCGTTTTTACTGTGTACTGTACCAGCAGTTATGGTCGAAATGACAATAAAAAGTGACCTGACTTGTTATGCCTTCGCAAACAAATGAAACTGCACACGTGCTCAAACACAACACTTTATTAGAACTCGTAGAATTTTAATACAGAAAGAAACACAGGTGTCTACAGTAGTAGCAGTACATAAATAAAAAAAAATTATCATCCACTAAACAAGCCGATCTCAGTGTCGGAGGAGAACCACAGATGCGAAAACGTCACGCAGATTTTTCTCTACCCCTCGCGATATCTCATTCGCTCTCTCCTTTGCTCGCACTGCCTCCTTCTCGCGCTCACTCGCTCTTCTTATCTCTCTCTCCCTCGTTCTATCTCTCTCTCTAGCTTTCTGTCTCTCTGTCTCTCCCTCTTTGTCACTATCTCTCTCTCGCTCTCTCACTGTGCCTCCCTTTCTTTCTCTCTCTCTCTCTCTCTCTCTCTCTCTCTCTCACACACACACACACACACACACACACAATCTATTTATCTCTATACCTCTCAGCGAGCAGCAAGTGAAGATAATGGTACTTTCCCTTCGTTAATAAAGAATTTAAAATTCTGTTGCAGAAAGGTAGTTCAAGGTGGCAGAGGGAAGGGGAACCTACTGGTAGAGAAAGAGGAGAAAAAGAGGGTGAAGGAATGGAGGGGGAGTTATCGCGGTTTACAACGGGAGCAGGAGTGGTTCATACAAATGTAAAAGATACTCCAAATTCAGGCAGTTTTGACAAATCGGGAAACAGGAGTAACTGGATCGCCTGAAGCTTCAGTTTAACAGAGCTGGACATGAAGTGCAAAGTAGTATGGTGAGGCCAGTGATGCCATCGGGATCAGCTGTAAACAGTTGTTTTGTAGCTTTCAGGCAACATATACAGAATAAAAAAAGAGTAAACACCTGACAGGACTCTGATGAAATCTCTCTTCCCGAAAGGTCGAGAGTTTACCCTTTTCAAGAGATGCTGCCTGGTTGCTAAGTTCCTCCAGCAGTTTGTGTGAGGAAAAGAGTAAACAGTTAACGTTTCCACCGAGACCATTCATCGGCATCTGATTGTGTGTGTGGTGTTTTATAATTCGAGCATCCCGCGTTTCTTCGGTAACTCTGTTCATCATATTGTTTCCATTTACCCACAAGTGGTGTATAGAATAGGAAGCATGAAGACAGCTGAAATGTAATACTTTACAGCATTTATTTCTACCGTTTCAAGAGTTTCCAAATCCCATTCAGTGGGCATATTACCGCATTCTTTAGTTCCTCTCGGAATTTTCTCTGAGTCAGGGCGTAAATACACGTGTTAGTGCAGGAACTGAGAACCTGCAGCATTCCCGATGTGTGTTCTGTGATGTAACGTGGATCCGTGAATGAATAATAAACAAAACTCACTGAAATACGTTTATAGATAGAAAATACCACCATTGTTCCCCACAACAATATGAAACTACCGGTTATGCTGAAGAGCAAAACGATGGATTTGCGTCGATTCTCCATCTCCCGGTCCTTGTCATTTTCTCCACTCTTTTGTCCCCGGAGCCCCCTGCGGGCTCGACTGGCCGCTAGAATCCGCCTGACGGTCACAATATTGAACAGCAAAATCAGAAAGAATGGGACACAAGGGGTTAAAATGCGGTCAAACATTTCAAATGCCGCCCATGCGGAAGAGTTTGTGTAGCTGACTGTATTAACACAAAACCAGGGAACACCATCAATTATTTCTCCAGGCTTGTCTTTAAAGCCCCAGGGGACGCTCTCCAAACAGGCCAGCACACACACTGTCCCGATAACCACAGCCGCCGTTCTCTCGGTGCAATATTTTGTTTTCAGATTCTCACAGCAAATAGCCACAAATCGATCGACGGTGAACGCGACAGTCAGCCACACTGAGGCCGCAGTGCTCGCATAAATCAACCACAGACCGAGTCTGCACACAGGAGTGATTCGCAGGAAAGATCGTGGAAAATAAATCCCAGCAGTCATCCTCAACAGCGGATCCGAGATAACGAACAGGAGATCGGCCGCTGCCATTCCCACCAGGTAACGAGTGACACATTTGGAGAGACCGCACTTTCCCCGGGACAGGATCACAATCGCCACCAAGTTCGCTAGGAGACGGGGAACAGTAAGTTGAGGAAATTCTGAGCAGATGCCAACATAACAGTTTGAAGGGATCCTGCGATATTTCTACGTTATTGCTACATTTAGCCGCGGGAGGATCCAGAGAGAGAAGGACTTTACACGATAAAACATAGTCAATATGATCTGAATGCAGATTCCTCCGTGATCACCGAAATGTGAAGTGGCGGCTGAAAGCTAAAACTGGGTAACTGCCACTTCAGAGTCAATACTGACTGGAATATTTTCTACCGGCGCCTTCCCATTTTCGTCTGAGTGAAAGACAATAGACAGCAGGTGCAGGAGCAGGCCATTCGGCCCCTCTATCCAGCACCGCCATTCACTGTGATCATGGCTGATCATACACAATCATTACCCCGTTCCTGCCCTCTCCCCATATCCCTTGACCCCGCTATCTATAAGAGCTCTATCTAACAATCTCTTGAATGCATCCAGAGACTTGACCTCCACTGCCTTCTGGGGCAGAGCATTCCACATATCCACCACTCTCTGGGTGAAAAAGTTTTTCCTCAGTTCTGTTCTAAATGGCCTACCCCTTATTCTTAAACTGAGGCCTCTAGTTCTGGACTCACCCATCAGCGGGAACATGCTTCCTGCCTCCAGTGTGTCCAATCCCTTAATAATCTTATATGCTTCTATCAGATCCCTTCTCATCTTTCTAAATTCCAGTGTATACAAGCCTAGTCGCTCCAATCTTTCAACATACGACAGTCCCGCCATTCTGGGAATTAACCTTGTGAAACTACGCTGCACTTCCTCAATAGCAAGAATGTCCCTCCTCAAATTTGGAGACCAAAACAGCACACAATACTCCAGGTGGGGTCTCACCAAGACCCTGTACAGCTGCAGAAGGACCTCTTTACTCCTATACTCAATTCCTCTTGTTATAAAGGCCAGCATGCCATTAGCTTTCTTCACTGCCTGCTGTACCTGCATGCTTGCTTTCATTGACTGATGTACAAGAACACCTAGATCTCGTTATTCTTCCCCTTTTCCTAACGTGACTCCATTTAGATAGTAATCTGCCTTGCTGTTCTTGCCACCAAAGTGGATAACCTCACATTTATCCACATTAAACTGCATCTGCCATACACTGACCCACTCACCTAGCCTGTCCAAGTCACCCTGCATTCTCATAACATCCTCCTGACATTTCACACTGCCACCCAGTTTTGTGTTATCGGCAAATTTGATAATGTTACTTTTAATCCCTTCATCTAAATCATTAATGTATATTGTAAACAGCTGCGGTTCCAGCACCGAAACTTGTGGTACCCCACTGGTCACAGCCAACCATTCCGAAAATGACCCGTTAATCGCTACTCTTTGTTTCCTATTAGCCAGCCAATTTTCAATCCATGTCAGTACTCTGCCCCCAATACCATGTGCCTTAATTTTGCCCACTAATCTCCTATGTGGGATTTTATCAAAAGCTTTCTGGAAGTCCAGGTACACTACATCCACTGGCTCTCCCTTGTCCATTGTCATAGTTATATCCTCAAAAAAATCCAGAAGATTAGTCAAGCATGATTTTCCCTTCGTAAATCCATGCTGATTCGGACTGATCCTTCTACTGCTATCCAAATGTGTAGTAATTTCCTCTTTTATAATTGACTCCAGCATCTTTCCCATTACTGACGTCAAGCTAGCCGGTCTATAATTCCCAGTTTTCTCTCTCCCTCCTTTCTTGAAAAGTGGGACAACATTAGCCATCCTCCAATCCGCAGGAACTAATCCTGAATCTATAGAACATTGTAAAATGATTACCAATGCGTCCACGATTTCTAGAGCCATCTCCTTAAGTACCCTGGGATGCAGACCATCAGGTCCCGGGGACTTATCAGCCTTCAGACCGAACAGTCTATCCAACACCGTTTCTTGCCTAATATAAATTTCCTTCAGTTCATCCATTACCTTAGTTCCTTTGGCCACTATTACATCTGGGAGATTGTTTGTCCTCGCTAGTGAAGACAGATCCAAAGTACCTGTTCAACTCATCTGCCATTTCCTTGTTCCCCATAATAAATTCGCCCGTTTCTGTCTTCAATGGCCCAATTTTGGTCTTAACTTTTTTATTTTTTTGTTTTTCACATACCTAAAGAAGCTTTTACTATCCTCCTTTATATTTTTGACTAGATTACCTTCGTACCTCGATTTTTATCCACGTATTGCCTTTTTTGTTATCTTCTGTTGCTCTTTAAAAGCTTCCCACTCATCGTTGCTATGTTATACTTCTTCTCTTTTATTTTTGTACTGTCCTTTACTTCCCTCGTCAGCCACGGCCGCCCTTTACTCTCCTTAGGATCTTTCTTCCTCTTTGGAATGAACCGATCCTGCACCTTCTGCATTATTCCCAGAAATACCTCCATTGTTGTTCCACTGTCTTCCCTGCTAGGGTATTGTTCCATTGAACTTTGGCCAGCTCCTTCCTCAGAGCTCAATAGTTCCCGTTGTTCAACTGTAATACTGACACATCCGATTTTCCCTTCTTCTTCTCAAATTGTAGATTAAAACATATCATATTATGGTCACTACCTCCTAATGGCTCCTTTACCTCGAGGTCCCTGATCAAATCCGATTCATTGCACAACACTAAATCTAGAATTGCCTTCTCCCTGGTAGGCTCCAGTACAAGCTGTTCTAAGAATCCATCGCGGAGGCACTCCACAAACTCCCTTTCTTGGGGTCCAGTACCAACCTGATTCTCCCAGTCTACCTGCATGTTGAAATCCCCCATGACAACTGTATCATTACCTTTGCAACATCCCAATTTTAACTCTTCATTCAACTTACATCCTACCCTTAAAAATTCTCAGTTCTATCCATACTGACTCTACATCCCCTGATTCTATGTCTCCCCTCGCAAGGGACTGAATATCATTCCTCACCAACAGAGCCACCCCACCCCCTCTGCCCGTCAGTCTGTCCTTTCGATAAGACGTATATTCTTGAATATTCATTTTCCAGGCCCTGTCCGCTTGAAGCCATGTCTCTGTTATTCCCACAACATCGTACTTTCCAATTTCCAACTCAGCCTCAAGCTCATCTACTTTATTCCTTATACTTCGTGCATTCATATAATACTTTTAAATCGATACTCCCCTCACCTTTTATATCAATTCCTATTTCACTTGACCATACTGTGTGATCTCTTCTTGAGCTTTCTGCTCCATTGATTCTGTTGTCCATTTTAACTTTTCTTATTTTCACTTTCCCTTTAACTCCATCTTTATATTTCCAGTTCAAACCCCCCCCCCCACTACCACTACTTAGTTTAAACACATCCGTGTTGCAGTGGCAAACCTGCCTGCCAGAATGCTGGTCCCCAGCTTATTAAGGTGCAACCCGTCCCTTTTGTACAATTTATCCTTACCCCAAAACATACCCCAGTGGTCCAAGAATGTAAATCCTTGCTTCCTGCACTAGTTCCTCAGCCACACATTCATGTCCATTATCTCCCTGTTCCTGCCCTCTCCAGCACGAGGAACTGGAAGCAAACCGGAGATAACAACCCTGGAAGTCCTGCTTTTCAGCCTTCTTCCAAGTTCTCTGAAGTCCCAATGTAGAATGTCCTTCCTCTTCTTCCCGATGTCATTTGTGATGACATGCACTACCACTTCCGGCTGTTCACCTTCACCCTTGAGGATTCCCTGCAATCGGTCCGTGATGTCCTGGATCCTAGCACACCATCCTTAAATCTTTAAAACCCCTTTCCGTACCTCTTACTATGGAGTCCCCTACTACCACGGCTTTTCCTGATTTCTGACTCCTCGGCTATGCTTCTCCACCAATTTTCGACTCGCAGACCTGTTCGCCTCTCAGACTGGCAGTATCTTCTGTCCTGACAGCTTCCAAGAGGGTGAACCTGTTTACGAGAGGTACATCCCCTGGGGTCTCCTGTACTTCAAGCATCCTTTCCTTCTTCATCGTCGCCCCATTTCTCTCTTCTGGTATCCTCGGAGTAACGACCTCACTGTAGGTCCTGTCCAGAAAACTCTCGTTTTCGCGGATGAACCTGAGGTCATCTAGTTCTTTCTTCAGTGCTGCAACATGCTCCTTCAGAAGCTGAATCTGGACACACTTTCCACAGCTGTAGCAGCCGGGGGCATCATCAGTGTCCCTGACCTCCCACATCATGCACGTAGCACACTGAATCAGCTTAGCGGTCATGTCTTCACCCTCTCCAATTGTGCCTGGCGTAGTCTCCTCCCTCAGTCTCCTCGCCGAAGACTCTCGAGCCAAAGACCAGCACTTTTCACACCAGGCACTTCTGGAATAAATCCGGACGCTGATGGCGGGATTCCTCAATTAGACAATCATCAACTTCCATAGCGATCCCTGTCAACGACAGAACAGACGAAGGACGGAGCAAAAACAAGAAATGCAGGAATCTCTTATCCAGGCAAAACAGAATATGTGGAAAACGGTTAAGGTATCTCTCTTCAGAACTGTTCTCAGAGAGGCCCCTGACACGAGTGTTAACTGGTTTCTCTATCCGTACATACTGACTTTACAACAGAATATTGACTGATTCCGACAAATACAGTGCAGTCTAACACAACCTCACGGACCTGACGCCTCCCAATGAATCCATCACAGGGAAGCAGGGCAGAACAATTCAACATCCAGCAGCAAACTAGTTGCCGTAGTCAGCTGAATGTAACGGTCTTAGATGTAGATATAATAGAATATATTTCACAGTATTGATAACTATGAAGTACCACATCGGTTGTGTGAACTGGCCCAGCAATGACTTCATTGTGTTGTCCTTCCACTGCTTTATATTCAGTCATACCTCACAGTTTTATTAAAACTCCACAACATTTTCGATCTACAGCGTGGAACTCCTCGCATTTGCTGAAACGTTACCACTAGTCGATAGTTCTTTTGTTGCACTTCACTCAGACAACTGCTCACAAACCAATGCAGACAACCGATTGGCACAATCTCCGCAAGCTATATAAACACAATATTTTTAAAATGCTGTTTGGCTACAGCAAGACCGAAAGCACAGAGACCCGGACAGCCCATTATGGATCACAGACCACTGGAAGAACGCTGCCTGACCCCGCTCAGTTCCATAGAATTTGGTGGATTCGCTGAATTCGTGCAGCGGGTTTTATTTAGATCCAGCTCCTAGAATCCACAGTCTCGATGTTCCCACTCCATTCCCGAAATACGGAACTCTGTGTCTGGACAGATGACAGTGGAAACCAGCGACAGAACAATAGCAACATCGGAATTAAACATCGACTCCCACCAGCGGCAGCTGACACTGCGGCTTACCGGGAATTCCGAAGGCTGAAATAAAAGGATAGTATACGTCTTCTATCTGCCAGATGACTGGATACACCATTTCAGTGAAAATCTGTGATTCCTGTTGCTCCTGTGTTCACAGACCCCTGATGCATTCTAAGCGTCCCTGATTTATACAGAGAATCAGTCTCCAGAGATACGGTTATACACCTCACTAACTATATTAGTTAGGGTCACTTGAACAAACACTTTAATTTAATGTCAGACTCTGATGTAAATCAGAAAAAAAGAGCAACATTGCAGATGCAGAAAATCCATGAAACGCACTCAAAATGCTGGAGGAACTCTGTTGCTGAGTGATTATATATGGAAAAGTGTGCAGTCCACCCCTCCGCCCAATAGGGCGACTGTACACTTTTCCATTGAAGCTACTTGGCTCCAGCATTCCGTGTGTGTTTCCCTGTTGACAATATTGGGCCAATGAAAGACAAATATATTTAAATGTTTGGGCGTTACATCAACAGTGACTCATTGGGTAGAACTAATGCCGGAGCTTTAAATACAATGACTGAGCTTTGTCACGGGGCAGCCAAATTTTTCAGTTTTCACGCTTTTGGTGGCCAATTGTTCAACAGCAATCGGATTTGACCGGCTCTGACCCACCCCCTACATTTTGTCACAGCAGTTTCCAATTTTGAACTGCCCTTCAGTCCTTCAACTCCATCCTAGCCGCACAATAATACCCGTGTGCGCGCGCACACACACACACACACACACACACACACGGAGTGGGAGAGGGAGAGGTTTCATTCCCTATATTCTGAACTCTGGTACAGTGTGAGAGTGTGGGGTTCATTCTGTACCTGTCAGTCCCTGGTAGAGTGTGAGAGTGTGGGGTTCATTCTGTACCTGTCACTCTCTGGTACAGTGTGAGAGTGTGGGGTTCATTCTGTACCTGTCAGTATCTGGTACAGTGTCAGAGTGAGGGGTTCATTCTGTATCTGTCACTCTCTGGTACAGTGTGTGAGTGTGGGGTTCATTCTGTACCTGTCAGTCTCTGGTACAGTGTGAGAGTGTGGGGTTCATTATGTACCTGTCAGGCTCTGGTACAGTGTGAGAGTCTGGATTCATTCTGTACCTGTCAGTATCTGGTACAGTGTGAGAGTGTGGGGTTCATTCTGTACCTGTCAGTCTCTGGTAGAGTGTCAGAGTGTGGATTCATTCTGTACCTGTCAGCATCTGGTACAGTGTGAGAGTGTGGGGTTCATTCTGTACCTGTCAGTCTCTGGTAGAGTGTGAGAGTGTGGGGTTCATTCTGTACCTGTCACTCTCTGGTACAGTGTGAGAGTGTGGGGTTCATTCTGTACCTGTCAGTATCTGGTACAGTGTCAGAGTGAGGGGTTCATTCTGTATCTGTCAGTCTCTGGTACAGTGTGAGAGTGTGGGGTTCATTCTGTACCTGTCACTCTCTGGTACAGTGTGAGAGTGTGGGGTTCATTCTGTACCTGTCAGTATCTGGTACAGTGTGAGAGTGTGGGTTCATTCTGTACCTGTCAGTCTCTGGTACAGTGTGAGAGCGTGGGGTTCATTCTGTACCTGTCAGTCTCTGGTACAGTGTGAGAATGTGGGTTCATTCTGTACCTGTCAGTCACTGGTACAGTGAGAGTCTGGATTCATTCTGTACCTGTCAGTCTCTGGTACAGTGTGAGAGTGTGGGTTCATTCTGTACCTGTCGGTCGCTGGTACAGTGAGAGTCTGGATTCATTCTGTACCTGTCAGTCTCTGGTACAGTGTGAGAGTGTGGGTTCATTCTGTACCTGTCAGTCACTGGTAGAATGTGAGAGTGTGGGTTCATTCTGTACCTCTCAGTCTCTGGTACAGTGTGAGAGTGTGGGGTTCATTCTGTATCTGTCAGTCTCTGGTACAGTGTGACAGTGTTGGGTTCATTCTCTATCTGTCCGTCTCTGGTACAGTGTGAGAGTATGGAGTTCATTGTGTATCTGTCAGTCTCTGGTACAGTGTGAGAGTGTGGGTTCATTCTGTACCTGTCAGTCTCTGGTAGAGTGTGAGAGTGTGGGTTCATCCTGTACCTGTCAGTCTCTGGTACAGTGTGAGAGTCTGGATTCATTCTGTACCTGTCAGTATCTGGTACAGTGTGAGAGTATGGAGTTCATTCTGTATCTGTCAGTCTCTGGTACAGTGTGAGAGTGTGGGTTCATTCTGTACCTGTCAGTCTCTGGTACAGTGTGAGAGTATGGAGTTCATTCTGTATCTGTCAGTCTCTGGTACAGTGTGAGAGTGTGGGTTCATTCTGTACCTGTCAGTCTCTGGTAGAGTGTGGAGTGTGTGTTCATCCTGTACCTGTCAGTCTCTGGTACAGTGTGAGAGCCTGGATTCATTCTGTACCTGTCAGTCTCTGGTTGAGTGTGAGAGTGTGGATTCATTCTGTACCTGTCAGTCTCTGGTACAGTGTGAGAGCGTGGGGTTCATTCTGTACCTGTCAGTCTCTGGTACAGTGTGAGAGTGTGGGTTCATTCTGTACCTGTCAGTCACTGGTACAGTGAGAGTCTGGATTCATTCTGTACCTGTCAGTCTCTGGTAGAGTGTGAGAGTGTGGGTTCATTCTGCACCTGTCAGTCTCTGGTACAGTGTGAGAGTGTGGGGTTCATTCTGTCTCTGTCAGTCTCTGGTACAGTGTGAGAGTGTGGGTTCATTCTGTACCTGTCAGTCTCTGGTAGAGCGTGAGAGTGTGGGTTCTTTCTGTACCTGTCAGTCTCTGGTACAGTGTGAGAGCCTGCATTCATTCTGTACCTGTCAGTATCTGGTACAGTGTGAGAATGTGGGGTTCATTCTGTACCTGTCAGTCTCTGGTAGAGTGTGAGAGTGTGGATTCATTCTGTACCTGTCAGTCTCTGGTACAGTGTGAGAGTGTGGGTTCATTCTGTACCTGTCAGTCTCTGGTAGAGTGTGAGAGTGTGGATTCATTCTGTACCTGTCAGTCTCTGGTACAGTGTGAGAGTCTGGATTCATTCTGCACCCGTCTTTCACTGGTACAGTGAGAGAGTGTGGGTTCATTCTGCACCTGTCAGTCTCTGATGCAGTGTGAGAGCCTGGATTCATTCTGTACTTGTCAGTCTCTGGTACAGTGTGACAGTGTGGGATTCTTTGCATTTTGTTCCATAACTCTGGCATTGAATCGCCTTTTAAAATTATCTACTGTTACGGATTGAACAACAATAAATATATGAGTTAGGCAGGGGATTTTATAGCAAACAACACGTTTATTAAACATTGAAAACAAACCCCCCCAGAAGTAAACAAATCACTAACGTAACCGGTAATCAGCTGCTATGCGGCAGCATAAACAGTTCTTAAAGCGATGTTGCAAAAACAGTCCTTCAAAGTAGTATTGCAAATGTTCAAAATGCTCACAGTCCATTTAAGGGAGAGACTTTTTTAAGACGACTTAAATTCTCTTTCACGTCGTGTTGCTTCGGTTCCCAAATCGAACTTTTCACACGAAGAATTTACCTAGATGGACAAATGGAACGGCTTAAAGGCACTGACCTTTCCTTTACAGAACTGTTCCCAATCCTTTCTGCTATTTCACAGGGCTTAACACGAGAACAGTCAACGAATTCCTTCCGAATGAGGATCAAACAAGGTCGAACCTGTTTCACGGTCGAAATCGATTCTCCTCGATCTTTTAATTCCCGAACTCCGATCTTCACTCTCCACTGACTCTCAACTAGCAGTAATATAAAGAAAGTGCTGGCAAAGACCTTTTAAACTTTAGGAATTAGATAAAACTTCATCTTTCAACTAAACTGTGTCATAACACTAAATCACGCAGTGTCATGAAGACAACATGGCAAATCCAGCCACGAACTGCCCCTCCTCACAGCGACGGGTCCTCCTTTTATACCCTGTAAAAAAATCCTGTCACATGACCTCTACTGGCGGGAAAATGACGTCACTCCACCATCACAAGACCATTACCTCAAGTCCAGTATAGCTTCAACCCCAGTCACATGACAAGGGTACGTAACACTACACTTTAGTTGAAACTATATTTTTCACAGTCATTTTGGACTACCGTCAGCTGATACTGAAGTCTATTCTAGAGACTGCAAGTTTGTATGAAGCTGGTTATATTGTATTGGTGCGTCAAATGTCATTGAGTAGGGAACGGGACCATCGGCCCACAATACATTTGCAAACAACTGATTATTAATTTACACTATTGGAGTCTATTTGATTCTGCCAGTCACCATGGGTAAAGAGACACTGTACTGAGGTAAAGCGAAACAAATGACGGACAGACTGTGAATACAAATCAATGGCATATCCTGTGCAATGATAGAATGCGGACAAAAGTGGGAATACCTTCTCCTAATGTTAATGTCGATGTGACTGCATCTCTCCGTGGTGTAATGACCAGGACTATCCACAATGCTTCAAGTTTGGCCAAACTTTGATGAGGGTAGGGCAGTGGATCGTGTCTGCATTGATTTTATTAAGACGTTTGGTAAACTCCCTCTTGGGAGGCGAATTCATAAGATTACAATGCATGGCGTCTGTAGCTAATTGGATATAAAAGTGGCTTGTGAACAGAAGAAAAAGGGTGGTGGCTGAAGGGAATTATTTGAGGTTTTTCACAGGGATCTGTGCTGGGATGTCTGTTGTTTCTGATGAATATAAATGACCTGGATGCGTTGGTTATTTATCGATGATACGAAGATTGGTGGACTTGCGTGTAGTGAAGCAGATTAGAAAATCTTCTTCATGATATAGTTCAGTTGCAAATATGGGTTGAGAAACGGCTGACATAATTTTACTCAGATAAATGTGAAGTGTTTCTTCCCGAGAGGGCATATGCAACGAGACAATACACTGTTAACAGTATTTCTGCGCAGAAATATCTTGGGATCCAAGTTCTTAACTCCTTGTAAGTGGCGACACAGTTTGATTACTGTATTTTACGTGATATTCAGTCTTCAAAGAATGTTAGCACATATCCTGCACCAATGTGACCTCTGGTCTTGTGCACCAGCCTTTCATGAGACTCATTGTCAATGCCTTACACACCACAGCTACGGGTTCCCTCTATCAACACTGCTGGTTACATTTCGGAAGAGCTCCTTTACGTTTGTTACGCCTGAATTACCTTTCACAAACCATGTCCATCGGGTTTTATGTCATTATTCTTTTCTAAATGACTTGCTTTTTCTGCACTGTTCACGGTTTCTAGCATTCTGTCAACAGCGAATATGGAATAAACAGAGTGAGCGTTATCTGATATTTGTCTTCCAATCCTGAACACTGAAGTGACATTTGAGATTTTCCATCGCCCTGGGACTTGACTGGTACACGGTGTATTTTGACACGCTTCAACGTCTTCACTTTGTTCCAGCCAGTTCCTATCAATAAACACCCACCCCCACTGACACGGACAGCACCATGCTGGGACCCTGTTGTATTTGCTTTTGGTCTGCTTTCTGCTTTTTTTCTTTTTCTGCTTTCACCCCACACCTTTTTGATGCTCTGGCTAGTCAAGAGCCTATCTATCTCTGCCTTAAATAGACCCAATGACTTGGCCTCTACAGGCGCTCGTGGCAACAAATTACACAGATTTAGGACCCTCTGACTAAAGTAACAGAGTAAAGTAATAACATTTCTAAGAGAGTAAAGTAATAAAAGTACTAAAGTAATAAAATTTTTCTTCATCCCAGTTCTAAAAGAACGTCCTTTAATCCTGAAGTCGTGCCTTTTTGTCCTAGAATCCCCAACCATGGGAGATAACTTTGCAATATCTAATCAGCTCAGTCCTTTTACCATTTGGAATGCTTCTATGAGATCCCCCCTCATGCTCCTGAACTCCACATAATGCAGCCTAAGAACTGCCCAAGAACTGCCAGGCATTTCTCATACAGTAACCCTTTCATTCCTGGAATCATTCTCGTGAATCTTCTCTGAACCCTCTCCAATGTCAGTATATCCTTTCCAAAAAAAGTCGCCCGAAACTGCACACAATACTCCAAGAGTGGTCTCACGAATGTATTACAGAGCCTCAACATCACATCTCTCATCTGATGAAGGACAGGCAGTAGATGTTGTCTACATGAAGTTTAGCAAGTCCTTTGACAAAGTCTCGCATGGGACGTTGGTGAAGAATATTCAGTCATTTGGAACTCGGCAAAATGGGCGACGTTGGGTTTGCGATGTATCCTGGAACCCAGCACGCAGACGACAACACACGATCCCGAAGTCTCTTTTGCGGCCACAGTGTCTCCTCTTTATAACTATCAGTAATACACTGCCTGACTTTATCCTTTCCTGCCCATAAGGCTCGTTTTGATCTTAAAGAACTTCGTAGAATCAGGCACAGGCAAAGAAAAGTTTCCAAAAGCATTAGTGCACTCAAACGGACTGTCTGGGGACCCTGCTTAAAAACTGCTACGCTTTTCACATCGCTCATCTCGGAAATCAGGCACACAGACCAAGCGTTGCTTCTTGCGAACAGAAGGTGACCACAGTGGTTTCCTTCCAGACCAAAGGTGACCTGGTTGGTGCACTCATTGGCCGAAAGATACAGTTCTTTGTGTAGATGGGTGACAGGAGGAAAGAGGCGATATGAGTAAGGGGAGTTTCCCTGTCAGGGTCAGGGCCAGGACCAGGACCATATCCACAACAGTTACGTTCTTCAGAGCCCCAGTCTCAGTTAGCGGTCAGAACTCAAAGTTTGGTCTTTGAGGAGGAGCAGCCAGAGCCAGTGTTTGATTCCGGCAACAACTCCCAGCGATCCTCGGACCAGTGGTGTTGTCAAATTGTGGCTAGGTGGGAATATTTTTCTAGAAATGTGATTACACTCACAGAATGCGGTACTGCCATTGTGTCCTGCCCTGGTTCTCGGGGGGAGCTCTCAGTGGAACTGGAATTATACCTAATTCCTGATTAATCTGCTCAGCTCAGCATGTTAGTCATGGAAATTCTTCAAAGATTAAGACAGATAGATCTAAACAAAATCCTGCTGTGGGCAGATAAATAGCAGATGAAAGTGAATGTAAGTAAATGTAAAATATTGCATACAGGAAGTAGAAAATTAGAAATAAACATATAATGGGAGCGTTAGAGCGTTGAGAGAGTACAGAGAAGATTTACTAGAATATTACCTGGGTTTCAGCACCTAAGTTACAGGGAAAGGTTGAACAAGTTAGGTCTTTATTCTTTGGAGCATAGAAGGTTGAGGCGGAACTTGATAGAGGTATTTAAAATTATGAGGGGGATAGATAGAGTTGATGTGGATAGGCTTTTTCCATTGAGAGTAGGGGAGATTCAAACAAGAGGACATGTTGAGAGTTAGGAGGCAAAAGTTTAAGGGTAACACAAGAGGGAATTTCTTTACTCAGAGAGTGGTAGCTGTTTGGAACGAGCTTCCAGTAGAAGTGTTAGAGGCAGGTTCGGTATTGTCATTTAAAGTAAAATTGGATAGGTATATTGACAGGAAAGGAATGGAGGGTTAGGGCTGAGTGCAGGCCAGTAGGACTAGGTGAGAGTAAGCGTTCGGCACGGACTAGAAAGGCCGAGATGGCCTGTTTCCGTGCTGTAATTGTTATTGGTTATATGGTTAAGAAAGAAAGTGTATTGAATGAGAAAGATTTGACTATCCTGGTAGACATCACTATCAACATCTAGGCAATGCAATGAAGCAATTAGTGAGGCAAATAGAATTTTGGGCTAAATAATGCGCTCAGAGGAGGTCCTTTCTAGAGCGGTTCTCCTTTATCTGAATAATGCGCTTGTGAGGCCACACCTGTGTACAATTTTGATCTTCGTATTTAGTGCAGGGTGTGAAGGCACCGGAGAGACTTCACAGAAAGGCGACTGGACTCATTCCAGAATGCAGGGTATGGGCTATGCAGAAAGATTGAAGGAATTAAATCATTTTCCCTAAGTTGACACAGAATGAGAGGAGGTATGATCGAAGTGCTCAGATTCATTGTGTAGAGGAAAGGTGGATTTCAGTTGCTGCTTCAAAATTAATCCATCAACAAGGAAACGGGGCCACAGGTGGAGACTGGTTAGAGGGAGATTTCAGACTAACATCAGGAAGCAATTCTTTACGCATTGATTTCGTAGATACCGAATGAACACCACATTCTCACACTGTACCAGAGACTGACAGGTACAAAATGACTCCACACTCCTATACTGCTTCAGAGACTGACAGGTACAAAATCAACCCGACATTTACACACGGCCCCAGAAACTGACAAGTGGAGAGTGAACCCCACAACTCTCGCTGTACCAGAGCCTAGGAGATACAGGAGGAATATCACAATCCTGCAACTTAAGGATCTGTTACTGGCTGTGTTCTGCCTGCTTGTCGACCTATTTATCTGTCCGTCAGTCTCAGTCGCCGTCTCTCTCTCTCTCTCTCTCTCTCTCTCTCTCTCTCTCTCTCTCTCTCTCTCTCTCTCTCTCTCTCTCTCTCTCTCTCTCTCTCTCTCTCTCCCTCCCTCTCCCCTCTCTCTCACTCTCCCTCCCTCTCCCCTCTCTCTCACTCTCTCTCTCTCTCTCTCTCTCTCTCTCTCTCTCTCTCTCTCTCTCTCTCTCTCTCTCTCTCTCTCTCTCTCTCGACTTTCCCTCGTTCCCTTCCAGCCATCCTGCATCTATTCATCTGCCTATTTCGAGTACTGGAGTACTGTTGTTATTATTTAACCGGTCCACCCGCTCCTTTGAAGATTGAAATTTTCTTCTCAATTTCTTTTGACATTTAACAGATTTGAGATGCCCATTAAAGACTGTTATACCAACAACAAAATGCTGGAGGGACTCAGCTGAGTTCCTTGTGTTGCCTTGAATTTCCAACATCTGCAGAGTTTCTCGTGTTTGGACATTAGCACGTGCTCATTTGAACATTTCCATCCTGACCTCGATCTATTGTATCTTAGTTCGAATCTATGTTTGTATGCTTTAAATTGTATTCACTTTACCACTTACATCTTCCATATATACATCTTTTCGTTCCGTCTCCGTCTAAATGACCAACGTGCAATATACAGTAATTCCTAATAAACATTATGTACAACAGGACTGTTAGCATAACATAGAAATGCAATTGTACAATTTTTTCTGTGTCTGTATGTGTATGTGTGTGTGTGTGTGTGAGAGAGAGAGAGAGAGAGAGAGAGAGAGAGTGAGAGAGAGAGAGAGAGAGAGAGAGAGAGAGAGAGAGAGAGAGAGCAATCAGCTAGAAGCTGAAGGACTGAGGGACAGTTCAAAATGGGAAACTGCAGGGAGCGAAATGGGCATCGAAGTGCGTCGCTGGTCTGCGTTCAGAGATGGAAAATTAGCCAACCCGAAGATGAAGCGTGTAAACGTAGCTGCTCCGCGACGAAGCACAGTTTTTGAAGTTAAATCTACCGGCTTAATTCCACCAGAGACACAGCTGAGGCAATGCCAAATAATTTTGCTGTACTTGTCTCCAATCGACTCAATATTTACGTTTAGAGACAACTGTGTTGGATTAAAATGTTTGTTCAAGCAACTGTAACGAATAACGTTACCGAGTTGAATAACCATATCTCTAGAGACAGATCCTGTGTATAAATCAGGGCCGCTTTGAATGCATTTGCTGCCTGCTGGAGGTGTGAATATAGGAGCAACAGAAATCATAGATTCCCACTGACATGGTGTATCCTGTTATCTGGCGGATAGAAGACGTTTACTATCCTTTTATTTCAGCCTTTGGAATTCCCGGTAAGCCGCAGTGTCAGCTGCCGTGAGTGGGAGTTGAAGTTTAATTGCAATGTTGTGATTGATTCTGCCGCTGGCTTAGCTTGTCACCTGTCCAGTCCCAGCATTCCACATTTCAGGAATGGAGTGGAAGCACCGGGACTATAGATTGAATTGCATTCAATCGACTTTATTACTTACATGCTTCATATACATGAGGAGTATAAATCTTCACGTTACGTCTCCATCTAAATGTGCAATGTGCCATTATGTTAATTTATAATAAGTATTAAGTATAACGCGATAGTCAATATAACATAGAAATACAGTTGCGTCAGTGTGAATTAATCAGTCTGATGGCCTGGTGGTAGAAGCTGTCCCGCAATTTCTTCGTCCTGGCTTTTATACTGCGGTACCGTTCCTCGGATGGTCGCAGATGAAACAATTTGTGGTAGGGGTTACTCGGTCCCCAGTGATCGTTACGGCCCTTTTTACACACCTGTCCTGAAAAGTAGGAACATCACATGTACAGATACGCTGGGCTGTTCACATCACGCTCCGCAGTCCTGCGAGTGAGGGAAGTACAGTTCCCATACCAGGCAGTGATACCGCCAGTCAGAACGCTGTAACTGTACCCCTATAGAAAGTTTTAAGAATTTGGGGAGGGGGGCATACCAATCCTCTTCAACCGTCTGAGGAGAAAGAGGAAGGGATTTGGATCTGGAAACGAACGGCTGCAGGGATTAGTCGAATTGGCCAATTTCTGAGGAACTGAGCGGGTCAGGCAAATTTCTTCCAGCGGTTTGTGATCAAAAATGGGATGTTTGGGTGTCCGTGAATTTGCTTTTGCAGCAGCTGTACTGCATTTGCAGATATTGTGTTTATACTGTCCGCGGAGATAATACCAAGTGGTTGTCTGCTTTGTATGTGAGCGGGTTCCTGAGTTGGGTGCAACTATCAAACTATCGACTAGAAAAAAGCACTTCAGCAAATGCGAGGAGTTCCGTGTCGTAAGACGAAACTGTTGCGGGTGTTTGATAAATGCCTGCAATATGACTGAATATAAAGCAGTTGAGGGGCAACACAATTAAGTATTTCCTGAGTCAATTAACACAACCCACGTGGCGCTTCTATTATATCCACATCTCACACCTTCAGAGATATCTGACTACGGCACCGAGATTTCTGCCGGACGATGTACTCCTCTCTCCTGCTTCCCTGTGATGCATTCATTGGGAGGCGTCATGTCTGTCTGTGAGGTTGTGTCAGACGGTACTGTATCTGTTGGAGCCAATGAATGTTCTGTTGCTAAGTCAGTGAGGTGACAAACTCTGGGAGAGGAAACAAACTTGAGGAATGCACGAGGCACTAAGCCCCAAACAGGTTGTATAGAAAGACAAACCAGTTAACACTCGGGTTAGGGGTCTCTCTGAAAACAGTTCTGAGAGATACTTTATTCTGTTTCGCCTGGATGAGTGTTTCATTTCATCCGGACGAGACGCAGAAGGCGCGGGTAGAAAATATTCATCTAGCATTGACTCTGAAGAGGTCGTTAACCATGTCGTTAACCAGTTTTAGCTTTTCGCTGCCGCCTCACATTTCGGTCATCAGTAAGGAATCGGTATTCGGATCACATGGACTTCATTTTACACCTGTTCCCGCCAGTTCTGCGCCTTCTCTCGACCGACCCACCTCTAAATGCAACAATAAACTGGAAATATTGCAGGATCCACTCAAACTGCTGCATTCGCTTCTGCTCAGTACTTTTCTCAACTTTCTCTTCCCTGTCTCTCTTCCAGCGAACTTGGTGGCGATTGTGATCCTGGCCCGGGGAAGGTGCGGTCTCTCCAAATGTGTCAATCGCTACCTGGTGGGGATGGCAGCCGCCGATCTCCTGGTCGTTATCTCCGATCCGCTGCTGAGGTGGACAGTTTGGATTTATTTCCCCCGATCATTCCTGCGAATCACTCCTGTGTGCAGACTCGGTGAATGGTTGACGTTTGCGAGCACTGCGGCCTCAGTCTGGCTGACTGTCGCTTTCACCGTCGATCGATTTGTGGCTATTTGCTGTGAGAAGCTGAAAACAAAATATTGCACCGAGAGAACGGCGGCTGTGGTTATCGGGACGGTGTGTGTGCTGGCCTGTTTGGAGAGTGTCCCCTGGGGCTTTATACACGAGGCTGGAGAAATAATTAATGGTGTTCCCTGGTATTGTGTTAATACACAGAGCTTCAGAAACTCTCCCTCATGGGCGGCATTTGATTTGTTTGACCTTATTTTCGTTCCTTGTGTCCCATTCTTCCTAATTTTGCTGTTCAATATTCTGACTGTCAGGCGGATTCTAACAGCCAGTCGAGCGCGCAGGAGGCTCCGGGGACAAAAGAGTGGAGAGAACGACAAGGACCCGGAGATAGAGAACCGACGCAAATCCATCGTTTTACTCTTCAGCATTACCGGTAGCTTCATATTCCTGTGGTTAACAATGATGGTATATACTATCCACAGGCGGATTTTAATGAGTTTTCCTAATTCTGTCACGGATCCCCGTTACATCGCGGGGCACACATCAGAAATGCTGCAGATTCTCAGTTCCTGCACTAACACGTGTATTTACGCCGTGACTCAAAGTAAATTCCGAGAGGAACTAAAGAATGCGATAAAATTCCCACTGAATCGGATTTTGAATATCATGTAACATTGGAAGTAAATGCTATGAAGTATTACAATTCAGCTGCCTTCTTGCTCCCTATACTACACCCCATTTGTGGGTAAATAGAAGCAATGTAATGAGCAACAGGGTTACAAAACAAACACGAGCATTTCTGCAGATGCTCGAAATATAAAACAACGCACACTGAAAATCAGATTCCGATGAAGACTCGCGGCCAGAAACGTCGGCTATTTACTCTTTTCCTCTCACAAAATGCTGGAGGAACTCAGCATGCCAGGCTGCATCTATGGAAAGGGAAAACTTACGAAGTTTCTGGCCGAGACCCTTCGTCAGAGTCCTTTTTACTCTTTTCCATTTTGTGGGTTTTGCCATGGAGTTACAAAACATCTGTTTACAGCTGATCCCGACGGCATCACTCATCACTGGCCTCACCATCGCAGAGAAATCCCCTTTATACCTCACGTCCCACCCTGTTAACGTGAAGCTTGGGGCGAACCTGTAAGTCCTGCTTCTGACAAAACTGACTGATCTTGTAGCATATTTTCTTGTTTCTTTTTTTAAATTTTTTTATTGAGTTTTCAAATGATTACAGAAAGAAAGAAAAAAAAATTATCAACCGTTCCCCCCTCCCCTTAACCCCTCCCCCTAACATATCCCTATAGAAAGAAAGAAAGAAAGAATGCCTAGATATCGGAAGATCCCCACATGCTCCATGGAGTTCATAATAGCTTTAGTATATATATTTATTTCTTTCCCCAAATAACCAGTAATTTTATCTTCGGAGCACCTATACATTTAGTCCTAACTTTTGTAAATAAGGGCGCCAAATTTTCAGAAATGTTTCATATTTCTCTCTTAAATTATAAGTAATTTTTTCAAGTGGACTACAGCTAAAGATTTCGTTCTTCCAACGATCTATACTTAAGTATGAATCCGATTTCCAAGTAACTGCAATAGCCTTTTTGGCTACTGCCAATGAAATTTTTATGAATTCTTTCTGATATTTATTCAATTTGGGTTTCGGTTTTATCCCTTCAATATTGCCTAGTAAAAATAGTATTGGGTTATGTGGAAGTTGTGTTCCAATAATTTGTTCCAGTAAAACTCTTAAATTTGTCCAAAAAGGTTGAATTTTAAAACAAGACCAAGTAGAATGTAAAAAAGTACCAATTTCTTGATTACATCGGAAGCATTGATCAGATAAATTTGGTTTTAATTTATTTATTTTTTGTGGTGTAATATATAATTGATGTAAAAAATTATATTGCACTAATCTTAACCGGACATTTGTTGTATTTGTCATACTGTCAAGACATAGTCTTGACCAACTTGTTTCTTCAATTTTAATATTCAAGTCAGTTTCCCATTTTTGTCTTGACTTATGAATTCCTTGTTTAATTGCCTGTTTTTGAATCAAATTATACATAAAAGAAATATTTTTTTAATTTTTCCTTTTTGAATTAAAGTTTCTATTTCATTAGGTTTCGGCAATAACTTTGTTTGACCCAGTTTATCTCTTAAATAAGCCCTTAATTGGAAATAACAAAAAAGAGTGTTGTTTGATATTTTGTATTTATTCTTTAATTGATCAAATGACATTAATATACCTCCAAAACAGTCTCCTATATATCTAATCCCTTTTTGAAACCAATTGTATAAAAGTTGGTTATCCATTGTAAAAGGAATAAGTTTATTTTGAATTAAAGGTCTCTTTGCTAATAAAGATTTCCTTATCTCATCGTCAACATTTATCTTATTCCATAAATCAATCAAATGTTTTAATATAGGAGATTCTTTCTTTTCCCGTATCCATTTAGATTCCCACTTATATATAAAATCTTCTGGTATATTTTCTCCTATTTTATCTAGTTCTATTCTAATCCATGATGGCTTATCTTCATCAAAAAAAGATGCAATAAATCTAAGTTGATTTGCTTTATAATAATTCTTAAAGGTTGGAAGTTGTAACCCTCCTAGATCAAATTACCATGTCAATTTTTCCAACGATATTCTTGACATCTTCCCTTTCCAAAGGAACTTCCTCACACACTTATTTAACTTTTGAGAAATCTTCTGTGGTAGTTACATTGGTAGTGTTTGGAATAAATATTGTAATCTAGGGAATATATTCATTTTTACAGCATTTACTCTGCCTACTAATGTTATTGGTATCATCATCCATTTGTCAACATCTTCTTGAATTTTTTAAAATAATGGTAAATAATTTAATTTATATAAATTCTTTATATCATTATCAACTCTTATACCTAAATATTTTATACCATTTATCGGCCATCTAAATTGAGTTATTAATCGACATTGACTATAATCTCCTTTAGTAAGAGGTAGAATTTCACTTTTATCCCAATTTATTTTGTAGCCTGATATTTTCCCATATTCTTCCAAACTAGAAGATAATTTACGTAGCGATTCCAATGTGAGGATGAGAGGGGGAGAGCGTGCAAGGGATGGAGCGAGACAGAGCGTGACTGAGAGAGAGAGAGAGAGAGAGAGAGAGAGAGAGAGAGAGAGAGAGAGAGAGAGAGAGAGAGAGAAAGAGATTGATAGATATATTCGACTGTGCCAACACGGAACGACCCTGGACAAAATGCAAGCGAATAACGGATGATTTTGGAAAAGTTGTCTTCTCGAAGGACAGTCTGAGAGACTGCATAAACAGAAACAGACACATGATAATTAACGGAACAGTGGATGTTAATTTTGAAATCACGAAAACGGGAGGGTCTAAACAAACTCGAAGGGGAAGATTATTATTTATATAATTAGAACGATTGCGAGATAAAAAGCATTTTCTATTCAAAATTAACAGAGGCTGAATTGACGAATCCTACGCTGAGTCCTTCAATCAGGAGTTTCTTCTTCAGTGGGTAAATCGCAGGATCAAATAACGTTCATCTAGAAGGAAAAATATCTAAATATAAACTCTAAATATAAGCTTGATCAGGGAAGGTAATCCGGGGAATTGCAAAACAGTAACTCTTACATTAAGGGAGGCTGAACTACTGGAGAGGATTCTTAGAGATGGAATTGATGAGTAGTTGGAGAAGCCTAATTGACAGTCGTATGGCTTTGTGAGAGGCAGGTAATGCCTTGCGCACCTGAATGACTTTTTGAGATGACAAAACAAATTCATGAGGGTACAGCTGCGGATGCTGTGTCTATGAAAGTGACATAGGCATTCGACAAGATTCCCTTTAATAGACTCAGCCAGAAACTCAGGAGGCATGGGATCGATGGAAACTTGGCTTCATGAATTTGGAATTAACTTGCCCAGAGAATAAGGAACTGGCAGTTTCTAAGAGGTCTGTTCCGGAACACTGCTCTTCCTGATGTTTGTAAATATAGTTGAAAGCGGAAGTAGATAGGTGGGTTGGAAGTTGCAGGTTGGAGCGTAGCTGTTACTATAACGCTATTTCAGCTCGGGGGAATGGAAATTAGAATTCATTTCTGACCTCCTCTGTAAGGAGATTGTACGTCCTCCCAGGAAAGGTGTAGGTTTCCTGCCAAGTCCGAAAACAGTACATTAGTCGGTCATTGTAAATTGTTCTGCGATTAGGCGAGGGGAACAGTTAGGGTGTTTGGCGCTGTGGCTCAATGGGCCGGAATAGTCTACTCCTGGCAGCATCTCTAATATATAAATGACACGAAGAGCGCCGGTATTGTGGATCGTGTAGAATGTGTTCAGAGGTTACAAGGGAACATTGACACCGTGCAGAGCTGGGCTGAGAAGTAGCTGATGGAGTTTCTCCTGGAGAAGTATTAGATGATACACAATGAAAATATCAAACTGGATTACAGAGTACAAACTGAAGAATTTATCGCCTAGAACAGAGGCAGTATCAGAGGGATTGTGCTATGCAAGTGAAACACCCTGGTTTCCTTGGCTGCGTAAGTCTAGGGAAGACAACCCCCGGCCCGCCAAATTCGTGACATTGAGGCGCGCCCGATCCCACCCCAAACCCCGGTTTGTGTGGGTGCTGTGTTACTGCTACCCTGTTACAAATTAATGCCACAAAATAGCAGACAGTACACTGCATATGATTAAAGGAGTTATATTATGAATCTTAACTGAAAGGTTAATATAGAATAACAAAAAGCAATAGGGCGCATTCTAATTAAACAGTCAAATGTGCACAAGTTGGAGCTCATCTTGAACTTCTCTGTCACTAACGCACTGAGCCCCCGAACAACATGAAAGAACAGACCACCTTCCGAACGTCGCACGCAATCCATCTCGAACAAATGGACCTCTCACGGGATCGCACGCCATGACTGGTTCTCCCTTGCGTCTTCACACTCTGTATCTTATCTTCTCTCGAACAAAATCTCTAGACCAAGCTGATTGTCCCTCACCAAGTAAAACATTCAGGTAATTGGATGGCACGCATTCCACATCATCTCCTATCTTCAACAATAACCCGAACAGTTTGAAGGCAGAGCAACCAGGTCTTATAGAGCTGCTAAATTAAATACCTACAGCATAGCAGAAAAGATGTGAAACAGGGGATTATACAAGTCAACAGCTCCTTCAAAATTTCCAAACAAGGTAATTGGGCGGTTCAGAAGACTTATGATGTGTTGGTCTTCATTAGTCGGAGGACTGAGTTCAAAAGCTACAGGGTAATTACACATCTCTATAAAACTCCGATTTGATTATACTTGGAGTATTGTGTTCAGTTTAGAAAGCACGTGGAAGCTTTACAGGTGGTGCATTGGATATTTACCAAGTTTCTGCCTTAATCAGAGAACAGGTGCTTATGAGGAAAAGTTGAACAGACTAGGAGCAGAGGGGGATGAGAGGAGACTTGACAGAGGTATATAAGAGAAAAAAAGAGGATAGATAGCGTGTACACGCAGCGCCTTTTCACCAGGGTGGCAATGGCTAACACGAGAGAACATACCTTTAAGGTAGAATTTTGAAATTATAAGAGAAGGGGTGACAGAGGCAGTTTGTTTTATACACAGTGACTGTTGAGTGTTCGGAACTTCCTGCATCGTTGCTGTAAGGGAAGAGTTAACTGTGACTCCTCCTTGCTTACGCTGAAATAAAATGGAAGTCTGTAAGTCAAAACAATTTTTCATTATCATCTCCCATTCTCCTTAATTATTTTTTATCCCTTCCATGACTGATAAAGTCTTTAAAGATTGGGATGAATTTGGTATTAAGTGTTTTTGGGACCTGTTTATCTCAGAATCTCTTGCTTCATTTGACCAATTGTCAAATAAATTTCCATTCCCAAAATCACATTTTTACAGATACCTTTAAATTAGAGATTTTCTCCGTTTCCAATTAGCTACTTTTCCTATAGGTCCTGATAAAAATTTACTGGACAATCTTTTAAATTTAAAACCTTTTGTTAATGGTTCTAATACCAGTATCTATAACTTGTTGATTGATTCTAGACAAGACTTTTCAGATAAAATTAAAAAAGCTTGGGAGGATGACCTAAATTGTCAGATTTCTGATGATAGATGGAATAAAATTCTTAAACGGGTTAATAAATCATCTTTCTGTGCTCGTCATTCTCTTCTACAATTTAAAGTGGTTCACAGAGCTTGCATTTCTAAATAGAAGTTCTCCAGTTTTTACTCGAAAGTTTCTCCACTTTGTAATAAATGCAACTCTGCTGATGCCTCTTTAATTCATATGCTTTGGTTTTGCTCTACAATTGAAAAGTTTTGGCGGGAAGTATTTCATACCTTCTCTCAACTTTTTAGGGTCCAATTTGACCCAAATCCCCTTACTGCCTTGTTTGGTATTATTGCAAATGAAGATTTAACTTTAAATACTCCTAACCTACAGGTTTTAGTTTTTACCTCTCTTTTAACAAGAAGAGCAATCTTGCTTAAATGGAAGGAGTCTACCCCTCCTACACATCTTCAATGGCTACGTGATATTATGTCGTATTTACATTTAGAAAAGATCCGCTGCTCAGTCTTAAATTCGAAGCAATCTTTTTATGATATTTGGGGACCATTCCTAAATTACTTTTCCAATTTATAAAGTTTTACAGTGCACAGACTTTTATGTATATTTTTATCTTCTCTTCTTAAGTGAATATGTTTTTTTTTCTAATTATCCGTTGTCATCCATCAGCTTTTTTCTTTGGTAGTTGGTAGGGGGTTCACTTTTTTATATGTATAAAAAATTTATTTTATGATGCATGACCAATCTTTAAATTTTTGATTACAGAGTGATATACCTTTATGTGTTATGATATAACATTTTGATCAATTTTATTACAATATATGAATGTACACAAGTTATGTTGAGATGTATCTATGTGTTGCACCCTGTAAATCTTTTTTTTCTTCTGAATAAAAATATTGTAAAAAGAAAGAAAAGTGGTTTATTTTCCTTTTTTTACTCCACTTGTAACATCTCTGATCATCCAACGTTCTCAGATCTTGCATCCTTGTCTTTCCACCTCGCAGAAAATGTTTCAATTCTGGGTCACTCATTCTTAAATAATTCTCACAGATCAGATGTGAGTTTACCCTATCATTGATGCTCCCGTTTTCTACTCCTGCCTAACATATTTCTCAATAGTTTGCAACACCACAACATGCTGCAGAATTTCAGAAGGCCAGGCAGCATCTCGCAAAGAAAGTGAACAGTCAATATTTCAGGCCGAGACCGTTCATCAGGATTGAAAAAAATACCTAAGTGTCAATGTAAGAAGCTGGGAGGGGGGAGGAGTACAAGATTGTAGGTGATCATTGGCTCGCCCTCAGATTAGCAACTTCACCCAAGATTGCGTCTTTCTTTAGGGATAACTCTGATCAATATAGTTTCCCACTGAAGTTCAACAACTGCAACGCCAATGCCCCACGGCAAGGTCCCTTAAAGGTCCTTAGAGGCATCTGCCTCTAGCACCAACCCTCACAGTGAATTCCACACATTTTATGTATTTAAAAAAATAACCTCAGACATCTCCCCTATACTTTCCTTCAATCACCGTAAATTTATACTCCTTGCTTTAGCCACTTCAAACTTGGGAGAATTTTTCTGGCTGTCCACTCAGTTTATGCCTCCTATCATCTGGTATACCTCTTTCAAGTCACCTCTCATCCTGCTTCCCTCCAAATAGAAAAGCACTGTCTTAATCACAAGACATGTTCTATGAAGTGCAATGTTTAAAGTAATTTTTTGTCAAAGTACATATGTGTCACATATACTCCCTGAGATTCATTTTCTTGCGGGCATATGCAGTAAATACAAAGATGCACAATCGAATCAATGAAAAACTGCGCACAGCAAAGACCGACAAAATGTCAATGTACAACAGGCAACAGATTGTCTAAATAAAAATTGTGATAATAAATATGAAATAAATATCGAGACCATGAGTTATGGAGTCCCTGAATGCGAGTTCATTGTTGGGGTGAATGAAATTATGCCCTCGTCTTCAAAAGCCTGGCCGTTGAGGGTAATAGCTATTCCTGAACCTGGTGCTGTGGGACCGGAGGCTCTTGTAACTCTTTCTTGATGGAAGCATTGAGAAGCAAGCATCAGCTGGATGATGGGGTCCTTGATGATGGATGCTGATTTCCTGTGACAGCGCACCTTGTAGATGTGCTCAGTGGTGGGGACGGCTTTACCTATGACCTGCCTACTTTTAAGCTCCTGTTTATCCTTCTGGGATTTCAAAATTCCTTGGAAATTGAAGCACACACTTGATCCCCTTGATCAACTCCCTGAAAGAGGCCCAGTGATTGGTACTGTCCATCATGAATTGTAGTCCAATGTCAGCGTTGTACAGGTCTATTTCCTTCAAGTGCTGGGATTGTACTAGTGTTTATCCCTGGAGTATAGTGTTGGGTGTCTAGTGGTTCGAGTGCTCAGGGCACAGTGCCGAGTGTTTTATAGGCCTGGTCAAGGTCTAGATATTGTAATTATTATTGTCTCTGTAGTCCACTGCAGGCTTTTCTTGTGCAGTCTCATATGCAGGGCATGTTTAGACCAGAGGTAGAACCGTCCTTTCCTCACCAAGCTGAGTTGTAGCAGGATGAGTAACGGCAATACTCTGTTTGGTTTCAACTTGTTCGCCTCTCGGTTGTGCTATACTGGGCAATGTCGATGCAGTCCAGAGCTGGTTTGTACAGGTCTGTGTTCTTCCAGTGCTGTAGGTGGCTTGTGTACACGATGGGATGAGTATGGTCTGTGTTCGTCTGCGAATATACAGTGCAATGAGGGTTTGCTCATGTCTTTATCTCAACAGCAAATTAGCCAGTGCTGGAAATCTGTGGTACCAGAGATTAGTGCTGGGTTTGATGGGGGATTTGTTTTGTCCAGCTCCGGGTTGCCAGTAATATGCTTTGATAAATCTCTATCTTTGTATTGGAGTCTCAATGGCCGGTACTGTGCTGTGGTGGCTCGGTGTGCTTGGAATGCAGTGCTCGTGTTTTTATAGAAGTGTGTCCTGATTACAGAAACAATACCTTGTACAGCCAGGGAAATTAGAAGTGTCCTGGAGACCAGACCGAATTTTTCAGACCATTAGGCTTCGGCGAGGTAAGGGGGTAAATAGACTTCGTTTTAGTTTTTTCTTTGCTTTTCTTGAGGAATAAAGAGCATGTTGGTAGGGTTACTATATTGCTCTGGGTATCGGATGTGGGAATCCTGGGAACCTTCCAGTCTCCCAGATGGCACATCTGCGCCAGGTGGACCAAATGCAGCACCTGAGAGACGGTTTTAGGGACTTGGAGCTGCGGCTCAATGGCCTACAGCGTATTAGGGAGAGAGAACAGGAGATAGAGAGGAGCTACAGGTAATTAGTCACCCCCAGGCTGCAGGAGTCAGATAAGTGGGTGACGGTCAGGGAAGCGAGGGAAAGAGCCCGGATAATAGAGAGCACTCCTGTGGCTATCCCCGCAGTAATAGTTTTCTCGTTTTGGATACAGTTGAGGGAGATGACCTGACAGAGGACAACCACGGCGATCGGTCTCTGGCACTGAGACTGGTTCTGTGGTGCAGAAGGGAAAGAGGAAGATGAGGAATGCGTTAATCACAACGGATTCCATAGTGAGGGGAACAGGCAGTAGGTTCTGTCGTCTGATAGTGATACCCGCATGGTTTGCTGCCTCCCAGATGCCAGGGTATGGGATGACTTGGATCGGGTGCGGAATAATCTGAAGGGAGAAAGTGACTAGCCAGAAGTCCTGGTACACGTTGGTACCAAAAACATACGTAGAAAATGGGAGACGATCCTGAAGAGGGAATTTAAGGAGATAGGTAGGAAGCTGAAGGACAGAACCTCTACAGTAGTAATCTCAGGATTGCTGCCTGTGCCACATGCGAGCGAGTGCAAGAATAGCAGAATCAGGCGTATCATTGTGTGGTTGAGAGACTGGTGTAGCGGGAAGGGCTTCAGATTCCTGGATCATCGGGGCCTCTTCTGGGAGAGGTCCGACCTGTACAAAAAGGACGAGTTACCCCTGAACCCAAAGGATGTCCAATATTCCAGCGGGCACATTTAATAGAGCTGTTAGGGAGGGTTTAGACTAATTTGGCAGGGGGATGGGAACTGAAGTGACAGGGCTGAGTGAGGAAGGGGAAAACAGAAATAAATCAAAAATATCCTGCAACAGAGATTATAGAAAGAACAGGCAGGAGATAAGGCTTAGTCAAAGCCAGTGGCATGAGTTACAGGGCAATAGAGGCATAATGCAGTTAAATCAGAAACCAACAAATACTGGACCGAGAGTGTTGTATTTGAATGCACGCAGCATAAGGAATAAAATGGAAGATCTTGAAACTCAGTTACAGATTTGCAAATATGATATTGAGGCCATCCCTAAACAATGGCTGCCATTGGAATTTGAACGTCCAAGGTATACGGTATATCGGAAAGATAGATTAGTAGGCAGGGAGGGTAGTGTGGCTCTGTGTATCAGAAATAATATTAAAACATTGGAAAGAGATGACAAAGGATTGAAAGGTGTAGAGTCTCTATGAGTTGAGTTAAGAAATGCAAGGGTAAAAGGGCCCTAATGGCAGTTGTATACAGGCCTCCAAACAGCAGCCGGGATGTGGATTGCAAATTACAGCAGGGGATTGAAAAGGCCTGTCGGAAAGGCAATGTCATGATAATCGTTGGGGATTTTAACATGGAAGTGGATTGGGAAAACCAGGTCAGTACTGGACCTCAAAAGAGAGAATTTGTAGAATGCATAAGGTATGGCTTTTTTGAACAGTTTGTTGTTGAGCCCAATTGGGGATCGGCTGTGTTGGATTGGGTTTTATGCAATGATCCGGAGGTGATAACAGAGCTTAATGTTAAAGAATCCTTAGGGAACAGTGATTGCAATATGATCGAATTCACTTTGAAATTTGAGAGGGAACAAATAAAATCCAATATTTCGGTACTTCTGTGGAATAAAGGAGATTACAAGGGCATTAGAGGAGAACTGGCCGTAGTTGACTGGATAAAAGCTATTTGCAGGAAAGACAGCAGAGCAACAATGGCTGGAGTTTCTGCCAAAAATGAGGGAAGTGAAAGACAGATATACTCCAAATAAGAAGAAATTTTCAAAGGGAAGAAGGACACTACTGTGGCTGACAAGTGAAGTCAGAGCCAAAGTAAAAGCAAAGGAGAGGACATACAACGAAGCCAGAGCTAGTGGAACGATTGAGGATTGGGGAGATTTTAAAACTTACAAGATTTTTTATTGTAATGAGAGTTGCAGAGATGGCAGAGGAAATTAATACGTATTTTGCATCAGTCTTCAGTGGAATACGTCCGCAGTATACAGGACATTCAAGGGTGTCAGGGAAGTGGAGTTTGTGCAGTAAAAATTACGACTCAGAAGGTGCTCAGGAAACTTAATGGTCTGAGGATGGATACATTTACTGGACCTGATGGAATGCACCCTCGGGTTCTGAAGGAAGTAGCTGGAGCGATTGCGGAGGCATTGACGATGAACTTTCAAGAATCGATAGATTCTGGCATTTTATAAGACGACTGGAAAATCGCAAATGTTACTCCGCTGTTTAAGAAGGGTTGAAGAGAACAGAAAGGAAACTATCGGCCTATTAGCCTGACATCAGTGGATGGGAAATTGTTGGAATCGATTGTTACGGATGAGATTCTGGAGTATCTGAAGGCACATGACAAGATAGGCCAAAGCCAGCATGGTTTCCCGAAAGGAAAATCTTGCTTGACAAAGCTACTACAATTCTTTGAGGAAATTACAAGCAGTGTTATTGCCATTTGTACATGGATTGCACAAATAACAATAACTCGACGTTTTGCTGATTTCAGAATATCTTTAAACACCATCATCGGAAATAACAGCTTCTCCCTATTCGTCGTGCACTTCTCTCAATTCGGCCATCGTGGAACCATCACTTTTGACGGCGATGGTTATGGGCTGAATTACATTATTACCCTCCCCGATGTGCAGGTAAAACAAATATTGATATATCGTAAACACGAGGCAGTCTGCAGATTCTGGAAATCGAAAACAACATGCAGTAATTGGTGGAGGTACTCAACAGGCCAGGGAACATCGGAGGAAATTTATAAACAGACCACGTTTCGGTTCGAGGTAGGACTGAAATGGAAGGGGCTAGAGGCTAGAATCGTATCGTTCCTGGTAAGATATGAATAAATCTTCCAACAGTAGGGCAGTCTGTACTTGATCTGGTATTGGGAATTGTAACTGCTCAGGTGCAGCATCTCCCGTTGGGAGAAAATTATTGAGGTAGAGATCACAGCTCCATCTCCTTTACCATAGCACTGGTGAGGAATAGCATATTACAAATTAGGATAGCATTTAACTGGGGTATGTGGGTGCTATTAGGCGGGAACTTGGAAGGAGATGATCCCAGGGAAATGCACGGCAGAAATGTCAAAGTACACCACGTCCTTGCTGAAATCCACATACACTACATCACTTCCTTCATCAATGTATTTAGTCACATCCTCAAAAAATTCAATCGGGCTCGTAAGGCAGTACCAGCCCTTGACAAACCCATGCTGACTGTTCCTAATCATATTATACCTCTCCAAATGTTCATAAATCCTGCCTCTCAGGATCTTCTCCATCAGCTTACCAACCACTGAGGTAAGCCTCACTGGTCTATAATTTCCTGGGCTATCTCTACTCCCTTTCTTGAATACAGGAACAACATCCGCAGCCCTCCAATCCTCCGGAACCTCCCCCGTCCCCTTTGATGATGTAAAGATCAGCGCCAGAGGCTCAGCAATCTCCTCCCTTGCCTCCCACAGTAGCCTGGGGTACATCTCATCCGGTCCCGGCGATTTATCCAACTTAATGTTTTCCAAAAGATCCAGCTCATGCTCTTTCTTAATATCTACATGCTCAAGCTTTTCAGTCCGCTGCAAGTCATCACTATCATCTCCAAGATCCTTTTCCATAATGAATACTGAATATTTATCAAGTACTTCTGTCGTTTCCTCCGGTTCCATAAACACTGTCACATTTGATCGGTTCTATTCTTTCATATCCTCTTGCTCTTCACATACTTGCAGAATACCTTCTGATTTTTCTTAATCCTGCCCGCCAGGCTTTCTCCTGACCTTTTCTGGGTCTCATAATTACCTTTTTAAGCTCCTTCCTGTTAGCCTTATTATTTTCTAGATCTCTAACATTACCGAGCTCTCTGAATCTTTTGTAAGCTTTTCTTTTCTTCTTGACTAGATTTATTACAGCCTTTGAACACCACGGTTCCTGTACCCTACCATAGCTTCCCTGTCTCATTGGAACGTACCTATGCAGAACTCCACACAAATATCCCCTGAACATTTGCGACATCTCTTCCGTACTTTTCCCTGAGAACATCTGTTTCCAATATAAGCTTCCAATTTCCTGCCTAATAGCCTCATAATTCCACTTACTCCAATTTAACGCATTCTATCTTGTCTATTCCTATCTCCGTCTAATGCTATTGTAAAGGAGATCGAATTGTGATCACTATCTCCAAAATGCTCTCCCACTGAGAGATCTGACACCTGACCAGGTCCATTTCCCAATACCAAATCAAGTACAGCCTCTCCTCTTGTAGGCTTATCTACATATTGTGTCAAGAAACCTTCCTGAACACATCTAATAAACTCCACCCCATCTAAACCCATTACTCTAAGGAGATTGCAATTGATATTTGGGAAATTAAAATCTCCCATCACGACATCTCTGTTATTATTACACCTTTCCAGATTCTGTTTCCCTTTCTGCTCCTCGATGTCCCTGTTACTATTGGGCTGTTGTCGACGGATCATATTCTGCATGGAGTTCGATGACCAGTGGTGTCCCTCGGAGATCTGATCTGGGACCCTTACTCTTCGTGGCTTTTATAAATGACCTGGATGAGGAAGTGGAGGGATGGGTTAGTAAGTTTGCTAATGACACTAAGCTTGGAGGTGTTATGGATAGTGTGGAGGGCTGTCAGAGGTTACAGTGGGACATTGAAAGGATGCAAAACTGGGCTGATAAGTGGCAGATGGAGTTCAACCCAGATAAGTGAGAGGTGGTTCATTTTGATAGGTCAAATATGTTGGTAGAATATAGTATTGATGGTAAGTCTCTTGGCAGTGTGGAGGATCAGAGGGATCTTGAGGTCCGAGTCCATAGGACGCTCAAAGCAGCTGTGCAGGTTAACTCTGTGTTTAAGAGGTCGTACGGTGTATTGGCCTTCATCAATCGTGGAATTGACTTCAGGAGCTGAGGGGTAATGTTGCAGCTATATAGGACCCTAGTCAGACCCCACTTGGAATACTATGCTCAGTTGTGGTCGCCTCACTACAGAAAGGATGAGGAAAGCATAGAAAGGGTGCAGAGGAGATTTACAAGGATGTTGCCGGGATTGGGGAGCATGCCTTATGAGAATAGATTGAGTGAACTCAGCCTTTTCACCTTGAAGCGACAGAGGATGAGAGGTGACCTGATAGAGATGAAAGGCATTGACCTGATAAGATGATGAGAAGCATTGATCGTGTGGATAATCCCAGGCTTTTTTACCACGGCTGAAATGGTTGTCACAAGAGGACACAGTTTTAAGGTGCTGAAGAGTACGTACAGAGGAGATGTCAGGGGTAAGTTTTTTGCGCAGAGAGTGGTGAGTGCGTGGAATGGGCTGCCGGCAACGATGGTGCAGGCAGATACCATAGGGCCTTTTAAGAGACCTTTGGATAGGTAGATGGAGCTTAGAAAAATAGTGGCTACTGGTAAGCCTAGTAATTTGTAAGGTAGGGGCATGTTTGGCAGAACTTTGTGGGGCGATGGACCTGTATTGTGCTGTAGGTTTTCTATGTTTCTGTGTTTCTAACTCCACTATTAACCAGCATCAAAACAGAAAATGCTGTCTTTATTCCATGTCTTTGGCTCCTGCCAGTCCGCTGTACTTCTATTCATGCTAATATCGGTCCTGCAATAGCATCCGTTTTTGGCATCTTGTCAAATACCTTCCGAACATCTAAGTAAAGAATATCCAGTGACTCTCCCTTGTCTATCCCGCCTGTTATTTTTTCAGAAATCCAACAGATTGGTCTGGGAATTATTTTCTTAAAGCAATCATTTTGCTTTTGGGCAGTTTTATCATGTGCCTCTAAGTACCTTATAAATTCATTCTTAATAATGGACCCCAACATTCTCCCAACCACGGACGTCGGTCCAACTGGTCTATAAGTTCATATATTCTGCCTCTCTGTTTAGCTAGTTGAGTGACATTTGACATATGTTGCACTAGAACAGGAAGAAATTGCAATTATGCTGGTTCAAATTAACTGAATGTACATTTTCATGTTCCAGGTAAATTCCTTCAGTTGTCAAAGAGAAGCGCACTCCTGTTCCAGTGATCGATAGTCCGGTGAATTGGGATACAATTCTTCCAATTACAACAAATCATACTAGTGTCACGTGCTTCGGCATTAGTCCTATCTCTTCAGATTTAATCTCTGCTAATCTTAGCGGCTCTCATTTCCTTGATACAATTGTGCTCTCCATTAAATTAAGTTTGCTGACTTAACTGGAAATGGCAAAGTTATGAGGCTCGCTTGCCTTTCTACATGAATAAGTGGCAGATTACGAGAAATCTGAAAGTTATGGAATTTTATTTGAGCTTCCAGCAAAACTTACTATTCGAGGTGCGTTTTATTTACAAAGCCGACCATTTAATGTAACCAGATGTTTGACTCCATTCTCCAGTTCCTCTCTGAATTTTTTCTGTGACAGAGTGTAGATACACGTGTTGGTGCAGGTAGAGAGAAACTGCAGTATGAACCCAAACTGTTGCAGGATATACGTAGGGGTGCTCAAATAACGGTCAAGGTAAAAGTAATTCTGAGGTGGCCATTTAACAGTATATACAATATAGGGGATCCATAATAATACAAAATTGGCTGATAGAGCGAACAACAAAATCATTGACTTTCTCCGGTTCTCCACCACTGCATCCTTCTTATTCTCTCTGACGTTCCTGAGTCCCCGGCGAACTCTGTTTGCCGCTATAATATAACTAACGGTTAAAGCATTAAACAATATAATCAAGCCGATTGGCAATAAAGGTGTAGTGATGTTGTTAAACAACCGGTATGAGTTCCACGCGGTTGAGGTATGGTAATCTCTCTTGGCAATGCACCTCCAGCGTACTTTGTCAATAATAAGGAAAGGATCTACCGTAAAGTATAATGGAACACGCCTCGCACAGCTCCCTAAACCCACAATTACTATCACCACGGTCGCTATCCTCTCGGTGCAGTATCGTTCCCGTAGCCTTTGACTGCAGATTGCAATACAGCGATCGAACGTGAAAGCCACCGTGAGCCAAACAGAATAGTCCATGGTTGCCAGCCTCAGGACAAGAGTCAGGGAGCAGATCGGTGTAATGAGCAAAGAAGTGGCATAAGCATAAATATTATTGATCTGATCGAGTACGACACCAAAGATAGTGCACATTAAATCAGCTGCCGCCATTCCCACCAGATAACGAGAGATACATTTGGAGAGTCCGCACTTTCCCCGAGACAGGACCACAATCGCAATTAAATTAACTGCAAGAAGGCAAAAAGCAGTTAGTTTCAAAACCTCTTCATAGGTGGTGTTCAGTACGGAATTTATCTCACTCTTTACACCCTATGCCTGGTCAGGTGTGTTCGAATCGGAGAGTGGAGGTACAGTGTTTACGTTCTCCGTAACTGCTCTCCGACTGATGGAAGAGATCGGACCAGAGTGTCAGTTTACTGCGGGAATTATGTAATATGTAGTCCACCATATATTTGATGGTGGGCGGCTGATAGACCCACTAATCTGGACGATAAGAAGGATCTGCTTGCCGCCGATAAACCAGAAAACCAACCAGAGCTCTGGCGACGGTAAAGGTGATTTTATTTTTAATAAAAGTCGAAGGTGGCAAATACAGGAACAGTATCAATATTAAGGCTAAGGTCAAAAGAATCAGGCATGCAAAACGATTAGCAATGGCACAGAAAAATGAGGAGAGCATATGCTTAACCGGAAAAGAAATTAAAACTCTCATCAGAGGAGTCCCCATCTGTGACATATTTTACGGTGACTATTATGTCGTGCAGCAGATACAGTGAGAAGAATAAAATGTACAATTAACAGCCAAATCCATTTCCTTACCAAGTATACCAATCGCTGCCAGTCCAGGATAGTAAATTCTCGCTATGTAGTAAATCGCTGCAAATCCCATTTTCGGTGTTAAACAGTGATGTTTAAAATAGTCGAAATGCCGATATCTGATTTTGATTGTTTACGATCTTATAAAGGAGAGGAAAGTGCACTCCCTTATGTAATCATAACACTTGGTTAGTTACATCAGTGACAGTTCACCAAACAAACGCACCAGGTGAAACACTTATGTGAGTTTAATCCTCTTGCAAATAAAATCCCTCCTCAGAGAAATCACAAAATAACAATTATGTCTAATTTTGTTTCTCCCTGCTTTCAAATGAGAATGTTGTATATTCCTTCTCTCTGACACAAAGTTTGTGATTTTCAAATGGAACAATTCCCTGACTCAAAATGTTCACAACATTCAGTATCACACACTAGTAATTATCTTTTCCAACAGTAGGCGCAGTGCTCTAAGATTCTTCAATTACAAAATGGCATTTGGTTTGCCTATAGATGTAAGCAAACGTTTCCCTGGATAAAGAAGATTGACACCTTTTTGCCTTCAAATTGGTTTGCTGCCACAACTGTGGACACGGTAGATGAGAAATAACTTAGCAACTAATTAGTGTAGATATGTAAATAGAAAAAAAAATCACGGAATCCACAATGATATGGAGGTAATCAGT